>NC_057751.1:6625758-6650166 GCF_004010195.1 Chiloscyllium plagiosum
CTTTTCCCTGGGGTTGGGGAGTCCAGAACTAGAGGGCATAGGTTTAGGGTGAGAGGGGAAAGATATAAAAGAGACCAAAGGGGCAACATTTTCACGCAGAGGGTGGTACGTGTATGGAATGAGCTGCCAGAGGATGTGGTGGAGGCTGGTACAATTGCAACATTTAAGAGGCATTTGGATGGGTATATGAACAGGAAGGGTTTGGAGGGATATGGGCCGGGTTCTGGCAGGTGGGACTAGATTGGGTTGGGATATCTGGTCGGCATGGAAGGTTGGATCGAAGGGTCTGTTTCCATGTTATACGTCTCTATGACTCTATAACACCTCATGTCACCTTTGACTCTTTTGTCAATCAACAAAATCTCTACTCTGGTTCCTGAACCTTTTTATATACCTTATAAAAACTATTGAAGTGTTTGGACACCTATATTATATCTGTCTTGAACATTCCCTGTTCTAAGTAAAATTCCAGCTTGAGTTTTTGAAGAAGAATCAAAGAGGATTGATGAGGGCAGAGCAGCGAACATGATCTATATGGACTTCAGTTAGCCATTCAACAAGGTTCCTCACCTGTGCCCGAAACGTCGAATCTCCTGTTCCCTGGATGCTGCCTGACCTGCTGTGCTGTTCCAGCAATAAAGTTTCAACTGGTTAGCAAGGTTAAATCACATGGAGTACAGGGAGACCTAGCCATTTCGATAGAGAGCTGTCTTGAAGATAGAAGACAGAGGGTGATGATGGAGGGTTGGTTTTCAGACTGGAGGCCTGTGACCAGCGGTGTGCCAAAAGGATTGGTACTGGGTCCACTGCTTTTCATCATTTACATAAATGATTTGCAAGTGAACATAGGAGGTATAGTTAGTAAGCTTGCAGTTGACACTAAAATTAGAGGTGTAGTGAACAGTGAAGAAGGTTATCTCAGAGTACAACAGGATCTTGATCAAATGGGCTAATGGGCTGAGGAGTGGCAGATGGAGTCTAATTTAGATAAATGTGAAGTGCTGCATTTTGGAAAAGTAAATCAGGGCAGGATTTAAGCACTTAATGGTAAGGTCCTAGGGGTTGTTGCTGAACAAACTGACCTCAGAGTTTATAGTTCCTTGAAAGTGGAGTCTCAGGTAGATAGGATAGTGAAGAAAGCATTTAGTATGCTTTCCTTTATTCGTCAGAGCATAGAGTATAGGAGTTAGGAGGTCATGTTGCAGCTGTACAGGACATTGGTTAGGCCACTTTTGGAATATTGAATGTAATTGTGGTCTCCTTCCTGTAGGAAAGATGTTGTGAAACTTGGAAGGTTCATCAAAGATTTACAAGGATATTGCCCGGGCTTGAGGGTTTGAGCTATAGGGCGAGGCTGAATAGGCTGGGGCTATTTTCCCTGGAACGTCGGAGGCTGAGGTATGACCTTAGAGAAGTTTATAAAATCATAAGGGGCATGGATAGGGTAAATAAACAAGGTCTTTTCCCTTGGTTGGGGGGGGTCCAGAACTGGAGGTCATAGATTTAGGGTGAGAGGTGAATGATTTAAAAGGGACCTAAGGAGCAACATATTCATGCAGAGTGTGGTATGTATATGGAATGAGCTGCCAGAGGAAGTGGTGGAGACGAGTACAGTTACAATATTTAAAAGGCATCTGGTTGGGTACATGAATAGGAAAAGTTTAGAGGGATATAGGCCATGTGCTGGCAAATGGGACAAGATTAATTTGGGATATCTGGTCAACATGGACAAGTTGGACTGAAGGGTCTGTTTCTGCGCTGTACATCTCTATGAATCTACGACTCTATCTGTCCAGTTAACCAAAGTCCCCTTATAGTAGTACCACAACAGTAAACAGTCTCTACTTTTCTCTTGCATAATCAAGCCAAAAAGCCCACATTGTATTTTAAAAATCATCTTCTTGTCTTACCACTGTGAAAACTGGACAAGTTAGAACTCAAAACAAAAGCTTACTCATTCGATTTTTTTTGTTCATTTAATTAAAGTGATGGTTAATCACTGAGCCACAATCTGCAGCCTTGTGTGACTTGCTTTCACAACAGAACCAAAGTTTATTACATCAAAAAGAACAATTTATCTAAATATCAAAGACAGCTATCAAGATCTAAAATGCACAGCCATACAGTTTTTCCAACACCCCACTCTCAACTCTGATCTCCAACATCTGCAGTCCTCACTTTCTCCCATACAAAGGGTCAACCTGCTCTCCACGTTATCCATTTCAGAGGCTCGAGACCAGAGAAATGACACCTGATATCTCAAACTCTTTAGTCTTCTACTGACTCCTGACAGTTTATTGGCCTAAAACTGTCAAGACATGCGTATGATGTAAGGAATACCATTCATCACAATAGATCCTTGTGTTTTCTGTTCCTGCAACTCCTTTAAAATTGTACCACTTAGTTCAAATTCTCCCTTCTCGTGCAGCAATTTGTACAACCTTGCACTAAATTATTGGCCATGTGCTCATTTCAGTCAATCTGCCAATGTTTTGCTGAAGTGTGATATTCTCCTCCTTGTTGCTTAGAGCATTTCAAAGTTTTGTACTATTTGCAGTCTTTTATGCCCTATATCCCTTGGTCCAGGCTATTAAAACTCATCAAAAAAGTACTTGCTGTCCCAATACTAACCTCTGAGTTAATGCCAGTGAATACCTCCTGCTATCCGAAAACAACCAATTCTTTGATCAATCCTTCACCATGCCGATCTGCTTTCAATCAGTAACTATAATTTTTATCCTGTGATGACTGTTCTTTTGATCTCGTGGATTATAATTTTCCTAAGAAGTCAACAATATTTCTCACCGAGAAGAATGCCATTCAGTGTCCATATGCAGTTGGCTGGTAAGGTCATGATAGGCATTGTTCCTGAACAGTTGCAATACCCCTTCCAGCAATTTCATGCAACAGTGTAGTTTGTGGGGTCACTGCATTGGTGTCGGACTAGTATCATCTTTTGGCCAGATGGAAAAAGGATGGGGCGCAGAGGGGGAGGTGTGCAGTTTCTACTGCTTACTGACATTTGGGAACCAAATTGAGTATTACAAGTGAGAAATTACAATAATTTAAACCTCACTTCTTTGTATTATGCATCTTACTCTTCGAACTACTCATCCAATAATATTACCACAATACAAACATATCCCTAAATTTCTCTCTTCTTCCAAATCCCAGTGTTGCATCAGATATCACTTCTCAGCCATCTGTTAGGACATGACTGCTCCCTTGTAACATAACGACTTAACATTGCAGGAATGTTGTTGCTGGGATAATAGCACAGTCACATTCCAAAATCCCAATGTGCACTCACCCTCTTTATTTTGCCTCGTAATTTCCTCCAGCTCTGCAATTGGCCTTCCCAAGAACTATGAATTCCTCTGACTCCAGCTTGTGTAACGTTTTTGCCCTTTATCCAACCATTTGCTATTGAAGTGTAAACATTTCATGTGAATATGTAAGTAAGATAGGCAGCATCAACATTGGGAAACAATATCACATCACATGGTTATGTAGAGGAGGTAAAGCTGAGGTCATGATCAGTATTAGTATTTGCTGCACTGAAATAAAAGCTGATGTTTGTCATTATCAAAGGAATTTTGCATTCATCACTGACCCCTCTCCTGGGCACAATCAAATCAGAACAGCTGACATTTGCCTCCAGCAGTCAAAAGGTGTGATGCAGGAAAAGCACAGCCCTGGAGATCAGAGCCAAAAAGTGGGGCTGTGCTTTTCCAGCGCCATGCTTTTTGACTCTGATCTCCAGCATCTGTGTTCCTCACTTTCACCTATTTGTCTCTCGCAGCTTCGACTCCATCCTTTGGAATTCCTTCTGCCAACCTCTCTACCAACTCCCTGACTTTCTTGAAACCTTTCTCAAGCATTTGCTCACTCCCCTCCTCATATCTCATTTTGGTTGACATCCATTTTTTCAGATTGCATGAGTAAAGCAGAAGATTTTCCCACAGGATACGTGCATGTATCTGTTTGAAGGTTGTGATAGATGGCCTAGAATGTTTCTCAGTTTTATTTCCAAGTTTTCAAAAAATTTAGGAACATCAGAACATGAGCAAACTGAAAGATGACAGCAGCAAGTGCCACATTGTTGGCACTGAGAAGTGTCTCTTCCCATAATTATCTACTTTTGCATTGATACTGCATTTAAACTGCAGTTAAAATCCACAATTACTTTCCATTGTCGGGTACTTTTAGATGCATGCTGATGAAAATCATATTGCAAATTGCAATTAACAATCTGTTCTTCTGAAGACAAGCTTGTAATTATTTACAGCTCATGTCCTGCCTGGAACTGACAATTTGATTGGTTAATGAGCTAATGTGAGAGACAGGGGATCAGTGAATGTATTGGGTCAAGGTCTGGCGTGACAAAGCTGCTCCTTTAACGATGTTATGCGGTCCTTGGCTTTTTTTTTCCCAGAGAAGTCGTAAACAACACAGACTCCAAAAAGTCTGTGGTTGTCAGCTTTTTGGGCCAATTTGATTCCAGCTCACAGATACTGCCTCAGGCAAAGGTTTTCAAGTTGAAAATAAAAACACTTGTACAATGAAAGGGGATTGGCCAGTTCACCATGCTCAGCTTTTCTCTGGTTTGGTTTTCGTTTTAGGACTTGTTTAGGAAAAAAGCTACTGGATCCAAAGAAGCAGGTCCAGGCTGGTACCTTCTCTCTCTGACTTCTCTCCTGTAAGAATGTGCGGTTGATTTTACCTTTCCTGCCAAGGGTTGTTCGGAATTGTTCCAAGTATTTGGAACAGTATCAGTAAGTTGGGATAGTCTGTTGGGTATTTGGTTATGGTAAATTATTCGGTATTCTGTACTGCTTTGTTTGTGTTTCATTCGTTAATCTTGTAAATAAATTTTGTTTTGTTTAAAACTAAGTGGGCTGACCAGCAGCATCACTCCTGGAATATCTGTGTTACACCTGCTTAAAACAACTAACAAAGGTAGAGTCTGGGCCACTTCCCTGAAATGTTTTGAGAGGGTCTAGCCTTGTCCATAACACTGGCAAGATTATGGAAAATTGTCACATTGCAGTCAGTCATTTTGCCAAAGAAGAATCGAAAATATGTATGAGGTTACACTCCTCTACATGCTAAATGGCTCATTCAGCTCAACAGTCAACTCTTTGGATGGCATTTGTGGCATTGCGCCAGCACCTCTTAAGGACAGAGGGGGAGGAAAACTGATGATAAAATCCTCTGTAGCCCCAAAGCATGAGTCAAGAAATTTGCATATTTGGCTTGCAGTTGTCGGGACAACAAATTCAAAGCTGTCATATGACAAGACCAAAGCAAATTTTGTATTGCATCCAGTTGGAGTGTCTGGCTCGTATCACATGTTTCACTCGTGAATCTAATTGCCTTTGTATCAGGAGGGTGATGGATTTGTGACAACCCTGTGCTATTTTTTGTTTGAGCACATTTCACTGATGGATCCTGATCTTGCAGACTTGTTTGCGACCTGCCATACTGTTCAGATTTTGGGCAGTGTTCCCAGTCTTCACTGGCAATTAATTTTGAGCAGCTCAAGCTCAAGTGAGCTCTTTTTAAAATGTACATGGTTGCAGAGTAGGATCTGCTCCAATGGCAGCAGACCATAATTGTGTCAGAGCATTTTGCCTTATCTGACAGTGGTTCCCTCTCTGCCAACAGCTCATCTGTCTGCTGAGTCAAATGGTCCCCTGCAGAAAATCTGTCTTGATATTACTGCAGTACGAACCTGTGTGATTAATGCAGATACCAGAAACTGGGTACCTAATGGTGTGTTGCTGCACAGACATGCATTCATGAACACTGTTTCATAAGACTCAAACTTCAATCATACTACAGTATCTATCACAGCACAATAAACTAATGAATGACTTTGCAGCCCTGAGAGTTGTGCCTGTTAAACACACAACATAGAGGGCAGCTATGCAGCAAACACTGGAGAACCATTGTCTGTCAAAGAGTCACCAACAGGCAAGAGACAGAAGGGGCTTCCGTCAGACAGAGAACCATTGGTATCATTGCTGTCTGGCTGGAAGCTGGTAAAAGCAGAGGGAGGACCTTCCCTCATTATTGATGTCAACACAAATCAAAGCTTCTTGGTAAAGTATAATTCAATACTTCTTTTCCTTGTTGATAGTGCTTCGATGACTGATTGTTCAATTTCAAAAGCCTGCGCCACGGTCAATGCCACCTGTTCCTCATTTATATTTACCAAGGTACTTGGTTAATCATTTAACCTCGGTCAGCAGCTTAACTCTTGCTCTGCTGATAAGGGAGTGAATGTGAAGCAGAGGAACAAGCCATTCAGCCCAATGGGACCATAGCAGTCTTTATGCTCCACATGAATTTACTCCCATTTTATCTCAACTAACAATATCAACATAATCACCCATTCTTTTTTCCCTCATGTGCTTTTCTAGTTCCCTTTTAAATGCATCGATACTGTTTTGCTTGAGGACTTAGTTTGGCAGTATGGTCCACATTCCAACCAAGTACTCAACTTACTGGCTTCCTTCATGAATATCTTAGAGGTTGTGAAACCCCGCTTAATTTCCCTGCTAACACCCTGACCAACTGGAATCTACCTGCCTGGTCTTTTTTTGTTTTTCAGGTGAGGTTGACAGGTTCCTGTTGCACTTACACGTCAACTATGGTTCATCTGATCAGCACCTTCTTTTCATGTTGTGTAAATTGTTGTTCCACTTCCAAGTTTGGTTTTTTGTGCATCAGCGATGATGAGGGCAAAAAATTGATTGTGCTTAAGTGTATGCATATTGCAATGAACCGAGCTGATAGTAATCCTGGACAAGTTGGATCTCAGGGTGAAATCTGGCCTGATATATCATCAGTTTTATTTTCGCAGTTTTTTTGTCAACCATCATTGTCAGCTACTAAACATGTTCACACATGATTGTCAATGTTCTTTAAGCAAGTTTACTGCAGAAAACAAGAGTGCAAATATATATTCATCTGCATATTTTGTAATCTACAAAGACCTTAACAACAGCAAAAAAGAAACATTCAACCCTTTTCCCCAGTAATATTCTTTACAGACACTCAACTCCAGTGAAGTAACAATCATCTCTGAACTCTGTAACGTCTGACTCAAATGATTCCTTCTGGCCATTCTCCTTGGACTGCAAAAGCAACTTTAGACTTGGTTTCAGTTCTGATGGCCTGGATGTCTTTTGTCAAATCTGATAGCCTGGATATTTCTGTCAACTCTCACAGACTGGAGACATCTACAAACAGAGGTCCTCTTCTTCTGGGATGAAGTTGCTATTCTCAAGTGAAAACTGATTGTGACCCCTGGTCTGTCTTTCTGCATTTCATGAAAATTCATCGATTAACTCACCAGATCATTTAGTGAACTTTAAGTCACATGGTTTCTTGGAAAGTATGTTTGAACTCACTGTTCAAAAATTATATCCTCAGTTCTTCAGACAAACAAGTCACTATCGCAGAAGTAACACCAAAAACCCATTTACTTCCATGTGACAACAATATATTATAAACTTTCATGACAAAGCAAACTATTTTTGAGCAATGAAATCCCACTGTAACATTTTGTAATATTCAGGTTGAAAGTTTTGCTCTCTGAGCTGGAAGATTTGTTTTCAGACATTTTGTTATCACGCATGGTAACATCATCAGTGAGCCTCCATTGAAGTGCTGGCATTCTGTCCGGCTTTCTATTTATGTGTCTTGGTCTGTTGTGGTGGGTGATATTACTTGCAGTTTTTTTTTCTGAGAGGTTGGTAAATGGAGTCCAAATTGATGTGTTTGTTGATGGAGGTACAGTTTGAATACCACGCCTCTAGGAATTCCTGTGCGTGACCTTTTTTCACCTGTCCCAGGATGGATGTACTGTCTCAGTCAAACTGGTGTCCCTGATCACCCGTGTCAAAGAATACCAGTGATAGTTGGTTGTGTCTTTTGGTGGCTAATTGGTACTCATGTATGCTGGTGGCTAGTTCCCTGCCCATCTGTCCAGTATAATGTTTGTTGCAGTCTTTAGAGGGTATGTTGTATACGACGTTCATTCTGCTGGTTGTTGGTACAGGATCCTTTAGATTCATCAGGAGCTGTTTCAGTGTGTTAGTAGGTTTGTGGGCTACAGTGATGCCCAGGAGCCAGAGTAGTCTGGTCGTCATCTCTGAGATGTCTTTAATGTATGGTAGTGTGGCTCGAGTCTCTCGGCGTGTTGTGTCTACTTGTTTAGATTTGTTGTGTAGGAATCGGCGGACTGTGCTTATCGGGTACCTGTTGTTCTTGAATACGTTGCAGAGGTGTTTTTCTTTGGCATCTCATAGTTCCTGGGTGTTGCAGTGTGTTGTGGCTCATTTAAATAATGTCCTGATGCAGCTCTGTTTGCGGATGTTGGGATGAGTATCTGGTCTGCGGATGTCACTTTCCTGTCGATGCTGGTCTGCAGCTTTCCATTGGCATTTTGTTCTATTGTGACATCTAGGAAGGGAAGTCTGTTGTTCTCTTCTTCCTTGGTGAACTTTATACCAGTAAAGATGTTGTTTATGTGTTTGTGGGCTTCTTCTAATTTGTTCCCTTGTAAATGGGGTCCAAGTCAATGTGTTTGTTGATGGAGTTCTGGTTTAAATGCCAAGTCTCTATGAATTTCCATGCGTGTCTTTGTTTCACCTGTCCCAAGATGGATGTATTGTCCCAGTTCAACTGGTGTCCCGCATCGTCTGTGTGTAAGGATACAAGTGATAGTTGGGGCACCCAATGAGAGGGACACCATAACTCCAATAACAAACATGTTGATTTGAACCCCATTTACCAACTTCTCAGAAAGAGAATAAGAAGTAATGTCACCCACCACAACAGACCAAGAAAGTGGGACAGAACACAAGCACCACAACAGAGGCTCACTGATGATTTTACCTAACATGGTGACAAAACATCTGAGAACAAATCTTCCAGCTCAGTGAGCAAATGTACAACCTGAACCATAGCATGAGCTACAAATCCTCACAAAAATCACAAATGTTGTAATGTTTTAAGAATGAATTTTATGATTTTTGCTGCATCCTCTGGCATTTTTGAACTGAATACTTTTTATAACTGACTAAGAACTCATTTTCTCTTTGCAAAAACAAATTCACATGTATGTCATCAATTCTTACAATGTACTTTGGGAATTTGAATAGTTATCTTGTGTACATATTGAACTCCCTCCAAGAAGAAATATCTTTCAGACGTCTTCCAGGTTACCCCTTTCTAAGGTGAAAGACCCCCGTCATGTAAAGCCTTTCCTGAGTGGTATACCATCCGACCTTCAGTATCATGGGCTTTTTCTCACATGTTTCCTTGTGCATTTTCATATTTTATAATATAGGGACTGGAACTGAACACAGTATTCCAAGTTCAAATCCAACCTAATTCAAATCCAACCTAATTTGCCTGTACTTTTCTATTTACTTTGCGAGAAATGAATCTCATGCTTAGTTTGCCTTTTTTCCCCCGGCCTTATTAATCTGTGTTGCTATTTTTGATGTTTAGCTCATTTGCACCAATTCAGACCTCTTTCCCATTTGGACTCACTCACAAAAAAAATAACTATGCGACCTCTCCACTCTTATATAAAACACAGGCAGAAGGGATTACCAGGTGTCTGTTCAGGTTAGGAACTAGTTTATATTTGTGCTTTGTCCAATTATTTATTGAAAATCAAATAATTGCATAATTTATTTGTGCTTATACCTTCTCAATGTTGCTTTATTTAGCTTTGTGATGTCAGAAAAATATGCTTTGCCAAAAGACATTGCAAGAATTCAGTATGACAGCACGATAAAAGTGTAATGCTAAGATCAACTTTGTGAAAATCATCAATTAAGATGAATCTCATCAACTGTTAGCCTCAGCTATAATACAAAGCAAGTTACTGTATTAAACAATAAATTCTTTGTGGTGTTACAAATAGTAAGAAGTCTGTTCAGTTTAGTCATTTTTCCTTCATATTCAAGGCTTATACTTCTGTATTGAAAATTGATTCATACAAATCATGTGACCACAATATTAAAGAAAGTAGCTTTTAAGCAGTTCGTGTTTCAAGTGCATTGTTGGCTTTACATGTAAAGAAATGGCGAGGATGTGGATTTGAACTGTGGTACTTCTTGCAGTGAAGCACATAAACATGACCTCTACCATTCAGTGGGCGCCACCTTCACCTCTGCATCAGAAAACCCTGGGTATGAGTCTGACTCCAGAGACTGGAACAGAAAAATCTTGGCTGATATTCCAGTATAACACTGAGGGAGTGTTGCACTAGAATAAGAGGCAAGATATGGATGTCATTGAGTGACTTATAAGGTAGATGGAAAAGATTCCAGGGCACTATTTTGATTAAGAAGAGGTGGTTTATTCCCAGTGTCCTGGCCAGCAGTTATCCTTCAGTCAACATCTGTGAAAAGAAAATGAGCTGGTCATTATCATTATGTTGTTCATGGAAGATGGATGTGTACAAATTGTCTGCTGTGTTTCTGCATTACAATGACTGCCCAAAATCATTTTTTAAAAAATGCTTTGGAATAAACACTGAGGATGTGAAAGGTGCTACCTAAATACGCGTCTTTTTCTGTCAGAAATTTAACACTGGTCCTCAGTAGTGAGTTTCAGGCCAGCACTAACTGTTTGGCAATAAATCGTGTCCAATCTTTACATAGTGAGCTGCACATTAGGAAAGAAAATGTTAATCACTGCACTGGTGGCTCAGGAAGATACCTGTGAGTGATGGCAGTGAATCAAGAGATGCTATGAATCTCTCAGTACGCCATCAGCAGCCCCCTCCCCCCCCTGCTGTGCCACAGATGGGCAAGACTGAGAAAAAGCTGGGGAAGATCATTTAAACGGAATTTGGAAAACAAGTATCAGGTAATAGCAATGCTAATAGAGATATCATTCAATTGATAATCCGAAGGGGTTCAGCAAACCACCAGCTTATCAATTATTGAAAACACAATAGAATTAAATTGCATGAATTTGTCATATTTTGAATCTGTTTGAATGCATTTAACAGCTTCGCACTTTTATTTCTATTTTCAATAAAATGTGCAGAGCTTAGGAGGATGGGACTGAGCTGATGAAATTCTCCATGGGATGCAAAATTTTGCTGAGCCGTGGGTTGATTTGGAAGGACTGTAGTCTAGAAGTGAACATGCCAGGTCTGAATCATGTAGATATGAGGGGAGTGGAACGTTCTACAGTTTCACACGAGTGCCTTTGTAGACATGGGAGAGTTTATGCAGATTCTCTTTCCTCAGCGGGTTACATATGTACATTTTAATGGTTCCATTAAAGGTTGACTTCTACTGATGTTTTTTCTTCACAGTTTTCCAATTCAAAACCATGTGCAGTGAATATGTCACTCAAGAAAATGCAGTCATCAGACTTCTTCCGAAATGGGGTTCTCATGGAATCAACCATAAACTCTGCTGTCCTTGTTCAACCCTTGCACCAAGACTTTTTTGCCTATCTCAATTGTGCTTCTTGGCATCCAATCAAAAGGCACCTCATTTTATAAAATTCTTTTTCTTGTTCTGAAATCCCTCCACATGGCCTCATCTCTTGCTAACTCAGTAATCTCCTGCAAGATGTCTGCACTGCTCTAATTCGTATCCCTTTTGCATCCCTGATCACAATTACTGTACCATTGATGGCCATTATTTCAGCAGCTATGTCTCCAACCTTTGAGAATTTTCTCCCCACACCTCACTGCTTCATTGCATCCTACCTCTTTGACCACCATTTTGAATATACGCTGTAATCTATCTTGATATGGCTTGGTTTTAAACTGTTTGCTAATGCTCCTTTGAAGTGCTTTGGGCTGTTTTAACACTGCTAAAAGTGCAGGTTGTTTTCTCTTGTTTTACATCAACCCTTACCCTGCTGAGAAAACTCAGCACTCAGAACATCACTCCAATAAAATTTACAAAGAGCACCTTGAGGGCAAAAAGGACTTTTTTCCTTTGCAGTGGGCTGTTTGGGAAGCCTGCAGGGCTGTTTTTGAAGACATTTACAATTGACTTTTTTTTATCGATTCTGTGTGTGCTAGCAGCGGGCAAAAATCATTGCCCTTGAATCTTTTCTGTGTGAGAACTTCTGTGCAAAATGCTCTTCGGAGGTCTCTAATCTGCAAATATTGGCATGTCTGAAGATGCCACAAGTACTTAGTTTCCTAAAGTTTTAGTTTTGAAGTCAGTAGAAAGTATTCAAGAAGTTCTGTTTGTTTTAAATGATATAAATGGGAATATGATATTTATTTGTCACGCATGTGATGAAAATATTGAAACAAAAACTTGCCAGGCAATCATTGCTAAGGATATTGCACTTTTAAATGATACTGGACATAATAATGATGAGCGATTTGAACACTCATTTTAAAGAGTTCCAATAAGATCTGACTGTCCACCATTGCAAAGTATTTTCATGGATCATAAATAAGTACATCAACATGTCGATAAGATAGCATTACTATTTTGAATACAGTTGGGAAATGTGCACACAAAATGTTTTGAATGTTGCACTGCTATAGGTTACAATTAATGTTACTGGTAAAATTAGTTTGCGGAATAGCAAATGTAAAATCTTCCATGAACCAGTGCAATCAGTCAGCATCATTAACAGTATTTTTTTAATAACAAAATATTTAGAGGCATAGAGCTGCATGGCACAGAAACAGACTCTTCGGTCCAGTTCGTCCATGCTGGCCAGATATCCTAAGTTAATCTAGTCCGATTTGCCAGCATTTGGCCCATATCCCTCCAAACCCTTCCTATTTATGTACCTATCCAGATGCTACTTAAATGTTGTAATTGTACCAGCCTCCACCACTTCCTCTGGCAGCTCATTCCATACATGCACCACCCTCTGTGTGAAAAAGTTGCTCCTTAGGAGCCTTTTATGTCTTTCTTCTCTCACTTTAAACCAATGCTTTCCAGAATTGCACTCCCCTATCTGGGTAAAAGAGCTTGGCTATTCACCCTATCCATGCCCCTCATAAACGTCTTCTTGGCAATACTGTGCAGCTGTAACAATTCAGCAGAATCTCATAAATAGGCATTTTTAAGAAGAAATCTGTTCTCCAAATTTATGTTATCTGATATAAGTGAAATCTGTCCTGAACTATTTAATAGTTTTATGAGTGTGCACCTCTCAGATCTTTCATAAAATCAACATTTTTGGTGGGAGGGCAAAATGTAGATGTGGTATTGATTAACAGTTGTTTTAAGAAATGCCTCCTCAAAGGTCACATCACAACATATAAAGCATATGCTTCAGCAATGAGTAGCATATGAAAGTTACTGCCATCTTATTAAGATAAAATTGTTAACTGTATTCAGAAGCAATAAAGTAGTTCACAATAAATTACCAAATCACAGACGCCCGTATGGAACCTCTGCCGCGGCAGCTGTTTGTCAGCTGATTGCTCTAGAAATTGTCAGGAACTGTTGATTTCTCAGACGAGAATATTTTCCTATCAGAAAAATGGCACATTGTTCAATTCAGCGCGGCTGTGCAGAGTAGGTTGAGCTTGGGCTTGCTCACAACATTACCTGATGGATTGCTGCTTTTCGAATCCTCCACGGCAACATCACATCCTGTCTCTAGATCCTTCTCTTTCAAATTATAGCAACTTTCACACCTTCAATTTTCATGTCTCTGCCATTGTTAGCCGGGCCCTCAATTGCCCAAGCCCTGAGCTCTGGAATTTCCTTTAATGATAAATCCATCCGAGGACAGGCTAAATAAAGACATGCATGGGAATTCAAACCAGAACTCCATGAACAAACATTTCAATTTAGACCCCATTTACCAACCTTTCTGAAAAAGAACTGGAAATTATATCACCCGCCACAACAGACCAAGACACATAAATAGCAAGCGAGACAGAACACCAGTGCTTCATTAGAGGCTCACTGGTAATGTTACGGAGCATGGTGATGAAACGTCTGAGAACAAATCTTCCAGCTCAGTGAGCAAACTTACAACCTAATTTCCTTCCTAGATCTCTCCACTTTTCTGCCTCAGTCTATTTGAGTCAACCCTCAAAATGGAGCTCTTTAGCCAACCTTTTGGTACAATATGAAACAAACTTTGACACTGAGCCCACATGAGGTGATCTAAAGACTGTTGACTAAAATCAACTTGCTATCTCCTTCATTGGATCTATTGTGCTTGTTATTGTACCTATGAAGAACATGGTCAATGTTACTATCATAACTAGCTATATAGATGCAGGTTGTGTTGTTCATGGACAGATATGAATGAAGACCAAATCACAGGTAGCTCATTATTCTGACTCCCTTGGGCCAGATGCGTCATTCATAAAATAATTGAAAAAAAAAATTCCCCTTGGCTTTTTTTTTGTGAAATTTTTAATAACAAAACAGTCAAAGAGTGTCATGCTGGAAAAGCATAGCTGGTCAGGCAGCATCCAAGGACCAGGAGGATCAACGTTTCGAGCATAAGCCTTTCATCAGGAATGAGGTGGTGGCCCAAGGGGACTGAGAGATAAATGGGACGGGGTTGGGGTTTAGGGGGAGGTAGCTGGGAGCGCAATAGGTAGATGAAGTTGGGGGTGAAAGTGGTAGATTGAAGAAGAGGGTGGAACGGAGAGGTGGGAAGGAAGATGGACAGGTAGGACAGATCGAGAGGGCAGTGCCATGATACAGGGTTGGATCTGGGATAAGGTGGGGGCAGGGAAAATGAAGAAACTGATGAAATCCCGTGTAGTTGGAGGGTCCCAAGGCAGAAGATGAGGCTTACTTCCTTCAGACGTCAGGTGGCTGGAGTTTGGCGGTCGAGGAGGCCCTGGTCTTGCATGTCCTTGGCGGAGAGGGAAGAGGAGTTATAGTATTCACCACAGGGCAGTGGCATTGCTTAGTGCATGTGTCCCAGAGATGTTCTTGGAAACGTTCCGTGAGTTGACGTCCTGTCTCCCCAGTGTAGAAGAGACCACATTGAGAGCAATGGACACAGTAGATGACGTGTGTGGAAGTATAGGTGACTGTTTGTCGGATGTGGAAGAATCTTTTGGCCCCTTGGACGGCGGTGAAAGGGGTGGTGTGGGCGCAGGTTTCGCAATTCTTGTGGTGGCAGGGGAAGGTGCCGGGAATGGAGGGTGGTTTGGTGTGGTCGTGGACCGAACACGGGAGTTGCGGAGGGAATGATCTCTCCAGAATGCAGATAGGGGTGGGGAGGGGAGCACATTCCTGGTGGTGAGAGGTGCAGGAAATGGAGGAGATACTCTGGAGGGCATCATCGACCATGTGACAGGGGAAATTGCGGTCTTTGAAAAACAGGTCATCTGGGATGTTCTCAGATGGAATTGGTCCTCCTGGGAGCAGATGCGGTGGAGGCAGAAGAACTCGGAATAAGGAATAGCATTGTTGCAGGAGGCAGAGTGGGAGGAGGTGTAGTCCAGGTAGCTGAAGGAGTCGATGGGTTTGAAGTAGATGTCTGTGTTGAGTCAGTCACCGGAAATGGAGATGGCGAGGTCCAGGAAGGGGAGAGGGGTGTCCAAGATGGTCCAGGTGAACTTGAGGTGAGGGTGGAAGGTGCTCGTGAAATAATGAATTGTTCAACCTCCTTGTGGGAGCACGAGGTGGCGCCAATACAGTCATCGATGTAGTGGAGGAAAAGGTGGGGAATGGCGCCTCTGTAGCTGCGGAATATGGACTGTTCCATGTACCCAAAGAAGAGGCAGGCATAGCTGGGGTCTATGCCGGTGCCCTTGGCTACCCCTTGGTCTGGAGGAAGTGGGGGGATTTGAAGGAGAAATTGGTTGAGTTTAAAGACCATTTTAGCCAATCGAATGAGTGTATCAGTGGAAGGGTACTGGTTGCATTGGCCGGAGAGGAAGAAACACAGGGCTTGGGGGGCCTTTATCATGGCAGAAGGATGTGTACAGGATTGGAAGTCCATAGTGAAGATGAGGCGTTGAAAGCCTGGGAAACGAAAGTCATGGAGGAGATGGAGGGCATGGGTGGTGTCCCGAAAGTATGTGGGGAGATCCTGGACCAAGGAGGACAGGATGGTGTCAAGGTACGCAGAGTTAAGTTCAGTGGGGCAAGAGCAGGCTGACACGATGGGTTGACCGGGGCACTCAGGTTTGTGAATTTTGGGTAGGAGGTAGAACCAGGTGGTACGGGATTCCCAGACTATGAGGTTGGAGGCAGTTGGAGGAAGATCCCCTGAGGTAATGAGATTGTGGATGGTCTGGGAGATGATAGTTTGGTGATGGGAGGTGAGGAGGCAGTAGGAGGAAGTGTCCGTGAGTTGGCGCCTGTGGAGGTCGGTGCACCAAACCTACCACTTTGGTGCCCTTGTCTGCTGGTTTGATGGTGAGGTTGGGGTTGGAGTGGAGGGAGTGGAGGGCTGCGCATTGTGAGGGTGAGAGGTTGGAGTGGGTGAGAGAGGTGGACAGGTTGAGACGGTCAATGTCACGGCAGGAGTTGAAGATGAAGAGATCGAGGGTGGGTAACAGACCAGCACGGGGTGTCCAGGTGAATGAGGTGTATTGGAGAAGAGGTCCTCAGAGGGTGGGTGGAAGTCCTGATGGAAAAAGTAAGCACGGAGGCGGAGGCTGTGGAAGAAAAGTTCAAGGTTGCAAAGCATGTTGATTTCATTGATCCGAGGTCGTAGGGTAATCAAGGTGATGCCTTTACTGAGGACTGATTGTTCATCCTCGGTGAGTGGGAGGTTTGGGGGGGATGGTTAAAACAGCAGGGTTGGAAGCTAGGATCTGGTGTGGGGCTGGAATTGGAGTGGGGGCAGAGGCTGTCTCTGGAATGGGTGTTGTTATGGGATTGGAGGGTGACGTCATCACCAGAAATGACATTCATCCTGGGGCTCAGGGTGGGGGAGGGTGGTGGGAAGCGGTGCCTTCAGTGGCACCCGTGGGGCGGAAGTGACGTAACATGTCATGTATGCGATGTCATCGGCGATGTCCTGATGAGTGACATTAATGGGGGCGGAACTGGCTGAGGCACCATTTCATAACAGTAAAAGAAATAGTCACGAGTTGACCACAAAGCTTCAAAGCCTTTGCAATTGTTCTCTGAAAAGTAATAAATATTTCAACCAGCCATAACCACAGTTAGTTCACAATCCTCTCAGAGATTTCGCCTCGTCTCAATCCGATTGGATTGACACCTGTGCTGAGGGCTATTTTCCTGTGTTCCAGATTCCCCAGTCAGGGAAAATAAGTGCCTTCAGAATCTTCAAGTGTTCACTTTTCCAAATTTGAAGTTAGCTTCACTCTTAAACTCCTCTGCAGGAATCAATATTCCAACCACAATATTCACAGCTCTTAAAACTCATGTCCTTTTAATGTTTTTTATAGAGTGTTTTCTAAGCTCATATGAGTAACAAATTCTTCAGACTTAAATCAAATGTCATATTTCACAACACGACAAGTGACTCACAGCTATTAATCATTTCCTTTCCTTTGAAAATTAGCACTCTGGATAAGTGTCAAAAACTACTGAAATGTAACTTGAAAGATATGTTTCCTCTGCTGTTTTTCAATATCCCTCTGGTTTGTTTACTAAATGAATACAACCAGCCATATATGTGCCTCAATGTAGTTCTCTTGAAATGATAATGCTGACAAGATTGTGGGTTTTTTTAAACTCAGAGAGGAAAGAAATACTGAAAATACACACCACGCACCTGCCATGTTGCGACACAATCATTTACAGGTGTTGTTCCCTCAGAAAGGACCTGGACTGATGGAATGCCATTCGGTTCCAATACCAGCTACAATGAATTCGTTCCATAAGGATTTATAATAGATGAACAGCAAGTTAAAACTAAGGTCACATTACACATTTGTAATTCAGGTCAATAAAGCAATTGTGGAAATCTTCAGATTAACCAATGGACCTTCATGTGAAGACTCCTTAGTTTGTCAATACATAAATAAATGATACCTATACTGCTTCCCATAAAAAGGATCGGAACACAATACAGAAATAACTATTGGTATTAGCTAAACAAGACTATTCATAAAGGTGTAGAATTTTGTCAATCACGTATGCGATGGGGAAATAAGGGCAAGACAATTAAACAGCCTCTCTCTTTACAAACTCTGGAATGCTTCTTACTGCAGATATTATCAGTAAAACTTCCAGGAAAGCTTTATGTCATTCAGTTTGCATCAAAGGATAACACACTGCTGATTGTGCTGTTCAGCTCAGTGTCCTTTGTAATCACCAGTCTGTGATTCACAAAATGTCAAAGAACTCTATGCCGAAATACATTCAAGTGTTTTAGCTCATGAAGCAAATCAATAAGTTGAAAGCTGGCAAGTTCGTTGAGCGAAATTGGGAACAAGTAACCAATAGTCATGATTCCTATCATGACAATCCACGTGAGACATGAACACATGGCACAATTTATTCTCCTTTCGAGCTGTACGTTAACAAAATAAATTGTTGCCAATCATTGCGAATGCAGAAACCATAAAATATTCTAAGAAGTGAGACAGTCTGTGAACAGAGATCACCACCAAATGATAAAGCACTGATTCAGAATCTGAACCAAATGTTTGTGATTAGGAAAGCAGCTCAGGCTAGAGGTTAAATGTGAGTACAAGACAGAATGCATTTGATCTCTACCAGAGAATCATGTCCATGGAATGCTTTGGGGTTTAATAATGTTGTGATAGCCCCTGGTAGAGATCAGAAGAGTTCAGAAGAGTTGGCACAAGGACATGCTAAAGGGGCTCATTTTAACTGTTAGTAATGCCTCCAAGTTGATTGTATTGAATCTATCATCATTCATTTTACACTCGAGCTGACTATTAAAATCAGGCCTAAAATGAGTTCCTGGTGGAGGATAATCATGACTATTTTTGTCAAAAATGATCGAACAATGAAAATGGTTGCGACATTCAGACAAGGTGAAGGTATTTTGGTGGTAAAATGGCAATCTCATGCAGCAAAGCCAAACAGCAATCTGCATGGAAAATGAAAAATTTCACTTTGACTCAACTACTGCATAGGCACAACAGTGGGGCAAAGTAGACGTGAGTCTGAAATGTGAGTGTACTGCCCCCAATGTTGGACATGGTTCATTTCCCAGTATCACATGGATTTCTTTTGGCTGAATGGTTAGGATTTGGTACTTCCGCCACAACAACCTTGGCTTGATTTTTGATCAGGAATTGAAACATCCAAACTTTCAAAATGATCAGACAGAATAGAGTGACAGGAATTTGTTCCCAATGGTAGCAGGGGACAGGACATTGATTGAAGAGGATGATAGAAGAACCAACACTGATGGGAGGAAATATTTTGTTTTAAATAGACGGTGGTTTGTAGATTAAACAAACTGACTGAGATTTGGGGGGGGCGGGGGGGGGTCATATTTATTAATCGCTTTTAAAAGGAAATCAGAACAGCTAATTGCCTGAAAAGAATGAAATTGCAATAGGTCTGGGAAAAGATGGTTGAATTGGACTTGCTGAATTGCGGTCAGCTGACACTGACAGAACAGATTGAAAGGTCACTTTCTGTGTCAAAACCGTTGCACTATTTTACGATCCTGCAATGCACACAATCGCATCTTCAAAGGAACAGTATGAAAAGAAACCTCATTTATCATTTCCTTGGCTGTCCCTCAACCAATTAAATCTTTCTGGAGTATTGTTCTATTGCATGCAGTCAGATCCAGTTGACATGTTCCAGAATTCTGACTTAACAACAAGAAAGAGAAAGTGTTGGACTTCAAAGTCAAAATGGATGATAACTTGAAGGCCATGGTATATGCAAGGAACTGTGACTATGTTTCGGGGGCAGGATGGGGGGAGGTGTAGTCCAGGTAGCTGTGGGAGTCGGTTGGTTTGTAGTAGATGTCCGTGTTGATTCGGTCGTGATTGTCAGATCATGATTGTCAGTTTGGTCATAAGAGTCGTAGAGTCATACAGGATGGAAGCAGAACCTTCAATCCAACCACTCCATGCCAACCATAAACGTAAACTAGTCCCTCCAAACATTTCTTATTCATGTACTTATAGATAAGTCTTGTAAACGCATCCACCACTTTCTCTGGAAGTTCATTCCACATGTGAACATGTGTTGGAAAAAGTTGCCCCTCATGTCTTATTTAAATCTTTCTCCTCTCAACTTAAAAATATGCTCCCCTCATCTTGAAATCCCCCACCCTCGGGAAAAGACGTGCTATTCACCTTATGCATACCCTTCATGATTTTATAAAGCTTTCTCAGATCATACTCAAACTCCTACGCTCAAATGAAAAATGTTCCAGCCTGTCCCCATAACTCAACCTCTCCATTCCCAGCAACATCCTGGTAAATCTTTTCTGTACACTTTCCAGTTCAATAAAAGCCATCCCTCCAACAGCATGGTCAGAACTGGACACAGTATTCCAGAAGAGGCCTCACCAACATCTGCTGCTGTGCCCGTACTAGTCTTTTTGGTCACTTCCTCAAAAAACTCAGCCAAGTTTGTGAGGCACAATTTCCCCCGCAAAGAAACATGTTGACTATCTCTAATCATTCCTTGCCTCTCCAAATGCATGTAAATCTTATCTTTCATAATCATTTCCAACAACTTACCCACCACCAAAGTCAGGCTCACAGGTATATAGTTCCCAGGCTTCTACTTCCATCCTTTCTTAAACAAAGGCACAACATGATCCACTCTCCAGTGGACCGGTGTCTTACCCGTAGTTATAGCTGATACAAACTTTTCTGCAGGTGGCCCTGCAATTTCCTCCATAACGTCCACTTCTATATTTTTTAAGACATCCATCACTTTCTCTTATGTGATGTGAATTGTTTTCAAAACATCAATATTTGTTTCCTGGAGTTCTCCAGCCTCCATTTCTTTCTCCACAGTAAAAACTGATGCAAAATATTCATATAATATCTCTTCCATCTCCTGAAATTCAACACAAAGATGATCTCTTTGACCTTTAAGGGGCCCTACTCTCTCTCTAGTTGCTGTCTTGCTCTTAATGTTCTTGTAGGATCTCTCTGGATTATCCGTGACCTTACTTGTCAAAGCCGTCTTATATCCTGTCTGTGCCCTCCTGATCTCTCTTGCTTAAAAGTGTTTCTGCACTCTTTAGGCTGTTCATGAGATTCAGTTGAACCCAGTTGTCTGCATCTGTATATGATTTTTTTTATTCTTGACTAGGACCCAATATCTTTTATTCATCTACTGTACTCTCATTTACCAGCCTTACCTTCCACTCTCACAGGAGCAGAATGACTCTGAACTTTCATTATCACACTTTCGAAAGCCTCCCACTTATCAGACTTCCCTTTACTAGCGATGTCTACTCTAATCAATTTAAGAACGTTCTTTCTCATACTATTAAAATTTGCCTTACTCCAATTAAAAATTTAAATTTTTACGCAAGTCATAACTTTTTCCACAACTTTTGTTGTTATTCATTTGTGAGGTGTGCAAGCTGGCCAGCATTTATTGCCCATCACTAGTTGCCCTTGAGAAGGTGGTGGTGACCTTTCTTCTTGAACTGCTGCAGCCCACATGCTGTGGGTTGACCTACAAAGCACGCAGGGATGGAATTCCAGGATCTTGAACCAGCGACAATGAAGGAGTGGAGATAAAATTTCCAAGTCAGGATGGTGAGTGGCTTGGAGGGGATCTTGAAGGTGGTGTCATTCCCATGTATCTGCTGCTTTTGTCTTTCTAGATAGAAGTGGTTGTGGATATAGAAGATGCTGCCTGAGGATCTCTTGTGAATTTCTGCAATGCATCTTGTAAGAGTTTTGGTGGTGGAGGCAGTGGACGTTTGTGGATATAGTGCCAATCAAGCGTGCTGCTTTGTCCAAGATGGTGTCAAACTGCTTGAGTGTAATTGAAGCTGCACCCATCCAGGCAAGTGAGAAATATTCCATCACACTCCTGACTTGTGCCTTGTGAATGATAGACAGGCTTTGAGGAGTCAAGAGTAGAGATTTTTTTCAAATTATCGCTAGCCTCTGACCTGCTCTTGTTGCTACTGTGTTTATATGGTGAGTCCAGTTGAGTTTCTAGTTAGTGTTAACCCTCAGGATGTTTTTTGTGGGGGATTAAGGGCTACGGGGAGAATGTGGGTAGTGGAGTTGAAATGCCCATCAGCCATGATTGAATGGCGGAGTGGACTCGATGGGCCGAATGGCCTTACTTCCGCTCCTATGTCTTATGGTCTTATGGATTTAGTGATGGTAACACCGTTGAGTGTCAAAGGACAATGGTTACATTGTCACTTATTGGTTTTGATCATCGCCTGGCATTTGTGTGGCACCAACATTACTTGCCACTTGTCAGCCCAAGCCTGGATATTGTACCGATCTCATTGCATTTGAACATGGATTGCTTCAGTATCTGAGGAGTCATGAATGGTGCTGAGTATTCTCCAATCATTGGTGAACATCTCCACTTCTGATCTTATGCTGGAAAGACGTCATTGGTGGAGAACTGAAATTGGTTGCACTTCGGAAACTACCCTGAGGAGATGTCCTGGAGCTGAGATGACTGACCTCCTACAACCTCAGCCATCTTCCTCTGTGCTTGGTATGATTCCAACTGCCAAAGAGTTTTCCCCCGATACTTATTGATTTCAATTTTGCTCGGGCTCCTTGATGCCACGTTGGTTGAATGCAGCCTTGATGCCAAAGTCTGTCACTCTCCTCTCACCTCTGGAATTCAGTTCTTTTTTCCATGTTTGAACCAAGAGCTGAGTTGTCCTGGCAGAACCCAAACTGGGTGTCAGTCACTGAGCAGGGTTATTGCTGAGCAGGTGCTGCTTGATAGCTCTGCTGACGACACCTTCCATCACTTTACTGATGATCAAGAAAGGACTGATGGGGAGGAAATTGGCTGGGTTGGATTTATCATGCTTTTTATGTTCAGGACATGCCTGGGCAATTTTCCACATTGTCGGGTTGATCTCAGTGTTGTAACTGTACTGGAAACGATTGTCTCGGTAAGCACAAACCTTCTGTGCTATTGCTAGAATGTTGTCAGGGCTTGTAGCCTTTGCAGTATCCAGTATCTCCAATTGTTTCTTGTGGAGTGAATCAAAGTGGCTGAAGACTGGCATCTGTAATGCTGGGGACCACTCGAAGAGGCTGATATGGATCATCCACTTGGCATTTCTGGCTGAAGTTTGCTGCAAAAGTTTCAGCCTTATCTTTTGCACTGATGTGCTATTTTAAAACAAATAGAATTATAATCACTGGACCCAAAGTCCCCTGATGAAGGGCTTTTGCCTGAAACGTCAATTTCGAAGCTCCTTGGATGCTGCCTGAACTGCTGTGCTCTTCCAGCACCACTGATCCAGAACCAAAGTCCTCCCCTGCTATCACTTCAGTCACCCGTCCTGTCTTATTACTAAAAGAAGGTCAAGTTTTGCTCTTTTACATATTGACAAAAGAAAATTTTCTTGAACACATGTAACAAATTGTTCACCATCCAAATCTTTAACAGTATGGTAGACCTGGTCAAGGCTTGGAAAATAAAAGTCACCGACAATTACAAAGAACACCAATTCATATTGTTGGCCATAACTAAAATAAGTCTGCATTGTTTTAGCCCCATTTTATGACAAGATTGGTTTGATTTGTTTGTGTCGATTTCAGGTCCTTTCATTATCTATGATCTAATTTAAATTGAGAGGAATCAAAGCAGTAAAGTGGCATTAAGCTCCTTGATAAATCTTGCACCAAATTTTAAAAACTCTTTCAGAAAAATGTTCTTCCACCGGCGCCTTCTCAGCAGGTAAAATGCAAAGCAAAGCAACAAGGAAGATTTCTGGTGTG
Organism: Chiloscyllium plagiosum; assembly: GCF_004010195.1. Lineage (NCBI taxonomy): Eukaryota > Metazoa > Chordata > Chondrichthyes > Orectolobiformes > Hemiscylliidae > Chiloscyllium > Chiloscyllium plagiosum. The sequence continues at coordinate 6,649,580 of NC_057751.1, forward strand.
AGAAAGATTAGCTCTCAGGAATTAATAGGTCAAGTTAGATTAGTCAGCTTCAAAAAGAAATATGATAGATGGAATGGGTTTGTTAATGACACAGATCAGAGTACCAAGGTATTTACAAACATTGTTTGCTTTTAATTCTGAAATCTGATATTTTACTTCTTATACAAGAGGACTGCATTAGGAAAAGAAAACTGTAGATGTAAATTCAGTGACCATAAGATAATGAAATAAATGAGCATAATTAGGCCATTTGATCCATCATATCTGTTCCACTATTCATCATGGCTGATATGTTAATCAAACCATTCTCCTGGGCTGTCTCCATGTAACTTCTGATTCCCTCAATAATCAAGAACCCATCCCTTCTGAAATACACTCAATGACTTGGCCTCCACAGCCTTCTGTGGCGATGAGTTGCACAGATTCACCACTCTCTGCCTGAAGAAATTGCTCCTCGTCTCCATTCTAAAGGGCCGTCCCATCACTCTGAGGCTGTGCCCTCAAGTCCTAGTCTCTCCCATGAGTAGAAACATCTTCTCCATAACCACTTTATCCAAGCCTCTCAGTGTTCTATTTGTTTCAATGAG
>NC_057751.1:6650666-6655799 GCF_004010195.1 Chiloscyllium plagiosum
TGTATTCCAGCCCTCTTAAAATGAATACTAACAGTGCATTTGCCTTCCTAGCTGCCAACTGATCGTGCATGTTAACCTTACTTACAGTATTCCAGGTGCAGTCTGACCAGAGCCTTAGGCAGCCTCTCAACATCTCTGCTCTTGTATTCCAGCCCTCTTAAAATGAATATTAACAGTGCATTTGCATTCCTAGCTGCCAACTGATCGTGCATGTTAACCTTAAGTGAACCTTGAAGTGGGACTCGTAAGTCCCTTTGTGCTTCAGGTTTCCGAAGTCTTTCCCCACTTAGAAAACAGTCTACACCTCTACTCTTCCTACCGAAGCACATAACCTCACACTTTCCCATATTGTATTCCAAGTGCCATTTTTTGCCAGTCCCTTAAGCCTGTCCAAGTCCTACAACCTCTCCTGCTAAATACTACCTGTCCCTCCATCTACCTTTGTGCAATCTGAAAACTGAGCTCTCTGCATTTTGCCATTCAGCGAATCCTCTATCCATGTTCATACCTTGTCCCTAATACCACGGGCTCTTACGTTATTTCGCAGTCTTCTGTGTAGCAACTTGACAAAGGTCTTCTGGTAATCCAAGTAGATCATGTCCACTTGCTCTACTTTGTCTAACTTGCTCATTACCTTCACAAAGAACTAGAACAGGTTTGTCAGGGATGACCTCCCATTGATGAAGCCATGCTGACTCAACCCTGCTTTACCATGCACTTCCAAGTACTCTGCAATCTCATCCAAAATAATAGATCCTAAAATCTCATCCATGACTGAGGTCAGGCTATCTGGCTTATAGTTTCCTGCCTCTGCCTCTCTCCCTTCTTAAACAGGGGTATTACATTTGTCATTTTCCAGTCCTTTCGGATCCTGCATGACTACAGTGATTCCTGAAAGGTCACCATCAACGCCTAACAATATTCTCAGCTAGCTCTTTCGGAACACTGGACTACAAACCATCTGGTTTGGGTGATTTATCCAGCTTCATACTTCTGGTCTGCCCCACACCTTCTCCTTCGTGATGACCACTCTATTTACCTCTGCCCTCTGACTTGTTTGAAGTTGCGGTATGCTACTGGTGTCTTCCACTATGCAGACTGACACAAAGCACCTATTCTATTGTGGTGTAATGGGGAGCACAGTGGCTTAGTGTTTAGAACTGCTGCCTCATAGCGCCAGGACCCAGGTTCGATTCCACGTTCGAGTGACTGTATGGAGTTTGCACATTCTCCCCCATCTGTGAGGGTTTCTTCCGGTTGCCTTCCATTGCCCAAAGATGTGCAAGTTTGGTGGATTGGTCATGGTAAATTGCCCATAATATCCAGGGATATGCAGGCTTGGTGGATTAACCATGACAAATGCAGGGTTATGGCGATGTTCTGGGTGGGATGCTCTTCAGAGAGTCAGTGTGGTCTTGATAGGTCACACGGCCTGCTTCCACACTGCATGGATTCTATGATTCCTCCATCATTTGTTAATTCCCCATTACGAATACTCCTGTTTCATTTTTCAGCTGTCCAATGTCCACTCTTACCTCTGTATTTGCTTTGAGACATCAAAATAAAAATTCTTAAACTTTTATAAGAAAGCTGCTGTTACACTTGAGAGGGTGCAGAAAAGATTTACAAGCATGTTACCAGGACTGGAGGGTTTGATCTATAGTGTTTCAATATGAGGTAAACGCCTCTGTTAATTTTAAACCAGCAACACTGAAAAGTTTTATCTGTGCAGTAATCTGAGAAAATTTGAGAGGCCAAGAACTGTTAAAGTAAAAAGTAGCACCTTTATTTCTTAAAGTATAACAGAGAACAATTAGCTAACAACTATTTACAACTCCTTCCTCTAACCTATCTTTTACCTTTCCCTCTACAATAGTAGCCCGATAAACCCCCAATTAAGATTTACTGAAAAATTCAAGTTTCAAAACTAACCAGCTGTTGAATCTTCTCTTGGTGTCTTCCTCTATAGATTTTCTTCTTCTTTGGGATTTCTGTTTCATAGGTCACTGATCGATAAAGGTACCTTTAAGAGAGCTATTCTGCAGGCAGTCTGTATATGTTGGTGGCTTGGCAGTTATCCTCCAACTGCTCTATTTTTCCTGGTCTTATACCCCAAAGCATCAGATTGTTTCATTGGTGTTAATATTGCCAAATACCAAATTCAAACTTGATTGGAGTTTGGTATTTTGGGGCATAATTTAAAATGATTGGCTGAATTTGAATTTTTTTTTGTCTCAAGGAAACCCAGCCAATCTCGCTGTTCGACAAAGTGTTACATTGTATCTAGTTCAGAACACTTTGTACTATGTCAGATAGTTTTGCTAGCTTTTAATTCTCTTTAAGTTACAGTACACCTTACACCTTCATAACAATAGTGATGGGCTGAATAGGCTGGGACTTTTTTCCCTGGAGTGTCAGAGACTTGAGGGTTGACCTTTCAGAAGTTTATAAAATCTTGAGGAGCATGCTTAGGGTGAATAGTGTTATGGGGCGAAAGTGAGGTCTGCAGATGCTGGAGTGAACGGCTTTTGCTTGAAACGTCGATTTTCCTACTCCTCGGATGCTGCCTGACCTGTTGTGCTTTTCCAGCACCACTCTAATCTTGATTCTGAATAGTGTTAAGCCAGACCCATCAAAACATGTCAAAGATGGGCCAGACCCTAACTTTTCTAGCTGTTTTAAGTGGGTGTAGAAGTGGATATTCCAGGAGTAATGCACCTGGTCAAACCACTCAGTTTTAAACAAAATGGAATTTATTTACAGACTACTGAATGTAACATGAACAAAAGAACCAAATTTAGAACAACCTAACCTATCTGAAAACCCAACCGACACAAAATCACAACTTAACAAAGAGCTGTTCCAAATACCTGAAACATCCCATAATACACCCCTTGGCAAAAAGATAAATTTAAACACAGGTTCTTATAGGGGAGAGATTGTAGTGAGAGAGAGTTCTCCCCGTGTCTGCGTAGGTTTCCTCCGGGTGCTCCGGTTTCCTTCCACCATCCAAAGATGTGCAGGGTCAGGTGAATTGGCCATACTAAATTGCCTGTAGTGTTAGGTAAGGGGTAAATGTAGGGGTATGGGTGGGTTTCGCTTCGGCGGGTCGGTGTGGACTTGTTGGGCCGAAGGGCCTGTTTCCACACTGTAATCTAATCTAATCAGGATCAGCATGGAATGCTTCTTTAGGCCCCCAGCTAAAACTTGACCAGCAGCTTCAACTAGACTAGCCTGCTAAAATCCAAGACAAACCAAATCAGAAAAAAAAACCTTGAACTGGGAGAACTGGCCACTCCCCTTTCATTGTACAAGTGTTTATTTGAAAAAAACACTTAAATGCATTTTCAAGTAAATATTTCTAGACATATCGGAACCCCTGCCTTTACGATCCCTCTGAGAAAGAAACAAAGACAACATTACCTTGTTAAAGGAGCATCATCATCGCAATAGTGAAGGTCTTCTTCCAAGATTGGGGATTCCAAAACTAGAGGGCATAGGTTTACAGTGAGAGGGTGAAACACTCTAAGGCAGGAGGTATCACATCACCAAGTCACCTTTTATTTACATGTACACAGTATATTAACACTGACTAACTTGCTTAGAGTCCCGAGACTGAGGAGGCTCTCTGAATTTTCTGTTATATCTGTGATCCAGGTTCTGATAGGCCCAGGTTAACAACCCCAGTCAGGGAACTCGTTGTCCACCATGCCCTCATTCTAAGCACTACAAAGGGAAAAGATTTAAAAGGGACCTAAGAGTCAACTTTTTCACACAGAGGGTAGTGCTTGTATGGAATAAGCTGCCAGAGGCAGTGGTGGAGGCTGTATAATTACAAATTTAAAAGGCATCTAGATGGGTCCGTGAATATGAAGGATTCAGAGGGATATGGGCCAAGTGTTGGCAAATGGGTCGAGATCAGATTGGTACATTTGGTCAATGCGGATGATTTGGACTGAAGGGTCTGTTTCCATGCTGTATGACTCTTTGACTCTAAATATTCTTTTATCATACTTACTCACTTATTCTCACATTTCATCTTCTCTCCTGCTTACTGCGTTTTTATTATCTCTTGCTGGTCTTTAAAAGCTTCCTAATCCTCTGGTTTCCCACAAAACCTCACCAGATTGTATACTTTTCATTTTGCTTTGATGCTGTTCTGACTTCCCTTCTCCACCATGGTTGCCTCATCCATCCCTTCATATATTTCTTCTTCTTTGGGATGAATTTTTTCTCTGCTTCTCATATTAGCCCCAGAAACTCCTCCAATTGCTGCTCCACTGTTGATCCTGCTAGCTTGCTCCCCCCCGCCCCCCTCCACCTCTTCCAATCAACTTCCAGTTCCTCCCTCATGTCTCTGTAGTTACCTATGTTCACGGTGACTGACAAGATCTTGTCAAGTCCGTGGAATTTCAGACTTATGAAATGTCAGAGAAATGTGATATATAGAGAGTGTAAACAGAGAAATAAGAAGAAACTGAGAAAAATTTGCTCATCAGAAAGCCACTCCTTGCACACTTCTCTGTGTTACCCTCCAGGAATATCCAAAATAGGGATGAGAAACTGATTGTAACACTAACATGTGTGCTTTCAGCCAAATGTCCTGGAGTATTGATGAGACTGCTATGAGGGCGCAGTTTTGAGAAAAGCAGTTTTAAAAACCCCTGCATTGCAGGTAAAACAAAAGACCATGCATCACCCTGAATCCTATAATTTATGCTTGAAAGGAACCAGAACAACAGAATTCACACCAACCTATGAAATGAAGAATGGTGAAATCAATTGCTCAGCTGCCAACTCTGTTGTTGCCAATAGAGCTACAATGTTTTTGTGTACTTTATGAACAATTCAGTAGCTGATTGATTTGCTTTTTCCCCTTTATGACTTACTACCTCATTCCATTTTGTGTATGTGTGTTATGTTGCTATTTACTCTTGTGTTGAGTACTTAATAGATTCTTTTTTGTTGTTAATTTAAGAAAATCTGGTTAATTTGGCTCCTTTTTTTTAATAGATATTTTTATTAGAAATTTAACATTTTTACAAGTTTACAAAAATAAACAAAACTCTCAGATATAAACATTGATATACAATTAGCCCAAATATACAATAGCCAAAATTTGACAAAAAAAAA
>NC_057751.1:6656707-6682401 GCF_004010195.1 Chiloscyllium plagiosum
TGCAGCATTGTCAAGGGGCCAGTATGGAGGGAGTGCAGCGTTGTCAGAGGATCAGGGCGGAGGGAGTGCAGCATTGTCAGAGGATCAGTGTGGAGGGAGTGCCGTATAGTCAGACGATCAGTGCGGAGGGAGTGCAGCATTGTCAGAGGATCAGTGTGGAGGGAGTGCCGTATAGTCAGACGATCAGTGCGGAGGGAGTGCAGCATTGTCAGAGGATCAGTGTGGAGGGAGTGCCGTATAGTCAGACGATCAGTGCGGAGGGAGTGCAGCATTGTCAGAGGGTCAGTGTGGACGGAGTGCAGCATTGTCAGAGCGTCAGGATGGAGGGAGTGCAGCATTATCAGAGGATCAGTGCAGATGGAGTGCAGCATTGTCAGGGGGACAGTGTGGACGGAGTGCAGCATTGTAAGAGGGTCAGGATGGAGCGAGTGCAGAATTGTCAGAGTGTCAGTGTGGAGGGAGTGCAGCATTGTCAGAGGTTCAGTAGGGAGGTATTGCAGCATTGCCAGAGGAACAGTGTAGAGGGAGTGCAGCATTGTTTTAGTGTCAGTGGGGAGGTATTGCAGTATTGTCAGAGGAACAGTGTAGAGGGAGTGCAGCATTATCAGAGGGTCAGGATGGAGCGAGTGCAGCATTGTCAAGGGGTCAGTATGAAGGGAGTGCAGCATTGTCAGAGGACCAGTGTGGAGATAGTGCAGCATTGTCAGAGGGTCATTGTCAAGGGAGTTCAGCATTGTCAGAGGAACAGTGTAGAGAGAGTGCAGCATTATCAGAGGGTCAGGATGGACGGAATGCAGCATTGTCAAGGGGCCAGTATGGAGGGAGTGCAGCGTTGTCAGAGGATCAGGGCGGAGGGAGTGCAGCATTGTCAGAGGATCAGTGTGGAGGGAGTGCCGTATAGTCAGACGATCAGTGCGGAGGGAGTGCAGCATTGTCAGAGGATCATTGTGGAGGGAGTGCAGCATTGTCAGAGGATCAGTGTGGAGGGTGTGCAGAATTGTCAGATGATCAGTGCGGAGGGAGTATAGCATTGTCAGAGGATCAGTGTGGAGGGTGTGCAGCATTGTCAGAGGGTCAGTGTGGAGGGAGTGCAGTATTGTCAGAGGATCAGTGTGGAGGGAGTGCAGCATTGTCAGAGGGTCAGTACGGATGGAATGCAGCATTGTCAGAGGGTCAGGGTGGAGGGAGATCAGCATTGTCGAGGGTCAGTACGGAGGGAGTGCAGCATTGTCAGAGGGTCAGTACGGATGGAATGCAGCATTGTCAGAGGGTCAGGGTGGAGGGAGTGCAGCATTGTCAGAGGATCAGTGTGGAGGGAGTGCAGCATTGTCAGAGGGTCAGTTTCGTGGGTGTGCAGCATTGTCAGCTGATCAGTGTGGAGGGAGTGCAGCATTGTTAGAGGGTCAGTTTCAAGGGAGTGCAGCATTGTCAGAGTATAAGGATGGAGGGAGTGCAGAATTATCGGAGGGTCAGTATGGAGGCAGTGCAGCGTTGTCAGAGGGTCAGAATGGAGGGAGTGCAGCCTTGTCAGAGGGTCACGGTGGAGGGAGTGCAGCATTGTCAGATGATCAGTGTGGAGGGAGTGCAGCATTGTCAGGGGGTCAGGATGGAGGGAGTGCAACATTATCAGAGGACCAGTGCAGAGGGAGTGCAGCATTGTCAGGGGGACAGTGTGGACGGAGTGCAGCATTGTCAGAGGGTCAGGATGGAGGGAGTGCAGCATAATCATTGGTCAGGGTGGAGGGAGTGCAGCATTGTCAGAGGGTCAGTGTTGAGGGAGTGCAGCATTGTCAGTGGATCAGTGTGGAGGTAGTGCAGCATTGTTAGAGGGTTAGTGGGGAGGTATTGCAGCATTGTCAGAGGAACAGTGTAGAGGGAGTGCAGCATTGTCAAGGGGTCAGTATCGAGGGAGTGCAGCGTTGTCAGAGGATCAGTGCGGAGGGAGTGCAGCATTGTCAGAGGATCAGTGTGGAGGGAGTGCAGTATAGTCAGACGATCAGTGCGGACGGAGTGCAGCATTGTCAGAGGATCAGTGTGGAGGGAGTGCAGCATTGTCAGAGGTTCTGTGTGGAGGGAGTGCAGCATTGTCAGAGGGTCAGTTTGGAGGGTGTGCTGCATTTTCAGATGATCAGTGTGGAGGGAGTGCAGCATTGTCAGAGGGTCAGGGTGGAGGAAGTGCAGCATTTTAAGAGAGATAGTGCGGAGGCATTGCAGCATTGTCAGAGGGTCAGTACGGAGGGAGTGCAGAATTTTCAGATGGTCAGTACGGAGGGAGTGCAGCATTGTCAGAGTTTCAGTGTGGAGGGAGTGCAGTATTGTCAGAGGATCAGTGCGTAGGGATTGCAGCATTGCCAGGGGGACAGTGTGGACGGAGTGCAGCATTGTCAGAGGGTCAGGATGGAGAGAGTGCAGCATTGTCAGAGGATCAGTGCAGAGGGAGTGCAACATTACCACTGGGTCAGGGTGGAGGGAGTGCAGCATTGTCAGAGGGTCAGTGTTGAGGGAGTGCAGCATTGTCAGTGGCTCAGTATGGAGGGAGTGCAGCATTGTCAGAGGATCAGTGTGGAGGGAGTGCAGCATTGTCAGAGGATCATTGTCAAGGGAGTTCAGCATTGTCAGAGGAACAGTGTAGAGGGAGTGCAGCATTATCAGAGGGTCAGGATGGAGGGAGTGCAGCATTGTCAAGGGGTCAGTATGGAGGGAGTGCAGCATTGTCAGAGGACCAGTGTGGAGGTAGTGCAGCATTGTCAGAGGATCATTGTCAAGGGAGTTCAGCATTGTCAGAGGAACAGTGTAGAGGGAGTGCAGCATTATCAGAGGGTCAGGATGGAGGGAGTGCAGCATTGTCAAGGGGCCAGTATGGAGGGAGTGCAGCGTTGTCAGAGTATCAGGGCGGAGGGAGTGCAGCATTGTCAGAGGATCATTGTGGATTGAGTGCAGTATAGTCAGACGATCAGTGCGGAGGGAGTGAAGCATTGTCAGAGGATCATTGTGGAGGGAGTGCAGCATTGTCAGAGGATCGGGGAGGGGTTCCTGCTTGCTGAGAGCCTCGGGCTCCTTTCCCTTTAGTCATTTTAACTTAGGATTAAGTTGTTTAAATGTAATATTACACAACTAATTGAATTACAAAACTATTATAAATGATTTGGTGAGCTTGGTAGGGGGTAGGTGACCCACTGTGCCCAAGTCTTGGGAGGAGCACTATAGACTCAGTCTTACTGGGTCGCCGCCATCTTGGATCCCCCAATTTGGCTCCTTTTAAACTAATAATTAATTTGGGTCTGGGATGCAAGTATTTACAAGGGAGCTCGTTGGTCCGTTCTCAACCAAGATTTTAACGATTTGTGTACCCTCTCTGGAACTGTAACAAATTTAAGAAGCTCGCCAAATGGGTACTGCTCTTGCCTCTGGCTTTGAACACCACTACAAGTTTGGTTATGGACCTTCGGCTGGCAGTACGGTATGTTAGCATTCCTTATACCTACTGGAATATAAACTGAAAATGGAGGCGAGTTTGGATATTGCTATGTTGCAGAGAATGAAATTGATTTTTTTTCTCTTCAAAAGTAAAAGTGGAACTGTGTGTTGTTCACTTACTGGTTATGCAAGGTCAATGAACTTTGGAGAAGCTGGATTTTATATACTTGGGAGATAAGCAAGCAGAAAGCGCCTTTGGATTAAGAAACTGCCTTGTGACAGCTTTCAGATGGTTAATTTGCAGTTTGTCACAGGTATGAGAGAAGGCAGTTCTGCTTCAACTTCTGAAAAACCTATAAACCAGATCAAATCACATTCTCCCTCTTACCCTCTGTAATGGAAGAAAATCATTTTGAGTGGAAACACTAAAATACATTGAGCAGAAATATCTCAGTCAAAGACCTATCTCCAACTTTGTTGTTTCTTTTCATGCGATGTGGATGTCATTGGCTAGGCCAGTATTCATTGTCCAGAGAGGAGTTCAAAGCTACGATACGATTTTTATTGTATGACAATGAGCAATGGTTATATATTTGTCATTAGATAATCTATTTCTATTAATTCCTGAAACAACGGCATTTGAACTCAAATCCTGAGACATTACCACCATGCCACCACCTCCCCAACTAACCAACTATTGATTGAGAATCTTCAGTAGTTGACAACAGTGAGATGTCAAAAACCAAAAACAAATGTGAAAAATCATCTCATTCCACCCTTATGGTTTGGACTCATGATTGATGGAATTTGCTCCCTCTTACCTATCTTTTCCACCCATCATATTTCTGCAATCGTATTTGTGAATGAATGTTTATGTCTCTGTACTTGTGTTTCAAAGGGACATTATTGAACTCTGCAAACCAATAATGAAAAATCCATTTTGCCATTTGTCAAAGGACAACTTTATTTCTAACAATTATTTTGTTTTCTAGTTTATCAATTAAACATGCTTTGAAGTTTCTTTTATTTTAGATAGTAGTCAAAGTCAGGTAAATTAACTGTGTTGGTGATTAGTTTGGTCATTTATACAATTGTGCTGGCTCATGGAATTGTCGTGCTTAAGTACCAGCACTTTTTTTTAATGTTCAGGGCTATATCAAGTGCTTTACTGAGTTGCTGTGGCATTGTGTGAGATGTTTTATACATCCATCTGCTTGTCTTGGTGTGTTTCAGAAGCACAATCATAACACGTGAGGAATATTCTCTTCAACCTTGTCTAGATCAGACCATGACATGATTCCTGAAAATATATGAACTTTTAAAAAAATTTACTCTTCGTAAGATTCTGTAGGGATACTACAACATTTCTTTTTCTCTGTTTGTTGGTAAAATACTTAGTTGAAAATAGGAATTTTGAAAGTGTTTCTTGCTCCTATTCTTGTTTCTGAACAGTGGTAGTGCGGGGTTCTGGTTTACATCAGTTATTTCCTGATGTTTAAGTGGTTTGAATTGCTCCCAGACCCCTGTTTCTGGACACTGGACTTCTTTTGGGAATATGAAATGAAGACACAATGAACAGATGTTTCAGGGCAAAAGAATCTCTGCGTTTATTTCAAATGCAAAAAGTAATTATAATATAATGAAATAGATAATGCAATAAATTAAAGAAATTAATACAACATATGTACTGGAGAACAACAGCACTTAAAAATACACTATTAATTAGATCACCATTGTTAGACACTACCTTACTGACACACCGACAACAACAGTGTTTAATTTCAGACTCTTTAATTAGAATTCCTACCCTTGGGGTCACAATGCATTCTCACCACCCACTTTCCCTTCCATGCTAGCGAGATTTGAACTTGAGGATCTCGGGAGTTTAGTTCATTTTGAAACACCATTTTGAAGTGCACCTGGCTGTTCTGACTTGCTGTACCTGGAGCCTGGATAAAGATTTCGGATTGCGTAGGTTTTTCAGTTTTGGTTGAGTCTGCCAATGTGGTAAGGCGCAAATTGGATCTATTGGGTAAGTGTTACGACACGGGGTGGGTGGGGGGGGGATCCCCTCTGTGTTCTGTTCATTATCCCAAATACCCAGAAAAGCTCACCTTGCCTCGTAATCTGTTAAAATTTGAGTGACAGAGAACTCCCAAATTCCATTATTCAAAGAAAATAACATCAATTTATTTTTAACTCCAAAAGTGAATATTATAACAACAACTATTCACAACTCTAGGTGCCCCCCTTTCTCTTAATTGCTTATTACCTGCCTCTAACTCGATAACAATATGCTGTTCCAATAAGACACTTATTGAAATTATATCAACTGAATTTCCAAACCACACAGCTGCTGTTGTCTTCTATAACTTCACTCTTCTGGCTGCTGAATTCCCTGGGTCACCTTCTTTATTTTTACTGTGAGTATATTTCGTATGAAAAGATACCTTTGATTGAGAGCGTTTCCTAATTTTTTGTGTCTCTTTCTGTCTCCAATTTTCAAAATACTGTCATTTTTATATCCCCAACATTGGATTGTCTCATTGGTTCGATGTTAGTAAAAAATAAATTCAAACTTGATTGAGTTTTAGTATCCTGGGTATAATATAAACTGATTGCTTAAATTTGAATTGTTGTCAAAACAGCAACCAAAACTTACGTATCCATTTCACAGCCAAATGTTGTACATTTTCAATGTTCCAGTCCACTCTGGGACTGCCATCTAGTCATATCACAGGTGCTTGTAAGTTCTCAGTTCAGAACAGGATTCACTCTCTCATAAAGATACAGTGCACGCCTTCAACTTGTGAACAGTAAGTACCTGGTTTTCTTTACTTTCTGCTGGATTTGCGGGCCTAGTTTTCACCTCAGGTTGTGTCTGAGGACTTGTGTGTTGGTGGATCAGTTGTTTCTCAGAGTTGTCAGTCTTTAGTTCTGCTGGTCATGGTTGATTGCTGAGGTTCTTGCTATTGGTCCCCTTGGTTCGAACAGGCCAAATCTGGAGGCTGTTGCTCGGACAGCAGCCCCAGGTGAGATCAGGGCCAGCAGTTACACTGCTGGTGGACCCTTCCTCACCTTGCCAAATCTGTGATTTTCATTGTGCTCTGGTGTTTTCTTATAATTGGCTTTCCGACTGTGAGTACACGTGTGAATGGATATCGATTGAAGTTAGATACCTGGTATCTCTGTCAGCCCCATACTATCTGCACTGTGTAGCCCAAGGTGTTAAAGCTGTCTTGGACTAGAGAGAGTTGGTATTGGTTGAATGTTCCGTTTGCGATGAGGTGTAAATTAAGATTCTAAGCTGGACACTGATTCCAGACAGCAGTCTCTGTTCTGCGGGTTGTGTTTGTCTCTTTTCCACAGGGCTCAGTTCAACTGTCCCCTTTTCTTTTAAAAGTTTTGACAAGTCCAGGGTTTTTGTAAAGTCCAGTATTTTAAATATTGGGGATTTTTGCTCCACCTATAACAGATAATTGTTAAGAAAGAAGAACATTGACCTTATTGTATGATTTTATGGTAAGGTGCCCTCGATTATGATCACTGCATATTGCTATCATGTGTTCTGAGCAGACCCTGGATGACAAAAAGTGCCTGCTGTTTGATCAGGAGATCATCAGCTCTGAAAATGTGTTGCTGGAACAGCGCAGCAGGTCAGGCAGCATCCAGGGAACAGGAGAATCGACGTTTTGGATATAAGCCCTTCTTCAGGGCCTACGGTCATGACACATGATGTCATGATTAGCAATACCAGTGGCTGGTCAATGATCTCTACTGGTCTACATTGGCCCAAAAGGATTGGTGCTTTAAAATCTGTTCCAGAAGAGTTAATGTTTACTGAAGAGACAAGGTAGAAAAGAAGGAAGATGAATGAGAAGAAAAAGATTCATTTTCAAATCTTTGCAAATGCTGAGATTCTCAATATAAAAAGCATTGAAGACTAGTTTTACAAATTGCTTTAAAATCAGTGACTGTAATGCTTAATTTGCCAGTTCTGCTTCTCTTCAATTTCACTGAATGCCAATTTTGTGGTTTAATTTTAACAAGCCTCAGTTGGCCTGTATTAAAAAGCCCCTGAGCTCTGCTGGTTACAGACACGTGCTGGGTTTGTATCAAATTTCACATGTAAGCGTGTCATACACAGCGACATCTAGCTGGATGATTTACGGATAATAGTTTACAATGTCTTTAAATTATTGCTGCAGAGACACTTCAGTGACAAAAGGGAAAACAAATAGCAGCTGCAAAAAAGCACTGAGTGTTCCTTTTGATCGGAAGAGAAGAGTGCTCATCTGTGACATGCTGGCGCCACAATGGCATTGCCAGTTAGTCAAAAGCCTAATTTACATGGTGTCAGGTGGAATGAGTGTGAAAATTCAAAGCACCTATTGTTCTTCAACTCAGAACACAAGCCGAGAGAGAAATGAGGCAGGTTACTCATCAAATTAGAACAGTACGTGATTTCAGCTAGATTTACTTTAGCAAAAGACTGTTCTTTTCTTCTGACTGACAATAAATACACAAATCGCAGCAAGATTATGACAAATTCTACATTTAGAACATTTAGACACATGCGATGTTTTTAACATAAATGACTTACTCTCAAAGTAGCCAACAAGGAAGTACTGAATAAATGTCTAAGCATCAAGTGACTGCTTATTGTCATTTCTATTTGTTGTGTTAAAATGTCTGTCTTTGAGCCTGTATTCATTACAATAGCTGGTCATTTAAAATAAAATCTAATCAATACAATATCATCTTTTGAGATCCGATGTGAGTCAATGATGACTCTACTAAACAGAAAGTCAAAAGAAAGTTGCACTTATTAAAAAAGACAAAATAACATTTTAACATGATCTTATGTAGGAAAACAGAAACTTGTCAAATTAGCAGTTCCTGGACTGATAATACACTCCAACCCCTGTGGCTTCCACTGGTCTCTAAAGGCCTGTATCATGCTAATGAGTACCGAGAAAAACAATGAAATGACAGGGAACTGCTTATTCTCCTGAAACTCAGGAGTGAACCAGGGACCTTCAGATCTTCAATCCAATGCTTTCCCAAGGTTTGGGCTTTGCAAATGACAGTTTTGTTCTTAGGCTCATTGAATTAGGGAGCACCAGTTATGGGGAGAGACGATTGAAGAACTGTTGTCGGGAAAGTGAAGGTTGGTGGTAGTCATGTGTTTCTGGCAGTGAAAGACCCAGAGTGTATGTCACTTCTGATTGTGCAGTCTTGATGAAATTGTCAACTTAATGGGACTGAAAAACAGCCTTGGAAGTAAAATTGCATATGGCTGCCCCCTGAATAGGAAACTTCATTGAACTATGCTTTCTTAGTTAACCGTGCAGCCTGTAAGCCCATTCACTCAGACTGTAAAGATCCGGGATTATTTTGTTCATTTGATTATTGTGAGGTATACTGAACTCTACCATAAATAAGGGACACATTTCTAACTTGGGAGGAAAAGATGACTGAAGATTTCTCGTTCCCAAAACTCTCCGAGGCAGGGGATTTAGGAGATAGTGAAGACTGCAGATGCTGGAGAGTCAGAGTGGATAAAGAATGGAACTGGAAAAAGCACAGCAGGTCAAGCAGCATCAAAGGAGAAGGGGAGTCAATGTTTCAGGTTGGAACCTTTCATCAGGAGTCATTTCTGTCATGGTTGTGGAATTATTGTTCAAGATTTATTATGATTAATCAAGAAAGTAAATGATCACTGTCGATACCCAACTTAGTGTCACAAACATAAATTTATCATGCCCTCCCCTTCATAGACCTCTGCAAAACACCTCTGGGACTGAAATAATCACAATGTATCATTAACACTGATGACCTGAAGTGAGACCTGCATTGTTCCAAAATGCTCACCGCCTTTACGGCTCACTTCCATGGATAAGGGTGAGTGCTAAACCAGAGACTTTTAGTGATGACTTTGTGAAAAGTTTGGCAGGTCTTTTGCACATGGGGATTGATCCTTAAGAGGAACCATTTGAGAAGCTGGAGCTTCACAGTCTAGAAAGACAATGTCCTTAGTGGCATTCATAACATATTAAAAGGTGTAAATAAATTGATTTTTTTTTAAGTAAGCCTGGAAGATTGGATCAGCAGATATGAAAGTATTTGAGTGAAAAGTGAATTTAAAATACGTATGAGGATTCCTTCCTCACTGAGGCATGTTTGGAATTTGATTTTGAATTACAGAAAAGAATATATGGGTTCTTCAAAGTACATTTGAATGGGGGGGAAAAGTAAAATTCAATGAGCTGAATAGTGGCCTTACGTGTCCATTTTCCATATTAAGCACCCTGATTTCCTTCTCGCCATTCAAATGCTAACATTTGGAAGGGGGCTGTTTGCTCTCTTCATCATTGCTTTCAGGATAATTTTGTAGGTAATTGCATGAACACAACACATGATTTTGTGTTTTCATGGAGTGAGTGCTGGTTTGATGTGGCCCATTTCAGATTAGTTTCCCCACTGTGCTGAGCATCATGTCCAACATTATAACATCTTACATTGCCTGGTGTATTTGGCTCTGAAAAGGGTTTTTAATTGAGATGCCACCCCAAACCCCCACCCACCTCCCCCAACCCCGCATCTCTTCTTTATACATTCACGTGGAATATGGGCCACACAGTGCCTGTTCTCGGATATCACTTGCCCTAGAATTGCAAGCGCAGATTAAGCACATTCTTCAGGAAGAAACATCACCTGCAGTATTAGGTATGGATAAACAAAAGGTATTCTGTGCCCATTCTTGAAGCAAATGTTTGGCTTTCTGCAGAATTAGTACAGGGTTGGCTCGAGTTCAGCATAAAGCACCAGCATGGATTGAATGGGTCAAAAGAGCTTTGCCTTCGATCCTATGTAATTGTACACGTACAAAAAAATGGAAAAAAAAGGCAAAAACTAATCAATGATTGAGTGCTCATGTTTTTCACATGATCGACTTTCACTTCAAAAGAGTGTGAGAGTCGTGGAATAACCTACTCCGTCCACTCTCATTGAATGGAGAATAGGAAGGACAATGGCAGAGTTATATGTACACATTTTTATACAGTTAATTCCTTCTTGTTTTGTCAAATAGCAAATAGCAGAGCAGAGCCTCTCAGCCTAGCAGAGAAGTGTATCTCTGAAAGGATAGCGTCTTTTTGTGTCTGTGTCTTTGTACATAATGAAAATAACAGGAGTAAATCATTATGTGAATATACAACAGCTGGATTTCATGAGCAGCCTGTGTGGCAGTGTACTTGTTTGTTTTGAAGCGGAGAAGACTAGCATGTTTGCAGTATCGATGTAAATGCTTTACATCACAAAAAAAACCCAACAGACTGCTTTTCAACAGGACATGTGGGAGGAAAGGTCTCACTCCATATTACAGTGATCTGGGGAAGTATTCTGAAATAAGGTAGAGCCCAAAACAGGAAAACAATTTAGCTTTGCAGAACAACAGGAGGGGGTGACTGAAGATTGCAAAACATATCTCTGAAACTTCTGACTGCAAGTCTGAGAATACTTGGACAAGATGCATCCAAAGCTAGCACCACTTTATTTACACTGGTTGTCTGTGAAGGTGACTGCTGTCGTCAGGAGAAAGAGATTTACGCACATAATGTACATACTCACAGATTTCTATCCCGGATGGCGGATTTTAAGCATTGTGAGAGTGCGAATGAGAAAGTTCACACCATTGAGTAAGAAGGAAGAAAGGAAGCAGGAAAGATAGTCTTGCCTTTATAAAATGCTTTTCACAAGCTCAGGATGTCCCAACTTGTTTTTTTACCTCCAAGTGTGCTCATTAGTGCTGTGGAGGATACACGGCAGCCTACGTGTGCACAACCAGCTCCTACAAACAGCAATGTCGAAATAATTTGTTTGTTTTCTTGATGCCTAACACTACAGATGGCGTTTCATTTTTACGTCTTATCTGAAACAGAGCACCTTCTGATCGTGTTAGACTGATTCAGCACTGTGCTTCAGTGTCAGACTAAGTCTTGCGTTCAATTCACAAGAGTGAAACGAATTCTGAAAACAGAGACTTCTGAATCAAAGACAAGAGTGCTGAGACAGACAACAACCCACTGAGCCAAGGATGATACACACTCAATGTAAGTTTAGAAAATATGCAAGAAATCCAGTTGATTCTCTCAGAATCTTTTTTGAATTTTTTGCAATATGCACTCCATTTCATATTCAAATTCAAGTAAGGCAAGACCTTGAAGCAATTACAGACAGCGTAATCTGGAGACATGTTGCCACAGTGTCACAAGTGAACAATTTTCAAGGATCTGCCCTTGCCCCCCAACTCCCGTTTCTCATCCATATGTTGTTCCTCAGCAATATTATCTATAGACCAGTCATTTTCTAAATACAGACTGACAGTTGCCAGCTCTGCCACACCACCACTTTTCTCAACACCCTCAGTACCTCCATGTTTTCATGCCTGTCTTTGGTGAAGCAAAATTTCCTCTGCGTTCATAATGGCAAGAATCACAACACAGTGGCAGGAATTGAAGACAAACTGCATTTTTCACCTGTCAATTCCATCTCTCTGCAACATCACCCTGGCCACTCTCAGGATAAACCAGAACGTTTTCAAATGAGACATCCCCAATTAGCACTGTAAAGGTGATGGTGACTTGCATTCTTGAAAATATGATATCCATTTGGTGCTGGTAAACCCACATCACTGTTAGAAATGGAGTTCTAGGATTTTGCAGGTGAAGGAATGCTGATAAAGATCCAAATCAGGATAGTGTGTGACTTGGAGGGGAACTTGTAGGTGGTGATTTTCCCATGTATGTGTTGTCTTTGACCTTAGTAGTGATCATGGCCTTGGAAGATGTGGCCTGAAGAGCCTTGGTGAATTTCTGCACCTCCTCCTGGAGATGGTATGCGCAGTTATTACTGTGTGTTGGTGATGAAAAGAATTAATGTTGTGGATATGATATCAGTCAAGTAGGCTGTTTGTCCTTGATGGTTTCAAGCTTCTTGAATGTTCTCAGAGCTGTACTCAGCCAGACAAGCAAGAGAGGTTTATAAAATCATGAGAGGTGTAGATAAGGTGAATAGCAAACATCTTTATCCTCGGATGGGGGTGTTCAAAACTAGGAGGAGTTTTTTAGCATGAGAGGAGGAAGATTTAAAAATGACATGAGGGGAAACTTTCTTACACAAAGAGTGGTTTGGATGTTGAATAAACAGCCAGAGGAAGTGGTGGATGTAGGTACAGTTATAATGTTTAAAAGACACTGGGATAAGTACATGAATAGGAAACAAGTGTAGAGACTTGGGCCAAATGCAGGCAAGTGTTACTAGTTTGGTTTCAGAACATGGTCAGTGTGGACGGGTTGGATCAAAGGATCTGTTTCCATGCTTTGTGACTCTCTGGCTCCACAAGTACTCCATCACACTCTGATTTGTGCCTTGTTTGAACATGCTTTGGAGAGTCAGGTGAGTTACTTGCTGCATGATTCTGAACCTCTGATCTGCTTGTCACAGTAGTTTTATGTGGCTGGTCCAATTGAGTTTTTGGTCAATTGTAATCCAGAATATTCATATTGGGAGGGTTATAGGAGATATTTGGGAGGAGTGGTGAGATGCAGGGTGGGGAGGGGGGTTCAATGACATTAATGGCATTGCTTGTCAAGTGTCATGGTTCAGTTCTCTTTGCCTCCTGCAGCCTGTTTTCTCAGTTTTTGAAGGGATGGAGATTGAAGGAACTTCAGGCCGTGACACTTAAATAAATATTGTATGACCTTCAAGGGATTTGTATAGTCCCTCAAGTTTTGTGTATCCCACAACCCAGGTTAAGGCCTTTATTTGGACCCCAACTGGTCCTGCTGAATTTGGGTTCTCCACCTGTATGAATCATGCCCATCTCTTTCCTGGTCACCAAAAATGGGATTGACGAGTAATGAGGATAGTATGCCTTTTTGGGATGGAAATAGCCATCCTAGCCTGATCAGATCTGCATGTGACTCTACATCCACAGCAAGGTGGTTGATCCTCAACTACACTGTAGGATAAATGTTGGCACAGCCAGTAATGCTCACATCCTGTGAAGTATTTGTGGTGGCTTGTGATCATGAAAGGCAGTTTAAAAATGCAAGCACTTCCTTCTCGGTGTTGATTGAAGAAGGTGTGTTGGTTAGTTAACTTGGAGCATTTTCCTGTAGCACATGCCACAACATCTATCTGAAGGGCTCAGTTTAACATCTCATTTGTTCGTCAAAGAGACAGCACTTGCAGCAAAGCAGCTTGAGTTATGTGATTGATCCTCCTACCTCCTGACTCAGAGGTGAGAGTGCTACCAACTGAGACAAACTGTCACTATGTAATACACACTGTCTAACATTAATTATCAATTTAAGACTGTGATGTGAGTTGGACTTAACTCATGCAGTACATCATGTTAATTATGAACTAACTGTTTGTACCATGATGGTGACATAATCTGGCTTGTGATCAAGCCGATGCAATAATCTAATTGTGTCTGTTTAATTTGGGGATTCGTCAATATTAAATGACACTTCAAGCAATGCAGCACTTACTATCATCGGTGTCTTATTTCAAATTAGTGTTATAATTTCATCTGGATCAGGTTTATGTCACACTGTGGAGTTTAAAATCTGACACTTGCACATCTGTCAACCTCATGTAAATTCTCTCAGCAATATGCATTTTTAAAATAATTACCGATTTCCGCTTGTCATGAGCGACAATGTCACTTTGTTTCATCTGACATCCTGCGAGGTCTGGAAAGAGTGAGGATCAATTCTCGATGCTGGGGTTATGCAACAGGTTTTTCAGGAGGAAGCATAAATCACGGAGAACAAACTTTGATAAATCTCTGACGCTTGGGCTTCAAGGGTTAACGTGGATACATGTTTTTTGCGGCAGTCCAGGTGCAATGCTCTGAGGTCCCTGGATCAACATATTACCTCGAATTCGCACGGTGCCTGCACACCGGGAGCAAAGCATTGCAGAGGGCAGGCAAACGCGCCGGTTCACTTGGCCGTCTGAGAGCAGCAAAGGCCAGCGAGGAGGGAGGGGAGAGAAGAGTGTTTCGCCTCTGCCCGTTGTTGGCATAAGGTCTGCTTTGCTTGCGGCCGGGGTCGGAGTGGAGGGGGAGGCTAAATCTTGGTCAGCCCTGTCCCTCTCCGAGTGGACGTGTATGTATGCGTGTGCCGGAGAAGAGGAGATCTCAAGCAGCATTTTTTCCCTCCAGCCGCAGACCCCGCTTGTGCTGCAGAACGACACGCGTCTCAGCCCAGGCGGGGAAAGGGGAGCACGCGCTGGCCCCGCGCCCTCCCATTGGCCGCCTGTTGTCTGTAACATTCCATCTTTGGAACGCGGAGACCTGCGGCACGGTGCCGATTGGAGGAGCCTGACTGTCAATCAAAGCGCCCGCGCTCAATCAGGTCCGCCTGAGCGCAGCAGGTTGCAACATACACACACACACTAAACAGGGACCCTCATCGCAGAGCCGGAGTTTGGTTAAAGTGAAAGGATCAGCCGCTCGACCGCAGTCCGACTCTCCCGCCTCGAGATGACCCGCCCTCGTTAGAGTTAAAGAAGTCGCAGGGCTTGAGGAGGTTTGCGCGCATCCAGGATCCCTCCCGCCCAGTCAAGGGACCATGAAGAAACTGCTACTGGGATGTTGCTGGCTGCTTCCTTGGGCTCTCCTCGCCGCAGGTGGAGGGGAAAAGGGTAAGGGGGTTGGGGGCGGGGGTAAGGCGCGGAGGGAGTAAAGTGCTGTACGTTGTCATTGCCCATCTTTGTATTGCAGCCGGTCGATGAAAGAAATGAGATGTGAAGGGGCGCTGCTGGGACCTGGGTCCCTTCCAAAGAGAGTGACAGCCAGTTAAGTTCACGACAAGAGCAAAGCGTGGCAGTCTGAACCTGCCACTTGGGCAGGGTTGTTAAAATCGTGCTCGGACCAGTATGCGTGAAATGGTCAAACTCCGGGCATAATTGAATAGGAGGTGGTTTGATTTGAGGAGAGAACGTATGATGGCCAAGGCAACGGTTTCAAATTCCATCTGTCAGGCTGAAAGTGCCTTCTGGAAAATGAATTGCCCGTTGAGGCTGTAAACCGTGGAAAGGTGAACAGAGCGTCAATTCTTCACTCCGGTATCTCACTGACTGCAGGACACTGCATCGATTTCTCAATTACAGTATCGGAATGACCGAGAGGATCTGTTAAAAACAGCTCCTCTCACCTTCTTCCCGTGTTCTCGCTTCTGTTTGCGAGCAACAGTCCCGGAGAGAGACTCGACCCGGTGTCCCTCTCAAGTCGCCAGCGGTTCAACAACTACCTCCCCACCACCACCTCTCGCCCCTCCACCTCCCCCAACCCCATCATGTAAAATACTCCTAGACTTCAAAGTTGTCCTCCACCGAGAGATTGCAGTACAACAATTTGATACTTCTAAAATGTAACAAACGACAAGGTGAAATCGTTCCGAACTAATGATGAGCAAACGTTGTTGGGGGTGGGGAGCGGGGAGACTTCCGAGAGGTTTCTTTTCCCCCGTTTAGTTTGTTGAGATATTTTGGATCCAGCTCGCTGTAATCACACAAACGCCGGGCAATCATGCAAAACAACAAAATACCGTACGCTTTTCTGTATTTCGAAGTTTATGTCTGAAGCAGGCTTTTAACGAACTGTCTTAGAACTGTTTGTCCAGTAAGTTTCGGAGGGAGAATTTGAGCTGTTAAACTGCAATTTTCCATGTCCTGTATGTATACGGCAGGACCTTGGAGAGCTAATTCTGTGCATGGGCTGCCTGGCATGTCTCGGCAGATGCACCGAAATAAAACAAAAACTCCTCTGCAGATTAGTTGGGTGGACTCAATTGCACACGTGTACTTACTCTACACTTTTCTGAGTGCGAGGAAAAATGCTAGAATTGAATTTCCTGTGAACTTGTTTCGTTCAAAACTTGGGCTTAAATATTTTTTGAACGCAAATTCATTTTTTCCTCATATGTGCAATGGGGCCTGCAGTCTTCCATTTAGAAACCATATAAATCTTGCCTATGTGTTTGAGTTATGGTTGGTCAGGGTCTGTTGGCTGGTCATAGATCAGGTTGGAAAAAAACTTACTGCATTAGAACAGTGGCAGTAAAATGCTGTAAATTTAACGAGCCTGCCGTAGGGACAGGTGCTTAAATGCATTTTTGCTTAGAAACGAAGCTTGAAATCTGCAGCAAACAAGGAAGTCTGGGATGGGGGAGTTTATTGACACACAGGAACAGTGCTCTGAATTATTTTAGCATCTCTGTGGAAAGTAAGTTTGTGTTATGCGTGTGATAGATTCTATGTGCGTCAAAGTTTTTTATTTTAAATTTGTACCAAATTTAAGTCATTATGCCACTCTGCTTGATTGATAGTTTTCAACCTGTACAAGTGTGCCTCCTTCTGGAAGTCCCAGCCACTGCATCTGTCTGGGAAGCCCTCAAGACAAGTGATGCAGTCTGACCTTCTCAAGGACAGTTGGATGTATTTTCAGAAGAGTCAAATGTTCCATCAACAATCTCAGTTCGGTTAATCTGAACGTTAATGGAATAAATTGTATTCTTTTCAGACCAATCTCCTGATGCAAAAAATAATTTCAATTGTATTACAGTCAAAGAGCAAGGCAAATTTCATGTTCATTAAACTCCCTTTCCAGCCATTCCAATTGTTTCAATTCAGAGTTGCTGATCTGTACAGAAGAAGCAGAGGTTGGTTACTATTGAGTGACAAGTGCCTATCATATTCACTGCGGGTTTAACCACAAGTTCTTTTCCCTCCAGTAATACCTTAGTGTGTACACCAGATGAAGACTTCGGACTGATTATCTTTGATAAACCCCAATAGTTCATCATTCTTTGGGAGGGAGAGAAGAAAACAAATTGAAGAGTTTGGTTTAAATGAAAATTTAAAGCATGTACCTTTAGAGATCACCCCAGGGAGCAGCATTCGCATGGCTGAATGTTTGACTATCCTTTGCTCCCAACTTCGATTTTTTTTTAAGGTGCAGGAACTTGATTAGCTGGAATGAAATGTTGAAAAAGCATTTTTACTTTCCCCAACTTGTTGGTTTTGGTTTTGAAGAAAGAGCCTGAAAACATCTGAATTGATATTTGTGTGCATAGTGTAGCTGCAATTGAGCTTTTTGCCAGAATTGGATAACTGTTAGGTGAAAACAAATTGTTGGCAGCATTGTGCACCACCATCTTAACACGGATGATGTGAGAGAATGCAGATACACAGAATTTATCAGACTGATGTGAAATTGGCATAATTCATATCTCGATCGATGTGCCAGAATATCCTCACTCACATCCATATACTTCTTGTCTTCCATGTCTTTCTCCTTTCCTCTTTGTTAAACAAATGTACCGGAAAAGACTTGTCTTTTTCATCTCAAAGAAAGCCGAGACATGAAAGAGATAATTTAGATTTAATGCAAATTTAATGCTATGCTGCTTCAATGACTTTATAATTACAATATTGCAATTATAGTTAGATATATGAGCTGCTAATATACTCCCCAGCCCTAAACTACTGTAAAGGTACAACAAAATTTTTAAACTGAGGAGAAACTCTTTTTCTTCAAGGATCCTGCTGTTCCTCCAGTTATTGTGAATCCAATTGTCATTTGATGTTGATTGAATCATTCATTATGATTTTGGGAACCAGGGGCAGAATAGCAGAGGAGTTAAGCTTCAGAGGTTTATCATCCAGTACTTCATGTAAAATGTATTTCCCGTCATCCTATGAAAGTGGGATGTCTGGCACAGTCGTTATAAGATCAAGTGTGAATTTGGCTCTTGAGATCCAGTTGTTGTTTACCAGTCTTATAATCCATTACTGAATTGCAACCTCCTTTGGGGGATGCTATTTGTCATGTGTAATAAAAGCTTTGTGCAGTGTGTATCACATTTTAATGTGTGCATGTAAGGGGTCTTTCATTCTTCTGACTGGCTCATTTTGTCATTCTATTTACTTCATTGTCATCACAACTCATCATTACCAGTTGACAGGCCCTGCACCCCACCCTGGGCAAGGACCACGAGAAGACACCCTACAAAATTGGTAGAATTGAGAGTGATGATATTTCAACTCAAGGTGTGTTCCTATTGATGAGGAACCAGGTGAAGCAGTTGTATAGAAATCCATAGCCTTAATGTGAGCCTTCTCAATTCCTACATAAAACCTTCTGAATTTGTGAGTATTCTTCCTGATTGAAAACAAAGATGAGAATCATCACTTTACTCCTTTCTTATTGCTCCATTGCTACAGAACTCTGTGCGTCAGGCAGCATCTGTGGAGAGGTAAATAAAGTTCATGTTTCGGTTGAATGATCATTCTCATTTAAGATCATTGACTGAAAACAAAGGGGTTCTTGTTTGCTCTCAACAAATGTTCTGCTGAGCAGTTCCAACATTTTCTCTTTTGTATTCCATAATCTCCTAAACTGCGCAATGTTTTATTCCGTAACCTTTACTTTGTGGGCATTCTTTTTTCTTCTGGGAAATAGTGTAAGTTATACATCTCCAGGGCATAGTTGCAGTCAGTTTAATCAAACTCACTAAGCTGTTGATAAAGAGTTGTGACTGCCATTGGGAATACCTGTTGGGTATCAGTCTATCCCTAATCAAGTGGTTGGCTTCTCAGGAGAGCATTATTTGTCTTCTACCTATGAAGTGTTTAATATTGTATAAAGTGATTAAGTAGCTACATTAGTGGATGTACAATAATCAACCCATTCTTGCCTTCTGTTTTCTGCCCCACCTCTCTATTCTTAAAATAGTTCCTTCTACAGGGACCATTCACATCCACATTGTACAAACTTCCAAATTAGTCAAGTGGGAACAATGTCCTCTGTTTAATTCCCTGATTGTCAAGAGCTGATCTGTGAAGGACTCTCTAGGGTGTCTCTGTCATACCCTTTAGTCATTGATTGACACAGATCATGTGAAAAATCCTGTCCTTTCCCAGTTAGATTCCAGCTTTGCGAGCTTCTCATTTTAACGTAAATCTTAAATTCTTTGACAGCAGTTTGATTCAGAGGTGACTGTGAGCTGGAATAAATAAAATAGCTGCAGATTCAGCTGATTACATTGTCCCTGATCTTGTGGATGGGAAACAGTGATAAGAGGTTGGGCAGTGGGACAGGATTTTATCGCTGATGAAAGGATATAGACTGGTCTCAAATGTCACTGTCGCCTTAGCATAAAAATGCAGTTTGCATATTTGTCAACTCAGTTAGGTTCAATTTTCTTGAATGCACAGAATAAATTAGGCACATTAAAAATTAATTAATTTACGATTAACCTGACTCATATCCATGAAGGTGGGTAAATCGATATAACTTTTAAAATTGTCATTTTTGATTTTTTAAAAACAAATGCAGGACACTGCTCTGGTTATTTAAACAAGATATTTACAGTATTTATGATTAGTTCATTTTTACGTTGTACAGAAAAATGTGCATCATGTCACCAGTCTTAAACATACAAATGATTTTATTGTGATTTTATGTTTATGTTTATAATGGAAAGTTGGTTTCCAATATTAGACAATTTAAGCCTAATTTCTTGATTGCACCCTCAATGTAAACTGTAATTATGCAAGTGCAGACCAGGTAAAGAAGTGTTGAGTTATTGTGAGTACTACTGAAGAAGTCAGCTGAAATCATTGGATATAATGGGGAAAGAGAGTTTGACCCATTTAGTGTTGTCTCTTTCAATTAGTCATTCCAGTGACTGAGGGGGAAGGTTAATCTTAATTGTCACATCAGTCATTCTCTTCTCTCTCTGAAATTCGCAAGTGAAAAAGAAAACAAAGCATGAGTATAAATTCTCTCTGGACCCTCTTAGCAAAAACAGTAGCCGACGATATTTGACAATTCAGTGAATCAGCCATGTCCCAGTAGGGATCATGTTCTGGGCTTCCTTTGGCTCTGCTGGCAATACTTCTGCTTTTCATGCCATTAAACTTTGAGTTGAAAGCATACTCCAGTATTTGATTTCGTCTCACTTAACAGGCTGTGGATGTGCTTCATTGTCAAAAGTTTTGTGTTCTTGGCAGGCTTGAAAACTCCGGACCCATTGTTGATCTGCTTCTGTCTTACATTACAATAAAACAAAGAACTGTGGTTGCATCTCAGTGACACCTGTACCCATGATGCCATCTTCTGCGCTGATGCCTTGGAACTGTCCACTTTTTTCCTCAAACGAAGATTCTCCATCACCTTTATTGAAAGGGTGACTGATTGATTTTCCACACTTTACTCACTCTTCCTGTTTCTCTCCCCCATCATCGATCGAGTACCCCAGTCCTCACTTCAAATCTCACCAGCATCCCCATATCCAGAGGACTGTAAGCCATCATTCCCATCACCTCCAGCAGGATGACATGACCAGACACATCTGCTCCTTCCATCCCTTGTCAACCTTTTACAGGGACCCTCTGGGACAGCCTGGTCCTTTCCTGCTTGCAAAACTTCCCCACACTCCCAGGGCACCTTCCCATGCAACCGGAGAAGGTGCAACAGCTGCCCGTTTACTTCCTCCCTCCTCACTATCCAAGACCCCAGACAGACCTTCCAAGTGAAGCAGCAATTCACTTGCACTTGACTCAATCTATTCTACTGCGCTCACTGCTTATAATCTGGTCTCCTCCACGTGAGGGAAGACAAAACGAAGACTGGATAACTGTTTTTCGAAACATTTACCTTCTGTTCATAAAAATGAACCTCAGCTCCCACTTAAACACACCACTGTGTTCCCCGACCAACATTTCTGTCTTGGGCTTGGTGCAGTGCTGCACTGCAAACTGGAAGAACAGCATCTTTTTCTCTGCATGGGGACTCTGCAGCCTTCAGGATTCATTATTGAATTCAATACTATTAGAATCTATACACCTTCTATGTCCTTTACCCACCCCTACACCACAGACTCTCTCATGACAAGGGCAACCTTCAGCACAGCCAACCCATTTTCACCTATTTACGGTTCTCATTATCAGCTTTTCTTTCTCCCTGACAAATCTAATAAAAACACAAGGTTTAAGTCCTTGGTGGTGTTTACAGAACATGTAACTCATTTCTCTCTAAGTAGAGGTGATGTACGGTTTAGGGGGATGCAGGTGTCAAAACTGTAATAGTACCTCCTTAGGTTAGATTCCCTACAGTGCAGAAATGGGCCTTTCGACCAAACATGTCCACACCGACCCTCTGAAGAGTAACCCACCCAGACCCATTCCCCAACATTTACCCCTGACTAATGCACCTAACACTATGAGGAATTTAGTGTGGCCAATTCACCTAACCTGCACATCTTTGGATTGTGGGAGGAAACCAGAGCACCCGGAAGAAACCCATGCAGATACGGGGAGAATGTGCAAACTCCACACAGACAATTGCCCAAGGCTAGAATCAAACGTGGGTCCCTGGTGCTTTGAGGCCACAGTGCTAACCACTGAGCCACCGTGCCATCCCTATAGTGTGGAATGAGGCCTATCGACTCTGCACCGACACTTCAAACAGCATGCCACCCAACAATAACCCTCTCCTCCCAAACACAAACTGTCTCTCCATAATCCTGCAGTTACCATGGCTAATCCACCTGCTCTACAATTCCCTGAACACTACCAGGGCGATTTAGCATGGCCACTGCACCTAACGTGCACAGCTTTGGACTATGGGATGAAACCAGACCACCCAGAGGAATCCCATCCAGACGGGGAGAATGTGCAAACTCTACACAATCAAACTTGGAACCCTGGCACTGTGAGACAGCAGTGCAAACCATTGAGCCCCTCTGCTGCCACAGTGTCCGTCAAGAGTTGTCCCTCAAATGACATCTTGCTTCGTGTTCAGTTGTTGAATACTAGAAGTTAAATGCTTTTCAATGAAGCCGAGGCAGACACTTTCTAGTTTAATTTACATTTCAATCAACAAGCCAAATGGATAACTTTTTAATATGCATTTAATACAATTAACTAACGAGTTTATAACAGCTTGTTACCATTAACTCCTAGATATAATGTATCCTACCAACAGAAATAGTTATTAACATATTGTATGGTATTTTAGTGGGAAGTTTCATATTTTCAGAAAGAGCCTGAGTACAGAAAAACATCATTCAACTAATTTTGTATCTACTAAGTAACTTCAATCCGAAAAGGAAATTGCTTGTATCAAATCATTATAATTGGTAGAAAAGTATTGGATTTTTATTTTATGGATTGTGTTCAGTGGAATTTATTATAATTCTCTTGTGTGAACAAAGACTGTCCTGCCAAGCATCTCATTCTTATTGATCGATTATTGCAATTTGAAAGATACATCCGTGCCAATCCTTGTTCTTTTCCACGAATTTTCTTCAGCACATTGTGTTCTGAAATCCAAATTCTTTGTTGATCTTTCTCTGTTTTAGTTCTCTAACCTACTCACTCTGTGTCCCTTTCCATACTAACAGGTCCTCTTGTGATGAACCACCCCAACTCCCTAATGCTTCCACTCATGGTCATTGCCACACTGGTTACCAACTGGATTTCCCAGTCTAATCCTCTCCAACTTGTTCCATCACTTCCCACTTATAAAAAACACATTAAAGATGCTTATGCCACATTCTCCAGTCATCTGAAACATGTCAAGATTGTGCTCAAATGAGTCCCTTCCCTTCCCACAGTTCCTGAGTTAACTGCTCAGTGTAAATATTCAAATCTCTGTAATATAGTCATAAAGCTCATCACTTCTTTTCTCTGTTATTTTAACAAATGCATCAGTAGTCTGTATTGGTTAATGCATTATTAAATCCTGAGCGATTTGATCAGATTATCCTAAATTTTAACTTGCTTTAACTTGTTCAATTACATTAATTTAAACTCAGGCTCCAGTAGACTTTATACAATAATATCAAAGCACAATTTCCAGGCCGAAGGCAGCTTTTTCCTATCAAGGTAAGTCTTTAATCAAAGCAGTTTTACTGAAGCTTCAAACCATATAAAAGTGATCCAATCCCAAACTATCTCAGCATATGTCTAAACACAAAACACAGAAATACTAATGATTAACGTAAAGATTATAATCAATATAGAGGTGCATGAGCTGCGTACAGCAATGCAGTTTTCAAATAGCATTAGTTAGACCAAAAGGCAAACTAAAGATCTTTGAATGACGCGAGAACATAGCACAAGAGACCTACTTTATTGATTTAAAAATCACACAACACCAGATTATAGTCCAACAGGTTTAATTGGAAGCATACTAGCTCTCGGAGCGACACTCCTGACAGTCACCTGATGAAGGAGCGTCGCTCCGAAAGCTAGTGTGCTTCCAATTAAACCTGTTGGACTATAACCTGGTGTTGTGTGATTTTTAACTTTGTACACCCCAGTCCAACACCGGCATCTCCGAATCATTACTCTATTGATGTCTGCTTTACCAGAGAAAGTTTTTGATAATCTTTCTGTCACCTCGAGTGTAATATAGATCACATGTTTTCTGCAATTAGGAGCCATCCCACTTCAATGACCCGAACATGACTTTTACCAGCGATGTGCGACAATTGAGCTTGTTCTTGCTCCATTCACTAGATCCCAACCAATGTATAGCGAGGTGGAGGTTCTGAGGCACATATTTGATCTTCTTGCTTTTGAGTAAGAAAAATTCAGAATGACCCTGAGGCCCAATTACCTCAAAGTAGTGATGCGATAATGTGTGGCTAGTCCATCTGAGATTTATACTTGCAACTTTTATTTTCATTTGTGTTCAGAAACGTTGATTCTTTCTCCATTGTGAATATCCCTTACCCCTCTTGACATATTTGTAGTCATTGCCTGTTGTTTTTGTGTTTTTATTCCTTTCACTTTTATTCTGCCTTGCCTTGAAACACAATCTGTAATAAGTGCAAGTTGCTGGTGCAGAGCCATTGAAACATGAAGCACAGGAGGTCATTTGACCAGTTGTTCCTGTCTCTTCAGAAACGGTAGTTACTGTTGGACTCTCAGTCATGCTGTTCATTGTAATCCTTGAAGTTCCTCATCCTCATGTACGAGCTCGAGTCGATGGGAAAAGAGCACAGGCATTTTATTGTGCGTTTCTGGACATTCCAGTTTAAGAACTTTGCTCAAGGCAGCAGGGAATTTAGGTCTGAAGTGACAACTCGGTCGAGTCAGCTCAATTGCATGAATGTCCATGATCAGAATAAACATCAGTGGAAAGGATAATGTCCTTTCATAATCCATACATTGATTATATTCACTCAGTGACTGACAAGACTGTTGGTGACGAACCTGCAATTATAAGATCGTAAAATGAAGTGAACTAGGTTCACAAGTCAGCAGGAATAAATATAGCCAATCATTTTTCTTAAGGTCATCTTAAAATGAAGTCTTTGTAACTGAAGCCTCACCTTGTACCAAGGATTCGCATGGGCCATTTTTTATTTAAACAAGAGTGCTACCACGAGTGTTCATTTTCTTCCACAAATCTTCTGCTTTAAGTTGAAGTTGACGAAAATTAGGCTACTACAAGACCTGTAAGGAGAATGATTCGCAGAATCAGATTACAGGTGATCTCACAACAGGGTTTCCTAATGATGGGTATTCATCCCAAAGTTGCTTTGTCAATCGTCCAGCTTGGCAATCCCAATCAATCATAGCAAGGCTTTATTGGAACATTAGTGAAACAATCAAGTACAAAGTATTAAAGCAACAATATTAAGGGCCTGTCTTGCGGCACAGTGGTCGTGTCCCTCCCCCGGACGGAGAGATCCAGTTCAAGACCCACCTGCTCCAGACATCTCTGAACAAGTTGATTGGCAAAAAAGGCAAAACAACAAAGTCCATCTGACCAGTTTTGAGCCTTGAGACAACAGCAGGTAGGTCTCTTTGAGATCTGCGATGTTTTTTCCTGGCTCCTGTTTAGTTCAGAACCCCCTCCAGGCTGTTTAGGCTCATTCTGGATTAGTGGTGCTGGAAGAGCACAGCAGTTCAGGCAGCATCCAAGGAGCTTCGAAATCGACGTTTTGAGCAAAAGCCCTTCATCAGGAATAAAGGCAGTGAGCCTGAAGCATGGAGAGATAAGCTAGAGGAGAGTGGGGGTGGGGAGAAAGTAGCATAGAGTACAATGGGTGAGGGGGGGAGGGGATGAAGGTGATAGGTCAGGGAGGAGAGGGTGGAGTGGATAGGTGGAAAAGGAGATAGGCAGGTAGGACAAGTCCGGACAAGTCATGGGGACAGTGCTGAGCTGGAAGTTTAGAACTAGG
>NC_057751.1:6683150-6693691 GCF_004010195.1 Chiloscyllium plagiosum
AAAAAATGTCGGTGTCAAGTCGGTCGTCATTAATGGAGATGGAGATGGTCCAGGTAAATTTAAGGTCAGGGTGGAATGTTTTGGTGAAGTTGATGAATTGCTCAACCTCCTCGCGGGAGCACGAGGTGGCGCCAATGCAGTCATCAGTGTAGCGGAGGAAGAGGTGGGGAGTGGTGCCGGTGTAATTACGGAAGATCGACTGCTCTACGTAGCCAACAAAGAGACAGGCATAGCTGTGGCCCATTCATGCGCCCATGGCTACCCCTTTGGTCTGGAGGAAGTGGGAGGATTCAAAGGAGAAATAGTTAAGGGTGAGGACCAGTTCGGCCAAATGAATGAGAGTGTCGGTGGAAGGGTACTGTTGGGGATGTCTGGAGAGGAAAAAACGGAGGGCTTGGAGGTCCTGGTCATGGCGGATGGAGGTGTAGAGGGATTGGATATCCATGGTGAAGATGAGGCGTTGGGGGCTGGGGAAACGGAAGTCTTGGAGGAGGTGGAGGGCGTGGGTGGTGTCTCGAACGTATGTGGGGAGTTCCTGGACTAGGATGTTCACCTTTGTGACACCGAACTGTGAGCAGTGGCACTCTGTCTACCTTCAACCGGTCAATGTAATTTATTTGTTTGCTTGGAGTCAATTGTGACTTCTACGCATTAATTGTCAAAAGCATACAGTTGATAATACAAACAGAAAATTGTGGAAATATTCAGCAAGTGTGCAAGCATCTGTGCAGCGAGACACAACAGTGAACATTTATGCCTGTGGCCTATTCTTTCAGCATAATGGGGAAAAGTTGGAAATGTACAGGTGAAAGGGAAGAGATTTGTGAAGAACAACTAAAGGAGACAAGTTTTCTTCAAGGGTCAAGGGCAAGAGAGATTCAGTAATGAAATGTTTTTCATGCTACATGACCAAATGGAATATAACAGGACAAGCAAAGATGTGACTGGAGGAAATGCAAATGATGGGCTAGCTGCTGTCTGACTGAAAAGTGAAGGAAATAAGGAGGGAATTGCAAGGGGAGAAGGAGCCAAACTTGCAAAGGAAGACAAACTGAAATTGGAGAGACGTGTAATCTAACACTGTTCAACTCAGTGTTGAGCCTGTTAGGCTGTGATGAGTCCAGGTGAAAGATGAGACACTTTCCCTGAATCTGTGCGAAAAAGTTTTTTTTAAATTCAACCAATTTTTCTAATCAACCCATTCAGAGATGTTTTGCTCTGGTGCAGGTAGGATTTGAATCCAGGCCACCTTGTCTAGGGTAGGGCCACTACCACTGTGCCACAGAGCTTCTGGAAAAGTTGATATTTTCTAATAAACCTGTTCAGAGATGTTATTACGCACCTTTGGAGCAGGTGGGACTTAAACACAGGCCTCCTGGCGCAGAGGTAGAGACATTCCCACTGCACCACAAGAGGGCCCCCTCAAGGAAAATTGATAACTTGTGCAGTTAATTAAGTTGAGGTGCTCTGACAATTAACAGGGGTGTCATTCTGCCTGACTCCATCCTGTGTCCAACTATGGAACAGTTAACAAGTTTGTTTAATAATTCATTCATTATTATTAATAGAAATGGTTACTTCATCAACTTCCATACTGCTCTCACACAATTAACTTCTAATGTATCACTATTATCAGTCAGTGAATAGAAGTGCCGTTTGAAGTCTCCCTGCTTTGTTTTATAACAGTTCTCAAATAACAAACTTGAGTACTATAATTTGAACAATTAATGAATCCGTTAAAAAGCTGGTAGTCTGTATATTACCTTGCATTACACCGGAGTGTTTTCTGACATGCTAACTTTGTTTTTTAAGCTTGCTTCTTTCTCCTGAAGCACACACTGGCATTCTCAAATTTAGATTACAATGCACTGAAGGTGAAAGCTTTCCTCTTGGCAGTCTGAATTTCAATCATTGTGGCTTTTCTGGGTCAAAAATATCAACAAAATACACAGTATACAAACAATGTCTTTTAAAAACCTGGCATGTTTCTTTTTCACATCATCATTGATTGGACTCAGTGAATTCAGTTGTTAAATGAACAATGCTATCACAGGAGCTGAGAACGTAACCTTATAACCTTGCTTCAGTTTCCCACTGACATGAAGATAACTGCAGTGGAAAGAGAGTTTTAGCGAACCGTAAATTTGTGCCACACAATGCTGGATGCACACCTCAGAAGAATGCTTCCAGACAAGTCAGCTGCCTCAATTCACTTTGGGAAGTGAGGCTTGGGCAACTGTCAAGTTTACATTCCACAATTCTTTCAAGCTGCTGTCCGGAGAGGAATAAGGACCAATTCTGGAAAGTGGTCTTGTGGCCAGGTCTTATCCGACTGGAGATCAAGTTGTGGGAAATTTGAAACTTGGTTGCCTTAGTGTTGTTCTCCTCCGATCAATAAATGCATAGAAGGGGCAGCAAATGACAATATTTATAACCATATTGCAGCAAGAACCTGTTGTAGGCTGTCTTCTGATAAATCATCTCTGTGTACTACTGAAAGGTTTTTGGAATTCATATCAGTGAGGCTGCAAAAAAATCCTATTATCGAGCTGCCATTCCGTTACTGCTGGAGACTGCACTCGTTTTTTCAGGACAAACCTTCACTGGTGTTATGACACCAGTTTTGCATTCTCTTGACTCCAATATATCATGGCAAAAATGAACAATATTCCAAGGTGGTTGCATCTCTTGATGTATAGGCATGTCCAATTTCTCAGGTTCATTATAAGTAATGGAAAACTGCATTTTGACTTAGAATTTTAATGGATCCAACATGATTCACATGATGATACAGTATAAAGGAGGCCGTTTGGCCCATTGAGCCCATGCTCACTCTTTGAAAGAGCAATTCACAGTGTCTCCTTCCACAACCCTTCAAATTCTTACCCTCAAACAATTTCTCCAATGTTCTTTTTAAAATTACTCGATATGCTTTGGAGTACACTCCAGGGTGTAAAACCTCATTGCATAAAATTATATTTATATCCTCATATCACTTGGGTTTCTTTCGTGTATTATCTGATGTGTGTGTGCTCTTGCCCTCTTGCCAATGAGAGCAGTTTCTACTTATTTGCTTCATCAAAATTATTCATGATTATGAACACCTCTTTCAAATACACCATTAACCTTGTCTGCTCCAAGGAGAGCGACTGCAGCTTCTCTCGTCTCTTATCAAAACTGAAGATGCATATCCCTGGTAACGTTCTGGCAAGTCATCTTTGCACTCTGTCTAAGACCTTGAAATTTCAGTTGTTAAATACTGAACATCTGAGATTCTTATGATTTGGCACTAACATGATCATGGTCTTCATTTCCAGAAGAGATTAACTCAAATGGCAAGCTCGAAATGAGCAGTCATTTTGGAATGTAAGCGTGCCCCATCAGTTGCTCTTGAACCTGTCAAACTTATTTTCAGAAAAGCATAGCCTACAAGGGTATGCAATTGTGGCAGTCAGGTTGTCATTGAAAATGTGAATGACTTTTTATCCAAAGGGAAGAAATTTAAATTATAGAGTCATTTGCACAAACAACATGGAAACAGACCCTTTGGTCTAACTTGTGCACACCAACTATGTTCCCAAACTAAAATAGTCCCACGTGCCTGTGTTTGGTCCATATTCCTCCAAAACTTTACCGTTTCATGTGCTTATCCAAATATGTTTTAAATGTTTTAAGTGTATCTGCATCCACTACTTCCTCTGGCAGCTCATTACACATGCTAATCACTCTTTGTGTAAGAAAGTTGCCTCTCATGTTCTTTTTAAATCTTTCTCCTCTCACCTTAAAAATATGGCCCCTGGTTTTGAACTCCCCCACCTTAGGGTAAAAGACCTTTGCTATTCACCTTATCTATGCCTCTTGTGATTTTATAAACTTCCATAATGTGTTATTGACTCCTGAGAAGTCACAGTGGTATTACTGAATATGCCATGCAGGCAACTGAAACGTCACCAGCCAGTCTTGGCCAAGATCATGATTAGTGGTAACGCCGAGACTGTGGCTGCTGAAGGAAACACACCCACACACAGCCCAGATCCTTTTTGGATGACTGGACTTGGACGAGTGTTGATGGAAAGGGTTTAATAGAAGCAGAACAATAGGGTGATATAGCTTAGCAGCAAGTGGAGGGAGGGGGGTCTCAACCCCCTTTGATGCCCACAAAAGTAGGAAGGCTAGGAACAGGAGGGAAGGTGTTGGGATCTTGATCCATCACAATGCACCTGATTAGATGACCTCTCCATGGAGGGAGAGCATGGAACACTACCCGGTGTTATAATATAGGTTGGCAGAAACCTCATGAAGTGATGAGCAGGTAATTTGTTTTAGTGGCTCGTTGAGCGCTAAGTCTTGGCCAGGATTGGTTTCTCAGGTCTTCTTCAAAATAGTGTGATAGGATCTTTTGTGTTCACCTCAGAAGACAATGGGGCGTCACTTGAAGTCACATCTGAAATACAACACTCCCTCATACAGCATTGGAGTGTAAGCACAGATATTTCGTGCACAAATCCTGTCTTTAAGCCCACGACCTTCAGAGACTCAAGTGTTACCAGCTGAGCCGCAGCTGAAGACAAATAGTGGATTTTGCCTGGCCTTTGCAGCACTCCATATTCTTTTATTCTTTCTGCAAAAAACACACATAATGGAATTTTAAACCTGCCAGAGTTGGATAGCTCTATCTGGAGCTGTGGGAGTCTGAGAATTGGTATCATTGCCTGAGATGCAGGTTTTCCAGATGGCAACATCGACTTCCTGTGTTCACTGGCACCAAATCATCATCTGTGCTGGTTTAAAGTTGCAGCACAGCTGTTGAATGTACAAACTCTCTGGATTATACACTGGGCGGATTCAATCCGTTGACAATATCACTGCACTGCAAAAAAGAGTGACAAAGAGATGACTGGGGAATCCACACTTGCTACAACCATGGTCTGCTACGACAAAAATATCAAATATAATGGAAGAGAGACTTTTCTTCATAAAATGCAGAGCATGTTGAATAACAAAACATATTTGTCATTGTCTTTTTTTCCAATCCTTCCATTGTGCTTGAACTTAGTTTCCCATCTACTGCTGAAGCATTCTGGTCTTCCCTCTGGTTCATTCAAAGTTGTGTCTTCCAGCCTCAGGCTGCAACCACAATCATGTCTTGGCTCACAATTAGCAATTTTGACAGTCCTTGAACCTGAGAGTGACAAACAAGGGGATCGAAGGCAAATGTTATGGACCAGGCCAGACCCCCTCAAAATATGTCAAGAAGGTAGCCGAATTCCTAACGCTTTCTTATTTTAAATGCAAATATGAAGTGGATATTCCATGTTTGATGCAGCTGGTCAAATCAATCGGCTTTAAGCAAAACAGAATTTATTTAAACACTACAATTGAAACACAAACTAAAGAAAACAGCATTTAGAACAACTTAACTATTTGAAAATCCATTCGACTCTATATAGCAATTTAACTAAGGAGCTGTTCCAAGTTGCGTAACATCCCATAAATACACCCCTTGGTAACAGATTCTTACGAACAGGAGAGACTTCACGCAGCAAAAACAGTCAAGAATCAACTGCTGCTGGAACCTTTTTCTGGTCAGCCACAGTTTCTCACTGTTACAACTAAAAGAAACTGGAAAAATCCTGAACTGGGAGAACTGGCCAGTTGTTAAAGTAGACATTTCAGCACCTCTGCTTTTACGACCTCACTTAAAAAAAACTCAAGGACAAAATAACCTTTTTAAAGTGACAGCATCATCACACAAGTGATAGAGAAAGAGACAACTTGTCAACAAGCAAACAACTAAGGGACGAAGAGATAAAGGACAAGCAGGAGCAACATTACTTGTTGTAGTCAGATGAAGAAATCACACCGATTTACCAGTTGCAGAACTCTTTTGGGGAAAGGATGCCATTTGACCCAATGAATCTATGCAACATATTTCAAAGTGCAGTCCTTAAGGCCATATGACGTGGGAGCAGAAATCAGCCATTCAGCCTGCTGAGTCTGCTCATCCATACAATGAGGTCATGGCTGATCTGATCATCCTTCACATTTCTGTCTTATGTCCATAACGTTTGTCTCTTTTAATGATTAGAAATCTGTCTATCTCAGCCTTGAATATACAAAACAATGCAGCTTCAGCAGCCCTGTGACTTGAAGAATTCCACACGTT
This sequence comes from Chiloscyllium plagiosum, assembly GCF_004010195.1. Lineage (NCBI taxonomy): Eukaryota > Metazoa > Chordata > Chondrichthyes > Orectolobiformes > Hemiscylliidae > Chiloscyllium > Chiloscyllium plagiosum. The sequence goes on from NC_057751.1 coordinate 6,689,317, forward strand.
GATCATTCCCCATGAGAAACGAAGTGTTTCCTCATCTCTGTCGTGCAACTCCTTACTGTGGGATTAAAGGAACCAACTTCTCCATATCAACTCTTCCATGCCCTCCAAGAATCCTAAACGTTTCAATAAGGTCTCATCTCATTTTTAAACTCCAACTAGCTCAACCTACCAAGTCTCTCCTCATAAGAAAATCCCTCCATATTTGCCATCAGCCAAGTGAAACTTCTTTGGACTGCCTCCAATGCCAGGAAATCTTTCATTAGACAGGGGGCCAAAACTCAACCCGAACAGTGGCCAAGATCTGTGCATGCTGGGAATCTTAAATAAACACAGAGAATGCTGGAGAAATATGGCAAGTCTGGCGCCATCTGTGGAGAGAGAAAAACAGAGTTAATGTTTGAAGTCTGGTGTAGCTCTTCTTCAAGAACTCAAAGGTATTGGATATATCTTTTCTTACATTTTTGACAGAGGCAGAGGCTCAAAACAAAAGCCTAAAAGCTGTTGTTAATGGTGGATAATGAAAAAAATTGTAAAATGGATGTAAATTGATGCCTGAAAGGAAGGGAATGGGTTTGCAACATAATAGCCAGAGCACTCAAGACAGAAACAAGACGAAAGTAAAATGATTTTCTGAAAATTTGAAACATTAACTTGGTTTCTTTCTCCACAGATGGTGCCACATCTGTTTAGTTTCTCCAATATTTTCTGTTTATTCAAAACAAGCCATGCTTCTAATCCATTTCAGATTGTGCCCAATAATTATGACTTTGAACTGAATGAAATGAATTGAAAGAAGCCATCTTTTCACATTACTTATGGTTTCAAGTATAGGCTAAATTCAACAGAGAGGATTCGAACATGGTGCACTCAGGACAAGGCAGTGGAGTAATGGGTATATCAATCGACAACTAAACCGGAGCTCAAGCTAATGTCCTGGAGGCATGTGTTTGAATCCCACCATGGCAGCTGGCTGAACTTAAATTCAGTAGAAAATGGTCTATAAATGGAACCTAATGGCAACCAAATGTGAAAACCAATGTGATTTACTCATGTCCTTCAGGGATGAGTATCTGCCTGACCCTCGAGTCTGGGATTTGGGACGTCATGTTGCGGTTGTACAGGACGTTGATGAGACTACTTCCGGAGTACTGTGTACAGTTTCTGGTTGCCCTGTTATAAGGAAGACATTATTAAATTGGAGACGGTGCAGAGAAGATGAATGCGGATGTTACCAGGGCTAGAAAGTTTGAATTATAAGGATAGGCTGTATAAGCTAGGACTTCACTTCCTGGAGCAAAGGATGTTTCGGGGCTGACCTTATATTGGTTTATGAAATCATGAGAAACATTGATAAGGTAAATAGCAAAGGTCTTTTTCTCGAGGGTGGAGGAGTTCAAAACTTGAGGTCATATTTTAAGGTGAGAGGAGAAAGGTTTAAAAAGGACCTGAGGACCAATCTTTTCACACAGAGGGTGGTTTGTATGTGGAATGAACTGCCAGAGGAAATGGGTAGATGCGGGCACAGCTATAACATTTATAGAGTCATAGAGAAACAGACCCTTCGGTCCAACCTGTCCATGCCAACCAGATATCCCAACCCAATCTAGTCCCACCTGCCAGCACCCGGACCATATCCCTCCAAACCCTTCCTACTCATATACCCATCCAAATACCTCTGAAATATTTTAATTGTACCAGCCTCCACCACTTCCTCTGACAGCTCATTCCATACATGCACCAACCTCTGCGTGAAAAAGTTGTCCCTTAGGTCTCTTTTATATCTTTCCCCTCTCACCCTATACCTATGCCCTCTAGTTCTGGACTCCCCGACCCCAAGGAAAAGACTGTCTATTTATCCTATCCATGCCCCTCATAATTTTGTAAACCTCTATAAGGTCACCCCTCAGCCTTCAACACTCCAGGGAAAACAGCCCCAGTCTCTCCCAATAGCTCAAATCCTCCAACCCTGGCAACATCCTTGTAAATCTTTTCTGAACCCCTTCAAGTTTCACAACATCTTTCCGATTGGAAGGAGACCAGAATTGCACGCAATATTCCAAAAATGACCTAATCAATGTCCTGTGCAGCCGCAACATGACCTCCCAACTCCTGTACTCAATACTCTGACCAATAAAGGAAAGCATACCAAACGCATTCTTCACTATCCTATCTACCTGCAACTCCACTTTCAAGGAGCTATGAACCTGCACTCCAAGGTCTCTTTGATCAATGGCTCGTGCCTGAAACATCGATTCTCCTGCTCCTTGGATGCTGCCTGACCTGCTGTGCTTTTCCAGCACCACACTTTCTGATTCTGTCGTCTTGTGCAGAGAAGTGGGCAAGACTGACCTCTTTTTTTTGCCTCCGAGAGGCAACAGCATTACCTCAAGTTAGTTAAATTTTCTGAAGAATGAGTCGCTGTCAATCATACTAATTGTAAAATAGAAGGACCATGAATTGTGAAAAGAACTACTTGGATTTATGTACACCGTAGTGCCATTTTGACTTCCCAATATCCCACAATGGTTGACAGTCACTGAAGTACTTTTGAAATGTAGCTGCTCTTAGAATGTAGGAAAGTTGGCAACCAGTATGTGAACAAGATCCCACAAGCAGCAGGGAAACAATGACCATATAATTTGTGAGTGATCTTAGTTGAGTCAATAAACATTCGTCAGGACTCAGCTTGTATTGTAAGTAGCATTTTTCTTTTGTCTGCCTCAGATTCCAAAGAGGTCTTTTAGTTTGAAAGTTTGAGAAAGGAAAGGAGCCGTGCCCAATACTTTAGCATTTTGTGTGTGTGTATGTCAGCCTGGATGGTTGATCAAGTCTCAGGAGTGTGACTTCAGCCCTCACCCCATGGGATTTAGTGGTGACAGCACTCCCACTGAGCAACAGCTGATTCATGTCATGTGGCATATTACAGCATCACAAGGTTTTGAAATAATCTTGAGTCACTTGCATAAGTCAACAACACTTCTCCTTTCAGACTAGAAGTTGAAAGTTCACATTTTACTCAAATGCTTCAGTTGGATTGTCTTGTTGAGACTTCAGGACAGGAGGGTGCTGTCATCATATGAAATGCTAAACCCATCTATGGTAAACCTTCAGAAGGACAAAAGGAGAGCTGATATTCCCAGAGGATGATAGGAAAACTAGATGAGTCAAAATCTGACTGAAATCTTGCAAGACCATCACTTTAAGATTGCGTTATGGTTACCATGGTGATCGATCACTGACTGTCAATACACTTTTAACAGAAGATCGCTGAAGTCACTTGCACAAAAGAAAAACAGTTCTAAGACAGTTCTGAAAGGTCTAATTAACAGCAATATCCTTCATAGATGCTCAACCTCAGTGAAGCATCAGTTTGGTGTTTACTTTAAAAGTTGTTTTGAAGTAACAATGTCACAAATGTTTTCTTTTGGCAGCTTTCTGTGCAATAAACTAGCACATCTCTCTCAGATATCCACTATTCAAAGGGTTATCACAGAAGTGAAGGATTTTAACAATTTTCTGAATTCACCCCTCATTTCAACCCAGATTGAAAGCATGACCCAGGGTTCTGTTGTTAACAGAATTATTATTTTTTCAAGTAAGTTTAAGGGAAACACAACTATGAACTGTCGGCATATAGCTCTACCAGTACAATCTGAAATGCTCTTATAAGCTGCCCCTTACACACACGCATTCAAAATGCAGAGGGTAAGACTGGGAAGACAGCTCAGTGGTTCCTGTTCACGGGGTTACTGAGCTGATTCTCTCTTTCGAGGTTGGGGTTGGTCAAAGCACCTGCTCCTCGGTCTTGCCTCTTCAGAGGCTCTCACTAGTTTGCTGGAGGCACAGGGTTCACACAAACAAAAAAAGTGCTTCCGACTGTTGCAATAAAAGTAACGGCATGCAGCAACTGCTGGAGGAAACAAGTTGTGTTTAGATTTAATGCACGCTTCAAGTTTGCTGCAAAGAACAGAAAGAGCTCCTGAGCTGGTGAAAATTGGCCATGCAGCTGCTCTGAGGTTCCTCCAAACTTCCACGCATTCAAATTGACATACGGATGTGTTAACGTCCAGTTTCAGAAATTAATGTCCCGCTTGGACCTTGCAAGTCCACGCAGTGGAAAAAAAAATGAGCTTGTGTTTTGCTTCTCCCTGTCCTATTCATAGTCCCCACCGAACTCATCTCTGCATACCTCGACACGGTCCTGTCCCCCTTAGTCCAAGAACTCCCCACCTACGTTCGGGACACCACCCACGCCCTCCACCTCCTCCATGATTTTCGCTTCCCCGGTCCCCAACGCCTTATCTTCACCATGGACATCCAGTCCCTATACACCTCCATCCCCCATCACGAAGGACTTAAAGCCCTCCGCTTCTTC
>NC_057751.1:6694598-6767770 GCF_004010195.1 Chiloscyllium plagiosum
GTGGGGGCTGCAGATGCTGGAGATCAGAGCTGAAAATGTGTTGCTGGAAAAGCGCAGCAGGTCAGGCAGCATCCAAGGGATGAACTCAGATTTCTCCAGTTTCCTCATTTCTCCTCCCCCCACCTTGTCTCAGTCAAATCCCTCAAACTCAGCACCGCCTTCCTAACCTGCAATCTTCTTCCTGACCTCTCCGCCCCCACCCCACTCCCCGGCCTATCACCCTCACCTTGACCTCCTTCCACCTATCGCATTTCCAACGCCCCTCCCCCAAGTCCCTTCTCCCTACCTTTTATCTTAGCCTGCTGGACACACTTTCCTCATTCCTGAAGAAGGGCTTGTGCCTGAAACGTCGATTCTTCAGTTCCTTGGATGCTGCCTGACCTGCTGCGCTTTTCCAGCAACATATTTTCAGCTCTGTCCTATTCATAGCCCAGTTTCTCCAACTGCCTGAGAACTAATCACAGAGTTGTTGACAGGCAGAAGGCCTTTTTCATCGATAATTGGTCATTGGTCCACAGATCGATCAGCCACTGTTGCCAACAAAAGGTGGTTTTCTCTCCAGCCCTTTGGTTCAAATGCATCTGCAAATGACACTTCAACTGGAACCTGCAGCTATGTCAACAGTCTTTCCAATGAATAATGGAAAGCGCGACAAACACTAGATAGCTGAAACAAAAACAGAAGTTGCTTGAGAAACTCAACAGGTCTGGTAGCATCTGTGGAGAGAAAGCAGAGTTAATGCTTTAGAGTCCAGTGACAGTCCTGAAACATTGGCTCTGCTTTCTCTCCACAGATGCTGCCAAACCTGCAAAGCTTCTCCTGCAATTCCTGCTTTCGTTTACAGTCAGTGTCAGTTTACTTGCTTTTAAAACATACAGCCACCTTTGGTTTTCAAAACAGTTCTTTTTCTTATTTCAGTCCACAATTAAAAACACAGAAAAAAGTAAAACAACAGTCTTTACACAATAAGTTCTCTGTTTCTCCTCAAGATGTGCAAACAGGCTAACTTAACTGATACTTCCTCCATTGAATGCTATGGGTTTTTCCCAGCCCTATTTACTCGGGCTGCTAAAACTGGGTAGGACTACTCTCCATTTCTGTTGTTGTGGAAGCTGCTAAAAACTAAACTAACCTTCTGTTGGTCAGGATTTTCTCAACTCAATCTGTCAAGGTCCCTAGCTATCTATCCTTATGTAGGTCATAAAAGGTTCAGGAATTAGCTCGTCAGCTGACTTGCTAGTCACATGTTTCTTGGAAATCTGTTCAAACGTAACATGAGAAAGGAGTTTTTCTGACCCTTGAAGCCAGCCATCTTCAGAAAACCACAACCAAAAACCTATTTAACTCTCAAACAATAGCCGAAATTGCTGGAGAAACTCAGCAATTTCAGAAACCTCTTCCGAAAGAATGTCTCTGCACCTGAAAAACTAACTCTGCTTCCTCCCCTTAGGTTTCTCGAGCAATTTCTGTGTTTGTTTCAGATTTCCAGGATCCCTCGTTCTTGGTTTTATTTTTCACATGTAACTCCAATCAGAATTAAAACTGCAAAGTATTAACAACAGATTACAAACCCACACCCCCCACAATCTGATCAAATTTACAGAATTTCTTCTTTCATCTGAATCAGAGAGAAAATTACTCTTTAGCCTTGACAAACCATGCAGTGTGGACCTTGTATTAAATCTTGTAAAAATGCAGTAAACTAAAGCAAATCGTCCTTTTGTAAATCACTCCGAGATGGCTAATTAAATCCTTCGTTTCTTGAGCATTATACCTGTATAATCACCTTTTTACAGCCATGGCCCGCAAACAAATAAACTGTGATGAAGCTGGGGGTGTTTGCTTGTTAATTGCAGCTGTTAATCATTGCAATTACATTGATCGTGCTTTCATTTAATAAACCTTCCCCAGTTGCAGGCTCCCTTGGGAAGCCCAGACAGTTGTACACTTTCCTGTTCAATCACATGTCTGACACTTATCAGTTGCTGCTGGTATGAATTGCAAGAGCAGCAATCCCAGACATTGCCCAGGCTCTTCATTTAGACTAATGCTCTGCGCTGGGATTCGATGAATATCGCAGTTTAATAATTCTGGTGGATAAGCCAAGAAGAAATCCTGATGGCTGAACAGACAAACTTTCTTGGTCATTAGCAGGCATATGCCCTTTGTATGTGTGCATTAGAGATGGGAAATGTGAAGGATGCCATGACTCATTATTGTCTGACAGAGCCATAGCTCTTCCACAGTGCAGAATTCATTGTCACTTCATACTATCGCTATCACTGTGCTATTTTAACAGTTTGAATTTTAGTGCCACTAGGGCTTTTGAAATTGATCACTATCATCACTCCCAGGCCCTGAGCAAGATGTCCTAATTTGGAACGGTTCTGGCTGGGATACTCCAAATTATTGATGTCCCAGGTAAGGAGGGATGAACTGGCTCCCCTGCTTTATTCACACATCCCCTTGGTTGATTGCAACAATGTTAATTCAGAAAGGATTCTTTTGATGTGCGTACAGTTCTCCCAGATCACATGAACTCATGATTAAAAGGAGCCAATTTAAATTGGACTTGAATCGTAGAACCCCTACAATGTGGAAACAGGCCCTTCGGTCCAGCAAGTCCACACCAACCCTCCCAAGAGTATCCGATCCAGACCCATTCCCCCATTACTCAACATTTACCATTGACTCAAGCTTCTAGCCTACACATCCCTGAACACTACGGACAATTTAGATGGCCAAATCCACTAACCTGCACATCTTTGGATTCTGGCAAGAAACCAGAGGACCTGGAAGAAACTCATGCAGACACAGAGACAATGTGCAAACTCCACACAAGACAGTCGGCCAAGGCTGGAATCGAACCCGGGCCTCTGGTGCTGTGAGGCAGCAGTGTGAACCACTGAGCCACTGTGCTGCCCCGAACAAGGAGTTAACAAGGATTGATTTATTAATTTTGAAACAGAAAAAGAATTCGTAAAACAACACACACACAGATTAGAATTAGGAGATGAGTCCAAAAAGTTTAAAATAATCAAAGAAATAGATAGATGGATCAGTCTGTGAGAAACAAAAGCTCACTCACTTTAATAATTTCAGTCCGAGACCAAATTTCTGAACAGCAGCTTCGTTTTATTTGTACACCTGCAGGTGGGTGCTTTGTCTAATTGCCAGGTAAGGCAATGACAAAATGCACAGTATATCCCAAAAAACCCTTGCAATTTATACTGTTTTTTTCCCATATGTTTTCCTTATTCCATTGTCTGTTCCCAGCTTCGCTTACGTCACTCATTTCCTTAAGACTTATCCCACAACTTCTGTTTATCCTGTCTTGTCCGTGACAAACTCTTATCTCTGACTCCCATAAGGGTGTTTGACGTCAGTCTATTGTAGATTATTGATTAGGCATATCTTTTCTTCTATCAGCATCTGTTTCCATCCAGAGGCCACTTTAACCTCTTTGATTAGGGTTTGTTCCTGTGCCGAGTAGGGGGAAACAGATGCTTTCCTGTTTGCCCATATATCCACCATTGTTCTGTATTCACGTCTCATGCTAACATATCCTTTCTTTTTGCTGAATATGTATTTTCTCATTCCTGTTCTGTATCAGAATTTATACTTGCAGAAATAACATTAATTCATTTATATCCCACAAGTCTCTGATTTGTGAGAGAAAAGTGGACATTTGAATGTTGCAGCCATTGCAGTGGAGCTTATTCATAGAATTGATATTGGAAGATGAACAGTCAGTTTCGTGTTCCTTGGTTTTGCGGGTAGGTTTACATATCCAGCATTCAACATGAGAGGGAGTCCTTCAGTGTACTGTTTCCTTTGAAAGTGGTTAGCAGTGCTGAGTTAGAATATTTTAGCTGCAACACTGGGGTAAGTGGAGGATAATTCCACAGCTATGACTGTCACAGCACACTGATGCACAAACCCAGGCTGGTACACACAAGAGCTTCAAGTTCCACTAGTCTACTCCAGTACAGATGAAACTGCCTATATTTGTGTATTTTTCCAAGTGAAAAACAAAATGCTTTTGCAGCTTAGGACCTCACTGTCAGGTGTAGCTTGCTTTTGAGCAGGGGAGCATCAGCCTTCATCATTTCTGTGAACAGAAGTAATCACAGACTAGTCTATTTTTGTCGATTTCAAACCTTTAGCTATTAAGACCCATTGATCCCACACAGAGTTTTTTTTTACACATGCAGTTATTGCCCTGTAACAATCCTCTTAGAATTGCACACATTTTAAAATCGAGGGTTGAAATTGTCTACAATGCTTCAGGGTTCTGATCATTGGTCTTGACTATATGGCTCTGGATTTCTGTTCTGTCTGGAGCAACTCCGCGATTACATTGTAAATTTCACCTTTGGAGTTGTCATACATAATTAATTAATTTCTGCAGCTAACTGATCTCTCATGGCATTTGTTCATGGGAAGTCTGCGGTTTGGAGCATATTTCTGAGTTCGCAATTAATTTTCATTTCTTACTATAATTATTATTTCTTTTTGGGAAAATCATGCACCCTGAGCACGATCAGAGGTGAATTGTTGTCACTGAGAAAAGTTTGCCTCCACCAGAGAAGTAATCAGAAACTTCTACAATTACCAAAATAAGTATGACTGGGAAAACTGTGAATCACAGGAACTGGGCAACAATATTTGAGGCGATCGTAGAAAAGTCTGATGAATGCCTGACTTTGGCATGATTGATGAAAGCTGGATGCAAGTTTTAATGCTTTGGAGTGATCAGGATCTTGCACTTTTTTGGAAGAGGGATATTTGATTTTTGAAATAGAGGCATGGATACATTTACTTTGAGAGAATACAGAAAGAATGTTAGGAGATTTCACGAGAAACCCCAATGCATAGATTTACTGGTCAGTCATTGGAGGATGATTGAAACTTCACTTGTCAAATGCACAGGTACATAAATTCTACAGTTCAGTAAATGAACCACCGGACTCTGTCTTGTGCTTTTGAGTTCTTCTGATCTTCAGATAAATTCAGCCACACTTCCAGATTACTTGTAGAGAACTTTTATGAATGAACTTTAAACAATGGCGGGACTACAGAGTTGCACGCTCTGTGTTGTACGAGTTCCAGCCTTCAGTAGAATATGAACACGTTACTGCTGAGGTCAGATATGTTCACAGATCATTGGTCTTGACCAAATGACTCTGTATTTCTGTTCTGTCTGGAGCAAATCTGCGGCGCCACACTCTCTACTCGATATTGCAGATACCCCAGACACTCATGTACATATTCATGAAGGGTTGGACTTTCAGACACCAAGCAATATGAGCATTGTTTACAATATATCTCATAAATAAACTTAAAAACTTTACCAAAATAATTGATGATACTTTGATAAAACATACTGCTTCATCATTGGTGTCAGCAAACAGATCCATTCATAAAACCTCCATCTCCGGTTCTGATGTTTCATTTATTGTCCCATGTAAAACTTGCATTGATCTTGACACCTTTCACATAGTTGAACATCCCAAGATGCTTAACAGGAATGTTTCAGAGAAAATGGGACACTCTAACCTTGTAACTTCAAACATTTTCAGAAAACAAGTTGGAGTTTTGTTTTCCTGAGGCTTTGACATTTCAAGTGGAAAACTATGACAGATTTCTGGAATTTTTAATCCGGTGGCTATTGGAACAGATTTCAAATGATTGGCAAAACATCAAGAGTAGAGATCAGGATAAACATTTCTTTTCAGTCTGAATCCACAAAGCTGTCCCTGAAAAGGTGGTGGAAGGTGATTCCAAAAGTGTTGTTAAGAAAAAAGACATGAATCCTTGACATTCAATTTGCTTACTCAACTCCAAAGATCATCAGCTTGAAGTGTTAAATCTGTTTCTAATTTTCTCAGGTGTAACCTAACCTTCTGCGTGTTTCCAGCATTTTTATTTGTGGAATTCAATCGATAGTTCACTATAACGTATTGCTCTTGAAAGTGTGAAATCTGTGCAAATATTAATATAATCTGTGCAAGGTACCTGTGCAAAACTGTGGCAGAGTTAATGTTTCAGGGCATTACTATTCATCTCATGAAATGCCATTGACCTAAAAAATTAGTTGGAATTTTCTGCTGGTGTTGCGGAATTGGAGACAGTACAAGTGGCACTCATGTTGGTTAAAACCCGACTTGACACCCACTGGAGAGTTGGAGGACCGGAGAAGTGTCGCTTAATCAAGGGCGCTCAGTCCCTGGGAGTGTGGGGAAGGTGGAAGTGGGTAGGATGTCCTTGCTGCCAAACTCTGCCACCCCTCCTCCCACCACCCCTATTTAATGTAAACCCTGTCCCACCTCACATTATTTCCACTAATCTGTGTTCTTACTGTCTTCTACCCAAGTGGAGCGGCTGAACACTCGAGCTGCTAGCCTCTGACCTACGCCCCTCAGGAGACAAGACGTCAGTCCCCATGGTCAAAGAGCCGATTGGCTGTGTCAGGCCTTTCCTTTAAGAAGTGGCATAAAACTCTCACTGGTGCTGACTCCCAGCAGGCAAGATCTCCCATTCTTCAGCAAGACTCAGCCCATAAACTTCAGTGTACTCTGCACCGACGCTGCCTGGCTTGCTGAATATGTTTGACTTTTTCCTGAGGCTGTAAAGTTGTGAAAGGGGCGAAAAATGCAGGTGTTTCTTTCTCACGTGAAAATTTTATTTTAAATCTTTAAGTGATGTTAAGGCTGCATGCTTGGTGAGCTCATTATGGGAATAGGAGATTGATGGGTAAATATAGAAATAAACTTCGGGTCGATCACCTTTTATCAATTAAAGATACTCGAATTATGCAGAGACAGGAAAAGTTTACTGCTGCAGGAGCCTAACCCTTGTATACTTTCAGCTATAATGTACCAATGCAATCATTGATTGGTGTTGTAGTGTGTGATGTTGGAAATGTACCAAGTAGTTGCCAGTAATTCGCAATCAGTAGCTACTGTATATTAAGAATTTTAATTTTTTGGACTATTTTTCGTGACATACAGGGCCTGTATCTTGCAAGTGTTCATTGCTGCAGCTTTCAGCTTTCTCAGTGCACAAGAGCTACACATTTTAATTTTGAAATCTGGCGGTCAAAACTTTAAGTCCAATTTACTGTACGGAGATTAGCTTCCTTGTTTTAATTGCTGTCAAGCGCATGCATATACACATCATGAGCGGACAGAAACGCTGCCATTCTACACACACACACACACACACACAATCACCAGCCAATTGGGAAAAGTGGAGTTAATTAGGCACAAGGTTCCTGTCCAAGAATTTAATGATACTGCAATGTTCCTGTAGCATAATACGATTATCACAATCTTTGCCACCTTGTATTCATCTCACAGACCTGTAATTCAGGCATTTTAAATTGCTCGAAATGCACTTTTTTGACTGCCTCATTACCCTTAAATTCTTATTTGGAGTACAATCTTATGCAATTACATTTTCTGAACGTCAGAATATCTCTTGCACCAAATTATGAGGGCAACTTAAGTTGTTCTCCATGACAATTTATGCCTGTTTATCAGAGTGAAGAAACTGAGAGACATAATTATCTCCTAACTAGTAATTTATTTGCATTGCTGACCTTCCTCACCCACCCAGTCAGTCTCCCAGTGAACTCCCACACAAATTTACTTTTGGAAGTCAAAACAGACTGATTTTCTGCCAGTGCTGTTCCTTGCTTTAATGACAAACATCTAACCCAGAACATCTAACCCTAAAAATTAAAAAAGCCATTTTGTTCCTTATTAACATCGGCGCATTTGTTCTGTTATCTTTCACGGGATGTTTGGAACTGCAGCCTAATGCACTGTAGCACAATTTCTGACATGATCGTACAAATCATTGTTAATTTAGGTGACTCACTTTGAATGTTGGGAAGGCATAGCAATTTATGTTTTCACTGTAGAAACTTAATTCCTGAGAAATTGTTTGAGGGAAACACCAACCTTGCTTTGATGAGAGCTTTTTTTTTTAAAAAAAGCACGAAATATCAATTAACTTCTTGCTCTTGCGCCAATGTAGCTCCTTAGCTGAAGATCCAACATGTTGTCTTTTATCAATTTTTTTTAAAGTTTTGCATTTAATGCCCTTTTAAACAATGGGTGGAATTTTACAGAGGTCTGAATGATGTGGACAATGTTGAGGTCTGTGTCAGATTTGGGTAGCAAGAGTGTCAAGGCCTATCTTGATGTTGAGATCGTTCCAGCCAACCTTTTATGCTTTTCAAAAGCAGTATCGTGAGATGCCAATTGAGAGGGATTAACGCTTTTTAAATATCTTGTTAACACAACTCATCTCTTTAAGATTCAGTCTCCCTCATGAGCGAACTCACCCAACAAGCTCGATGCTGGAAAACCAGGCAACAATGAGAGAATGACTACCTCATGGGTTCAACTCACGGCTTGTTCTAAATGACCTGCTTGTTTGGAAAATGGCTCCCAAACATCTCAGGATATGCTCAATGGATATGCAGGACACACTCCCGCAACCACAGACATCAACATCCAACAGTGATAGCCCCTAACAACCTTCATGGTACTTCTCTGATCCACTTACAGGGCACTTCTGCACTTCAGTGATACACTGACTGCTACTAGAACACTCTGCGCTCTGGATCACACACCCAGGGCATGGACTGGACCAGATTGCAGCAAGCTCTTATCTTGCTTTCATAGTGCTCATTCACTCTGAGCCTACCTCAATGCCCACCATATCTTTGCTTTACCTTGCCTATTTCACTTTCCCACCCTCAGTCAGAGATATCAGTGTCATGTTACTGCTGTCTTGTTTTGTCGTAAGCACAGACACAACGTTAAGAAGTTTGCCATAACTATCAGCAAGTCTCAGTCAAGTTAAGGGGGCTGGCCTTTGCTCAGGGGTTCCCAACATTATCAGTCAAGGGCAACCTCTGATACCAGTCCAAGGTCTTCTCTGGCCTGGTCAGACTCAGGATACTTTCCTCATACGGGCTATGGAACACCTATCTTGAGTCTTTCTGTCCTGCTGTGAACTTTTTTTTTCCTTTGTGGAATGAGAGAGAGGTGTCATGGAATATGAAAGTGAGTGGCACTGCTGAACTTATTGGAGGTGAGAGGTGTCCTGAGTGAGTGATGAGGCAGAGGGCTTGCAGAGTTAGTGGTGGAGAGGTTGGAATGGGTGAGAGTGAGTGGGGAAGATGTTACAGGCATTCATGACAGTGGCTAAGCCTTGGCGGGAGGTGGATACAGTAGCAGAAGCAGAATGTGTGCGACATATTGGCGAGAAGGCAAAGGCACTTATGCTGACAGAGTGGTGAATGTCATCGACTTTCTTCTCACACTGTTGGGTATTTCTCTGGGTAACCTTTAACCAGAGCACAACCTTGGATCAGGCTGACACGGTGTGGGGCCGTGGCCTCCCATGGAACTCAGGACCTGGCCCACAAAGCAGGGCACCAATTTCCCCATGTCTGCCATGGCCAGAACAAAAAGAGCACCATGCAGGGTAGCTCGGGACTCAATGCTTGTTCGTACGTACAATATGCTTTTTTAAAGGTGGCCTGGTCTTTAAAGGGATGCTGGTGAATTCCAGGATCCCTGCTAATAAGCTGTTCTGAGGACAGTGCACTGTAAGAATGGCATGTAAATTGGATGTGAGAGATGCCACAGTGACACTGTGGGTGAATGAGGCAAATGTGGGAAGGTCGAGCAAGAGCATTTGCTGGGCATCACTGCGGCAACTTGACGCAACACTGGCTTAGCCAAAATGAGGCAAGATTCAGGCCCATTTTGTTCATGTGCCTTTCAACGAACAGTGGGGTAAAGCATTCCACACTGTAATCTTGTGTGGAAGCAGTGTGTTAATGTTGACTTGATGCATGAACTGCGATCTGAGATGAGAGAGGAAAGGGTTCCTCATTTTGGTTTCCTTGGACCCTTTATCTTCTTCCCGATTCTGTTCCAGCTTGAAAGTCTGTGGCTGGTGAATTTACAGGGATGGTCCAATTTTGTTAGTGACTGCAGCACCTCGCGATAGCTACACAGCAGCTGGTAATTCCTGCAAACTGGGAAATCAGAACAAAATTATTTTATGGATAATTTTGAGCATTTGATTTTCAACCGAAAATGTGTTTGTTTTTGCCTCCAACCTTTGAGCAATGATGCTGAAATGAGAGATCAGCTTTCATGATTTTTATTAACCTGTGTTGTCTGTTACCCTCCCCGGGTGAATGCCAGTAAACATAATGATTGCAGCATGTACTGTTACTGCAATCTACTTCTTCATTTCTCACTCGGTTTAACACAACAACATAAAATTGTATCAGGTGGCAAACAACGCTGTATCAGACTGAGGCTTGGTTATTACTCGCATTACTGAGGGCTAGCTGGAACAGGTTTCACTCACTCACCTCTATTTGTTGTTCTCTGAATTCCAAGTCCTGCTTCTGAGTTAGTTGTCCTGAGATCACTCTGCCCATGTCTTTGAAACACTAATTTATACCTTTTCTCTTGAAACTTTGAGAAGGTTTGACTCCCACCCAGGAATTTGTGGCTTTAATATCATGCATCCATGGGTTGTACAGAGAAGTCACACCTGATTCCTTGTCCTCCCTTTGTCTAAAATTTAGTAGACTTGGTAACCAAGAAGGTCAAGCAGTATTTTAGCAGACCTTATCACCAGATTCCTGAACAGGCAGCGCCTGGTGCTGGCTGGCAGAGTGAGCTGTTGTTCTTGAGAAGTTGGCCAATTTTTCCCATCATCATTACTTTCCGTCATTAGTTGTTAACCACTCTGGTAGAGTGTTAGATTTAAGATGCTGTCATTCGAAAGGGATTTGGAAAGGGAACTACGAGGTCCTTGAGCGGGTTTGTTTTAACCTGGGCCAAAATTGCTCTGGCTGTTAAATACAAACAAAGGATTTAGAACGTCCTCAGTTCAAGGGACTGACACCGAGCTGGCTGGCCGCAGCTGGTGTACTAAGTACTAGTAAATAAAGGGTGACTTGGTGAGGGGATACCGGCTTCCCTGCAGTTATTTCAAAACTACAGAGTTTTGCTCACATCTTGTCCAAAATCAAACAATTACAACACTTAATACATTGCAACTTGCTCAAACCAGAAGTTGATGTAAAGGTGGGAGGTACTTTGTTTGATAACATTGATATCATTTTGAAGGGGATTCTTTTTTAAAAACCAGCAGTCTGTGCAGCTAGCTGGTGCCTCAAGGAAGCCAAGGTTGCAGTCAAAAGATCAAACTTGACACTGCCTCTAAAAATCTTCAAAACGTTTGAATATTTAAAACCATTAGACAACCTCGAGCCCAGTACTTCAACTTTTTGCAAAACTACATTGGAAGTTGTCTGTTCTATCTTCCCGTTCCCACAAGTTATAAATAATTGAAAAAAAAACAAAGAACTATGGATGCTGTAAATCAGAAACTGAAACAAAAATTGCTGGGAAAGCTCAGCAGGTCTGGCAGCATCAGTGGAGAAAGAGAGTGAGTTAATGTTTCGGGGAAAGTCCAAAAGGTCTGAACTGACCCCATCTACCTCCAAGTTCCTCCACCTGGCTGAGTTTGTTCTCGCTTTGAACAACTTCTCCTTTAACTCCCCTCACTTTCTTCAGTTAAAAATCACACAACAGATTATAGTCCAGGTTATAGTGTGCGATTTTTAACTTTTTACACCCAGCCCAACACCGACAGCTCCAAATCGCTTTCTTCATGTCAGACGTATGGCCATCGTTACCTGCGTGGACCCCAGTTCTTTGTGGGGTATGTAGAACGTACCTTATTCCAGTCCCACTTTGGTCCCTACCCACAACTCTTTCTCCAATACATTGATGATGTTGGTCCTGCTTCCCTCTCTCTTCTGGAATTGGAAAGGTTTATCAGTCACGTTTTCTAATATCACCTTGCTCTCACCTTCACCTGGTCCATCTCTCACTCCTCCTTTCCCTTCCTCCACATCTGTTTCCATTTCCAAGAATAGACGAGCCACCAATATCTTCTCCAAATCCATTCAGTCCCACAGTTACCTGTATTATGCATTCTCACACTCTGCTTCCTATAGGGACTCCATCCCATTCTTCCAGTTCCTCTGTCTCCATCACATCTGTTTCGATGAACCCAACTTTGAAAAGGGGGCCTCCGAAATATCCATCTTCTTCCTCTACCAAAGATTCCACAGTACCATGATTGACAGGGCCTTCAGCTGTGTCCAAACCCCCCCATCTATTTCACCTCAGCCCTCACCTCTTCCCTTCCGTCTCACAACAGCAATAGGATGCCCCAGTCCTCAATTAACACCCAACTCGCATCCATATCGAAACAATCATTGGTTGCCATTTTGATCACTTTCAACAGGGTGCCACCACTAGACACATATTCCCCTCCCTTGTCAGTCTTCAGCAGGAGCTGTTCCCTCCAGGACAACCTGGTCCACTTCACACCTCTCCACACTGACTTGGGACATCCCTGTGCAATGTAAGAAGGTGCTACATTTGCCTGTTAACCTCATCTCTCCTCACCATCCCAGGTGCCAGACACACTTTCCAGGTGAGGCAGTATTTTATCTGCACGTCACTCAATCAAGCCTATAGTATTAGCTACGCACAATGTGGTCTCCTCTATACTGGGGAGAAGAAACACAGACTGGGCGATTGCTTTGTGGAACACTTACATTTTGTCTGCAAAACTGACCCTGAGATTCCTGTTAACTGCCATTTCAACACACCACCGTGGTCCCTGGCCAACACTTCTGTCTCAGGCTTACTGCAGAGCTTCAGCAGAGCTCAGCGCAAGTTGGAAGAACAGCACCTCATTTTCCGTTTGGGGACCACGCAGCCTGCAGGACTCAATATCAAGGTCATAAATTTGAGAGCCTGAGCACCTTCTGTTATCTGCTTATATCGACACCTATTTCCACACGTGCTACGACCACCACCATTGTGAACTACTAGTAGTCCGAATTAGCCAATGTTGATTCCCCCAGGCTGACCTGAATCCATTCCTTTGCCAAACTGTTGTTTTCTCTCTCCCCCTGGGCTTCATCGTTGATGCTGAGTTCTGAAGGGGGGTCATGGCACCCGAAACATGGATTCTGCTTTCTTTCCATAGATGCTGCCAGATCTGAGTTTCCCCAGCAATTTGTTTTTAGAATCATAGACTCTCAGAGATGTACAGCATGGAAACAGACCCTTCCATCTAACTTGTCCATGCCGACCAGATATCCCAACCCAATCTAGTCCCACCTGCCAGCACCTAGCCCATATCCCTCCAAACTCTTCCTATTCATATACACATTCATATACACATCCTTTTAAATGTTGCAATTGTACTAGCCTCCACCCCTTCGTCTGGCAGCTCATTCCATACACGTACCATCCTCTGCAAGTAAAAAGTTGCCCCTTCGGTCTCTTTTATATCTTTCACCTCTCAACCTAAACCTATGCCCTCTAGTTCTGGACTCCCCCACCCCAGGGAAAAAACTTTGTCTATTTATCCTATCCATGCCTCTCATGATTTTATAAATGTCTATGAGGTCATCCGTCAGCCTCCGACACTCCAGGGAAAACAGCCCTCGCCTATTCAACCTCTTCTTATAGCTCAAATCTTCCAACTCTGGCAATATCCAAGTAAATCTTTTCTGAACTCTGTCAAGTTTCACAAGAACTTTCCGATAGGAAGGAGACCAGAATAGCATGCAATATTCCAACAGTGGCCTTACCAATGTCCTGTACAGCCGCTACATGACCTCCCAACTCCTGTACTCAATACTCTGACCAATAAAGGAAAGCATACCAAATGTCTTCTTCACTATCCTATCTACCTGCGACTCCACTTTCGAGGATCTTTGAACCTGCACTCCAAGGTCTTTTTGTTCAGCAACACTCCCTAGAACCTTTACATTTGCTTTCCCAAAATGCAGCACCTCACATTTATTGAAATTATCTCCATCTACCACTTTTCAGCCTTTTGGCCCATCTGATCAAGATCCTGTTGTAATCTGAGGTAACCTTCTTCGCTGTTCACTACACCTGCAATTTTGCTTTTAATTAATCGAAACGCACACTCAAAATGTTGTTGCTTCCTTGAATCAACTTCTTATAAAGCCCCGTGTGGGCTGATGGACTCACACAGTGGGGTAGATTTGCCAAGCAATCACAATCTCTTGGAAATTGCCACTTCGCTCTTTTTGTCAAAATGCCACAAGAGAGCTCTGTATTTCTGACAGGAGATTCCGATCAAGCCATACATTCATTCTGACAGTTCCCTTGTAGTGCAGAACTGTTGGCGAAAATCAAAGCATGCCCCCTTCTCCCCATCAAACATCTGCTGTAATCTGAGATTTAAAGGTCCAGGATTATGTACAGCCACTTTGACAACGATTATCAAAATATAAGTGCATGAAGTAAATATGGAGGTGAGGATGCTCGGAGGAAGGTAAGCCGTCAGGTGAATAGAGTATCATGTGGCTTGTGAGGTAGAGTGCCAGTGAAGTGGGGTACCAGGCAAGTGATGGAGTGTCCAGGGTTGGTCAGTGCGGGTGAGAAGTAACGGGTCAGGCAGGATGTTGGTTGGAACATTGGTGCAGGTGGTGAGGTGGCAAGAGCGCTTGATGGGGAGCAGAGAGGGCGCGTACGGTTCGTGTATCAGAGGTTGAGGTGAGTGACAGTGAGTGTGGGAAGGTACTGCCTGCATTTGAGAGGGTGGCCAAGCATGAGCCTTGGTGGGAGGTAGGTGCAATGGCACAGTTAGGATGAGTTTTAGGTCGCAGCAAGAAGATGGTGGCACTTATTCCTTCCTGCGCTGTTAGGTATTTCTCTGAACTATTGACACTACAGTGACTGCATTCGCCACTTTGGACCAAACTGGCAGATTCTGGTGCCAGGGTCTCCTACAGGGGTTCTGAGGAAAGAGGTTGGCTCTCTTCTCCACCAGTCCAGTTCATCAGGCCTCTGACATTCCTATGGGTGATGCAGGGTGATGCAGAGTGCCAACTCCCCTTTGTCAGCCCTGGACTTCAGACTTGTGCAAAACATTGAAAGGCAATTCCTGACTTTCAGGCTTTGACCAAGTGCACGGCTGGCGGAGGTAGCACGAATCCCCAAAGGTCTTGACAGCGGCCATTACCTCCACTGATGCTTTTTTAAGCAAAGATAGATAGATTTTTGAACAGGAAGGGCAAGAAGGGTTATGGTGAGCAGGCATCTAAATGGAGCTGAGTCCACAAAAAGATCAGCCATGATCTAATTGAATGGCAGAGCAGGCTCAAAAGGTCAGATGGTCTCCTCGTGCTCCTATCCTTCTGCTGAACACAGGATAACCTGACAGCAGTGTTACAGAGGGGTCTAGCATACAGCATAAAGTCAGCAGTGGAGAATAGCATGAAAGCATTAGCTGGAGAGAAACAGTCCAGAAATCTCACCAAGTTCTGCTGAAGTTCAGTCCTTATGTTTGCCCTTTGCCAGTGAGGTGGTGCAGGAGACTGAACAGCTTTTTTTTTAACACAAAAGCAATGAGCTGATGATCAGTCAATCTAATATCTGTTGAGGGATTAGGATGAGTCACAACATAGCCTCTCTGCTGTCCTTTTGTTGAGAAAAAACAGGTCAGGCCAAAGTTCTCAACCAAAAGACAGCACATCGACACTGAAACATGCCCTTTTCTATTGTATTGGAAGGCCAATGGGAATTTTATGCTCAAGTCCCTGTTGCAGGTTTCTAACGTTGCAGGCTTCTCACTCAGATAAGAGTGTCCCTCCAGAATTCAGGCTGTACCTCTCCAGAGAGCAGGCAATCTGTTGAATGATGCACTCAGTCTACACGGAGAGGAGTTTAGAGAGTTGAGACTGCCAGTACAGGAGAGCCAGTGGGTTTGCAAAGCTCAGACGATAGTTTAATTGGGCCTTGTCAAGAGTGAGGTGTGGTCTGAGAGATCATAATAACTTTGTCTGTTACTCAAGCCTTTAAGCTTGTTTCTTTCAGCTGAGCTCGCTTTTCAACCATGTATACACAGTAGACAGTTGGTGAAGACGTGAAATGAAGCTCTCTCCAACAAAGTCATACCTATCAGCATGGTGGCACAGTCAGGCAATTAGGAGAGCTGGTTGGATCGCCAGGAATAGATTTTGTTCATCTCTTTAAGATTGGTAAAATACTGTAATTTTTCAAAATCAATGTCCAAATAAATGAGCATTACAGCTACTGTGAGTATCTTACAAATGTTCTGAGTTAAGCTGTTTCTCAAAGTCTAGTTCATGAAATGAATCCTCAGCAGAAATTTTAGATTCCCAGTTCTCCTGTACATGTGCCTGTTCTTTCTGCCGGGAACACAGTAATTGCAATAGCTGCTCCTGGCATGTAATTTCTCATTTTGTTTCATTTCCTGGCTGTTTTGAAAGCTAAAAGAGAGAGAAATTCTGTATGAATTTGATTGCCATGACCTCCTTAACAGCCTGATTACTCTATTGAAGGAGGTGACGTGGAACCCTCTTTCTACTGAGGTGTGATTGGTAGAGAAAATGAGTTTGCTTCACTTTAAGGGGTCTGTGAACAGAATCCAACATTAATAGGATGAAAGACAGGGTCAGTGAGCAATGGTTAAATTTGCCATTTTTCCAAGTTCGTACATACTGTCTGCCCTTCTTGGGAAATGCTCTCTCTCTATAGATTAACAATGCTACAAGATAACTTTAGGGGATTAATAAGATAACCCAGAGGGAAAAACCAGTAAGAGAAACAACAATACTTGGAAATTAATGGATTGGATTTGTTGGAGCTCCTTTTTGAAGTGTACAAGACTGTTGGGACCAATATGTTGTCGAAGGAACAATTAGACAGCTGATAGTATTCTTGTTACACACACACACACGTCACCTTTACTACTTGCAATGCAAGTACTCAACCTTTAAGGGACAAGATTTGGAGATGCTGGTGTTGAACTGGGGTGTACAAAGTTAACAATCACACAACACCAGGTTATAGTCCAACAGGTTTAATTGGAAGCACACTCACTTCCAATTAAACCTGTTGGACGATAACCTGGTGTTGTGTGATTTTTAACTTAAAGGGACAACAGTTGCCTTTGTCCCGAGAGCCTGTCTTTTGGCAGTTGCAATCACGTTTTTCTATACAAATCACATCAATTAAATATTGATTGTCAAGCTTTGGTAACATAATAAACCAATCACATTGCGCTTTGACTACATGGCAAATGAAGTTTAGCATTAGATCAATTACTTCAAACTTCTGCAACACAGGCTTAATGTGGTTTAGTTTCCTGTTGTCTCACTGAATTTGGACAAAATACAATAAGCTAGCATAGCTTGTGTACGTACCAGGCTACATGTTTATTTGTTAAGTGGAATCAGGTCTAATTAACTCTACCTCGTCTATATGTTTAGCTGCACATTTATTGTCTCCCCTCTTGAATAGCTTAGGTGACCAACTTTTAGGTTCTGGCCCCGTGTTTGATACCTTACACATTCCTCCCTTTTTGTCCTGAAGGAAGTTAGAAGTTATCTTCTGGGATGATCACTGCTGGACCATGGCGTTGGCTGTAGCCTTTTCACAAAACTGGTCCATAGGGTTGAAATGCACCCCATCAGGACCAAGACCATCATGATCAAGACCAGTACCAGATACACTACTGAGTGACTGAGCTTCCCCAATTCCCCAGGGTGACTTTAAGCCAGCCTATTGGGCTCCTGAAACCAGGGAGCTGCCTTAGCAAGTAGTCAGTGTGGCATGAGTTTTTCCCTCTGGAAAGGGACTTCCTGTTGAACAGGAGATGTACCTTAAGGGCAACAGTGAAGGGTCATTGAATTGAAACTTTACCTCTGTGCTGAATTTTCCCAGCATGGCATGGATATTGGCGTGAAAGTTGAGACGAACACATGAGATCCCTATATTAGCAACAAAGTCTATCCCCCACAGGGATAGAAACAAAGTCAATCTCCCTCTACTCTTTTACATAGAAAATAAAATTACCTCCCCAACAGCATCCACAGTAGAGGTATGGCATGGGGTAAGCCACAGGCTAAAGCTCTCTCTTGACTGGGCGGCTGGGCTGGGTTTAAAAGTTGGTGTGGTGCCTGAATTCTAAGAGCTCATGGCAGTGGCCACGACTTGTGCCTATGGGAAAGAGAGGATACGATGAGCAAGATGTCTTAGGGAAGTGCTGCATAGCAGGCAGTGAAGAAAGCTAATGGCATGCTGGCCTTCATAACAAGAGGAATTGAGTATAGGAGCAAGCTGTGCTTTTCCAGCGCCATACCTTTACACCCTGTTCAACATCTGCAGACCACATGTTCTCCTACTAATCCAGAGATCTAGGTAATGTGCTAGGTACCAGTGTTCAAATCCCGCCATGCCTCTTCAATATTAGTCTGGGTGCCTGGATTGTTGGTCAGTGACAATTACCACCACCTCCACATAAATAGTTTCTGGCGCCACCTGGAACAGGTCCCACTGAGTTAGATTGTGAGTGGTGGAACTTTGGGGTGACAGAAGCCAGTAAGAGGGAATAGAGGAAGACTTCTGCTCTTGAGAGATTTTTTTAAATTTATATCTTGGATTAAGTGTTTGACACATATGCGTTTGTTAACATTCAGGAGGCTGGAAGAACACAGCAATCCAGGCAGCATCAGGAGGTGGAGAAGCCATTGTTTCAGGTATAAACCTTCTTCAAGAATGGAGGTAGGGGCAGGGGGAGTTGCAAGTAAAGAGAGAGGGGCTGAGGGTTTGGGTGGGGAGAGAGTAGAGTTGTGAGGTAATGATAGGTGCACACAGATGGTGGGTACAACCTGGTTGGTGATGGGAGGAATGAATTTGGGTTCCTTCCACCTACTAACTGGATTCATTCTTCCCATCGACCAACCAAGTTGTACCCTCTACCGGTGTTAACCTACCCCCACCTCACCACCCTACATTCACCCCCCCCAACCCATTTATCTACAGTTCCCCTTATACCCACCCCCAGTCCTGAAGAAGGGTTACACCCGAAACATTGACTTCTCCACCTCGTAATGCTGCTTGGCTTTTTGGCCTCCTTCCTGTCTAAAAAGAACAAAATGCTGATTTCTAATAAACCTTAGCTCTCTGTTTCTTGCTTCCCAGCCAACTTCTAGCCTGCTGAGTGTTTCTAGCATTTGTACTTTAATTTCAGACTTCCAGGGTCCATCGTGTTTTGTTCATTTATAAATAGGGAGGGAAGTCTGTGATTCAGGATCTAAAATAGATCTCAGGTTATCCAAAGTGGAAAGATTCAATACAATTCACACATTGATCGTTCAGAAGGTTAGATTCATACAGCATAGAAAAAAAGGCCCTTCAACCCATCAAGCGTGTGCCAGCCAAATAAACCCACCGACCTACTTTAATCCAATTTTCCGGCACTTGGCCCCTTGATATGTATGTCTTCGCATTGCAAGTGACATCTATATCATTCTTAAATGTTATGAGGTTTTCTGCCCCTACCACCCTCACAGGCGATGAGTTCCAGATTCCCACCATGATCTGGGTGGAAAAAAAATTCTCACATCTCCTCAAAACCTCCTGAACTTAGCTTAAATCTATGACCCCTAGTCATTGATCCTTACACCAAGGTTAAAAGTTTCTTCCTGTCTACTCTATCTGTGCCCCTCAATTTTATACATCTCATTCATACCCCCTGAGTGTCTTCTGTTTCAGGGAAAACAATTCAGTCCATATCCAATTTGTTTTCATTACTAAAACTCTCTAGCCCAGGCAAGATCCTGGTAAATCTCATCTGCACTCTTTCCTGTTCAATC
The DNA here is from genome assembly GCF_004010195.1 of Chiloscyllium plagiosum. Taxonomy (NCBI): domain Eukaryota; kingdom Metazoa; phylum Chordata; class Chondrichthyes; order Orectolobiformes; family Hemiscylliidae; genus Chiloscyllium; species Chiloscyllium plagiosum. The sequence continues at coordinate 6,714,391 of NC_057751.1, forward strand.
ACGACAATGTGAATTCCAGAGCTGCATGTGTTACTGTAGTTGTGGCCTAAAACAACATTGAATACCTCTGTGGTGGAAATTAGCCTGCTCTTAAATTCTACGCCTTGGCTAATAAAGCAAGTATCTCATGTGCCTCCTTAACCACTCTGGGGTTTTTGAGAGAAATGGGGATAACTATAACAAGAATTAAACAAGACGTGGATTAGTCACTCTTGGCCAATGAAGGGTTTGATTTTGTTGTCTCCAGTTCACAGCAGAAATCCTCAACTTTTCCCTCAATCAGACAGCTTAGTCAATATGCTCTGTGGGTCTTTTCAGCTACCTCCTCTTCAAGGGATATATCTTTGTTGAGTAGTGTTGAGGAAACCTGTCCTCATTTGTTGACAGGAGAGGAAACTGGAATAAGATTCATTCTCCATTGCTCACAGCCTTTAACTTGACAAAAACAAAAATATTTATCAAGTATGTTTTCTGGTGAGTCAGACCTCAGGCGAAGGCTTATTAGAAACCTTGACGTATGTCTTCGGTCTGGCCATCAGGAACAAATAGGGAATTAGGAATGGGCAATAAATGCTGGCCTCGAACAGTCCATGATCGAATATTCTTTAAAAAAATGCTCAATAAACATTGATTTTCAAATTTATTGCATGTCACCAGATGCTTTTCTTTGGTGATATATGATACATTTATTCCTCATGATTTTCTCTTCCTTTCCACCAGACGATTTAGGTTTCGTCAGCCTTCCCAATTACTCACTCTCTGGGCAGGATCTTGTGCTCCCAGATGGAGCGAGGCAAGACATGGGAATTTCATTTAATTAGGGAGAGGTGGGAATATAGCAGATCGTTACCATCCTGAATCCTGGCCTTGCAGCCTTCACTGGAATTAAGTTTGAACAGCATTGCCTATTATCAACCTTTCACCCCGCCATCATTGAAGCCTTGAAGTGGGCAATTATGAGGTTCAACCTGCTGCTTGTGAGATTAACTTAGCTGCAAGTGGGTCTGCCAACATTTGGACTTAGCGCAATTGGAAAGAGCATGGACTGCCGTGGCCTGGTGAAGAGAATGGCTCTCATCCAAGGCACTCACTACCTGATTGAGGGCATGGACATTGGGGCAGGGGGTGTGTCTGAGAGCCACACCTCAGCAACTCACGTTTGACCTGTTATTGACCAGACCAGATCAGACTCCCTCAAATTATTTTAAGAAGGTAGCCCAGACCCTTACGTTTTCTTATTTTTAAGATAAATGTAAAGTGCTGTATTCCAGATATAATGCAACTGGTCAAAGTACTTCGTGTACAGCTAAAACATAATTTATTAAAACACTATAGTTAAAATACAAGCAAAGAAAGAAGAATTGACAAATAGACAAGGGTAGGTGAGGATCTGGAAACAATCATTATCACGAAAGAGGTAGTGTTGGGCAAGCTAATGGAGCTAAGGGTAAACAAGTCTCCTGGCCCTGACAGAATGCATCCCAGGGTACTAAAAGAGGTGGCAGGAGAAATGGCCAATGCACTCAAGGTAAGTTTCCAGAATTCTCTGGACTCTGGAGCCGTTCCAGCAGATTGGAAACAGCAAATGTAATGCTACTGTTTAAAAATGGTAGACAAACGATTATAGACCGGTCAGCTTAACCTCTGTAGTGTGGAAAATCCTTGAGTCTATTATCAAGGAAGAAATAGCAAGGCATCTAATTAGAAATTGCCCTGTAAGGCAGACATAGCATGGGTTCATGAAGGGTAGGTCGTGCTTAACTGATCAAGTGGAATTCTATGAAGACATTACGGGCATGACAAACAATGGGGACCCAGTAGATGTGGTGTATTTCCAAAGGCCTTTAACAAGGAGCCGCACAAAAGGCAGCTGCATAAGGTAAAGATGCATGGTGTTACGGGTAAAGTATTAGTATGGACAGAGGATTGGTTAACTAATAGGAGGCAAAGAGTGGGAATAAATGAGTGCTTTTCTGGTTGACAGTCAGTGCCGAGCAGTGTGCCCCAGGGATCAGTGTTGGGACCGCAATTATTCACAATTTATAGAGATGATTTGGAGTTGTGGACCATGTGTAGTGTGTCAAAGTTTGTAGATGACACTAAGATGAGTGGTAGGGCCAAGTGTGCAGAGGAATGTGAAACTTTGCAAAGGAACATAGATAGAACAAGTGAGCGGGCAAAGGTCTGGCAAACAGAGTACAATATTAATAAATGTTAAGTCATCCATTTGGTAAGAATAACAGTAAAAAGGCCTACAGTTTGAATGGTAAGAAATTAAAGCATGCTACTGTGCAGAGGGACCTGTGTCATTATGCATGAATCAGAGAAGGTTGGTCTGCAGGTGCAACAGGTAATGATAAAGGCAAATGGAATTTTGTCCTTCACTGCACAAGGGATTGAGAGTGTAAAAGCAGGGAGGTTATGTTGCAGCTGTATCGGCTGCTGGTGAGGCCACACCTGGAGTTCTGTGTGTAGTTTTGGTCTCCTTTCTTGAAAAAGGATGTACTTTCACGAGAGGGGGGAACAGAGAAGGTGCACTAGGTTGATTCCAGAGTTGACGGGGATGGTTTATGAGGAGAGACTGAGTAGATGGGGATTATATTCATTGGAATTCAGAAGAATGACGAGGGGGGGGGGGGCGGCACTTATAGAAACATATAAAATAATGAAGGGAATAGATAAGATAGAAATAGAGATGATGTTCCCACTGGCAGGTGAAACTAGGACAAGAGGGCATCGCCTCAAAATTAGCGGCAGCAGATTTAGGACTGAATTGAGAAGGAACTTCTTCGCCCAGAGGGTTGTGAATCTGGAATTCCCTGCCCAGTGAAGTGGTTGAGACTTCCTCAGCAAAACTTTTTAAAACTAAGATAGATAAATTTGTTGAACAGTAAAGGAATTAAGGGTTATAGTGAGAGGGCAGATAAGTAGAACTGAGGACATGAAAAGATCAGCCATGATCTTACTGAATGGCAGAGCAGGCTCAAAGGGCCAGGTGGCCTACTCCTGCTCTGAGTTCTTATGTTCTTATGTAATTTAGAATAATTTAACTGCACTGAAAAACTTAACCAATGATTGTCACAGTAACTATTACTAATTAACTGTTGTAGTGTAGTAAGATTCCAGGAACACACCGGTTGGCAGAAAGATAAAATCAGGAAAACAGCTTTTGTTTCAAATACAATCTGGCAGCCTTGGAAGAGAACCCCCAGGTTTTACCTGTAATCGACAGGGGTAAAAATAGCTTCCACTTTTTCAAGTCCACAGCAGCAACTGCTTAAAGTTAAACCTAAAAACTGGAAAAAAAAACCTAGAAATCCTGGTCTGACACAGCTGGGCACACCCATCCAGGCTGCTTCTATTGTTCCAATTTTAAAATATACTCACCAGCTGTTTACTCCAGGGGTTTTGGTAGGCTGCTCCACGCCTCTGCTTTACAACCTCTCTCAAACAAGAAAACCAGGGCAAAATAATCCCTTAAAGCCACAGCATTGTCACAGATCTCCTTTCTCTCTGTCTCCCAGCTACCCTCAATGCTGGAGACATATTCCATCACATTTCACCTTGCTCCTTGATCTTTGATCTTTGATTTTGACAGCTTTTGTGATAGCTGCCATAGTCTCCTGTTTGGTGCTGCCAAGTGCAATGACTTGCGAGCAGTTCCTGTCAGGCTTTTGTGCATTCTCGAAGCAAAATGCCTGTTGTGGTTCCACAGTCACTGTGGATTTTTCTCTCACTCCAAGCAAAGCAAATGTTCCAGTCTTTTACCTCACAACCTCTAACCTGTAACACGTACAGGGCCAAATCTTCTGTGCAAGACGGGCAGAGACATCAAAGGAACCTTGCAAACCACCTGCCAAACTGCGCACCCGCACAATAGCCACAGACCGGCTCTCAAACGAAAAAGCAATTTAATTATCTTTTTACCTTCAAAACACCATTTGTTTTTATGAACAATTTACATGTTTATTACATATACTTGCCATCTCTTCAGACTTTCTGGGCTCTGTTAAGGAGCCCCCATGTCGATAAACCACTCTTGATTTATTTTTTTAAATCTCCGACTGACACAATTAATTTAAACAATTCCTTGAGATAAATGGAAACCTTTTGGCAATATGTAAAGATCAAAGACAGGTCAGTCATTATTTCAGTTTCCTCCGATCTACTTTGACCTTTATTGAATAAACACAACTTTACATTTTAACTGTAATTAATTCAGGTGATATTGATTTAATTTTACAGTGTTATACTGTTTTTCCAGGCAGGTTTTCCATTTATCTTACATTTAACATTTTTAACTCCAACCTAGAAGTTACATGTTCAACACTTACACCCTAAAACAGATGAATTTTAGATTCAGATATACATAACATAACACAACAGCGTCATAGAATGCCGACAGTGTTGAAGCAGGCCATTCAGCCCGTCAAATCCACACAGATCTTTCAAAAAGCATCCCATCCAGACTCCCTCCGCTACCCTTGAAGCATAACCTTGCATTTATTATAGAAAATTCATCTAACCTGCACATTTTTGGACAGTTGGAGGAAACCCACACAGACATGGAGAGAACGTGCAAACGCCACACAGGCAGTCGCCTAAGGGTGGAATCGAACTTGGATCCCTGGTGCTGTAAGGCAGCAGTGCTAGCCACTCTGCCACCCACAGTCAGTTTTGTTCTTTCTCTCACTATCACTCTCCCTGTCCTTTTTCTCTCTTTCTCACTACCTTTCTCTCTCCCCCTCTCTGAAACTGAAATCAAATAGAGCATTGACAGAATTTCTGAGTGAGTACACCTGAGGATCAGTTGTAGTCATGCCATGGTACGATTTTATTTGTTAATGTGGACTGGTGTTAAGAATGCAATAACCAATTAATCCCAGGATGAAAAGATAATGTAATGTTCAACACTTGCTTTGCAGTGAAGAATGTTAATATTGATGAAAAGAAAGAATGCTGCCTTTCATCTTAACATCAGCAGGACAAATGAAAAAAATGCCAATTTTGTTTCATTTTTATAGATGAGGGGAGGAAATGAGTCAGCATTAGTCACAAAGACATTCCAGTTCAAATTTCAGAGACCACGTGCTGCAGTCAGGTTTCCTCAATACTGCAAAACGCATAATCTAGATGTGCTTCTCAGCTTGGAGACATAGCGATAGAGTTGAAATGGTGTCAGAGACATGAAGCTTCAGGGCAGGAACGGTTTGTTATTGGAGTAATTTTTGACAACTGTAAGGCTGAATTAAGACCATAAGACCATAAGACATAGGAGCGGAAGTAAGGCCATTCGGCCCATCGAGTCCACTCCCCATTCAATCATGGCTGATGGGCATTTCAACTCCACTTACCCGCATTCTCCCCGTAGCCCTTAATTCCTTGTGACATCAAGAATTTATCAATTTCTGCCTTGAAGACATTTAGCGTCCCAGCCTCCACTGCACTCTGTGGCAATGAATTCGACCAGGCCCACCACTCTCTGGCTGAAGAAATGTCTCCGCATTTCTGTTCTGAATTTACCCCCTCTAATTCTAAGGCTGTGTCCACGGGTCCTAGTCTCCTTGCCTAACGGAAACAATTTCCTAGCGTCCACCCTCTCCAAGCCATGTATTATCTTGTAAGTTTCTATTGGATCTCCCCTTAATCTTCTAAACTCCAATGAATATAATCCCAGGATCCTCAGCCGTTCCTCATATGTTAGACCAACCATTCCAGGGATCATCCATGTGAATCTCCGCTGGACACGCTCCAGTGCCAGTATGTCCTTCCTGAGGTGTGGGGACCAAAACTGGAATCAGTACTCCAAATGGGGCCTAACCCTGAGCTTTGTAAAGTCTCAGTAGCACATCAGTGCTTTTATATTCCAGTGCTTTTAATTGACGTGCTTCTGAAACGTCCTGATGGATGGTTTCTACTTCGCTATCACTGAATTTAATTCGAGTCTTTTTGTTCTGGAGTGCTCAAAGCCAGTTTGATTCCAGGACAATCACTCTCTGGCACCAAGTTGTCGGTCTATCCTTAGCAACAATGTGGATTCATAAAGCACCTTTAATAAGTAAACATCTCAAGCTGTTTCACTGGAGTGTTATCGGAAAATAAATGACATTGAAGCCCTCCAGGAAATACTGAGGCACATGTCTCTCCGACCACATCTGGACTTAAGTTTTAAGAAGCAGCTGAAATTCAGAGATGTTTATGGAAGAAACTGCATATTTTAGGGCCTACGCAACTGCAGGGAAATTCGCCAGTGTCGGTGCAGTAAAAAGCAGGGAAGTTGAAGATGTCAGAGAATTTGAGGGTCTGGGTGACAGCAAACAGTTACAGGGTTGGAGGTGTACAGTACAGATAGGAGCTAAGTCACGTGCAGGTTGAAAACAAAAAGAAGGATAATTTACACATTGTGTATTGCTCAACATGTCACAATTGGTGAGAGGTTTTTCTACCACATTGAATCTATTCCCATTCAGAACGTTATAAACTTGAAACCAGGTTACTGAAGTACATGGAATTTCAGCACACATTTCTCTTCTTCTATGTTATCAAGATGTGCCAAAAGTTCTCTTCTCTTATTTGGATTGCTGGTATAATATCCTGAATGCATACTCTCTTGAACAGTTAGACTTACAACAGCATTCCATGGCTGTTGTAAATTTGACCAGTCTCTGGATGCAAGATTATTTAATTTGATCTGTTAATTAAAAATAACAGGCAAAATGTTTCACTATTTTCTGGTTTTTTTGCATTTGTTAGATTACTGGTGAAATTGGTCGATTTGTTCAAAAGTAATTTTTGTGCAACCTGTTGAACATTTGTTGGTTCAGTTGGAGGCCATTTGGCTTGCAGTGCAGTGTAAACTCCACAAATCCTAATCCCAGTTTCTTGTGTTTTCTTCTATTCTGTGATAGAAAGTATGTGACTTATGTATATGTCTGAATATCACTTAGAAACCAGAAGTAGTGGTGGATGCAGTTACAGTTAAAACATTTCAAAGACATTTGGACAGGGACATGAATAGGAAAGGCTTAAATGGAAATGCACCAAATGCAGGCAAATGGGAAACTTGGTTGGCATGGGTGGGTTGGACCGAAGGGTCTGTTTCCTTGCTGTATGAGTCTAAATACAATTTATTTAAGATATTGGGTTTTGAATTTGTGGGTTTTGGTCTGTGTATATGGGAGAGTTTAATTATTAACTTGCCAGAAGTTCTGGAGCGACTGTATTTTTTAAACTACTGTGGGAGAGAGAGAACTCCTAGGGTGATAATGGATTTGTTTGCATTAGGCGAGTTTCACAGGTCAACAGACTGAACACAGAAAAGCGCTTGTTTGCTTTCAATATGAAGGGTGAGGAATTGATTTTTATTTTAACTTTGGGATCAGTTTTAACACTGGAAGAAATCAACAGTAAACCAGAATTTCAGAAGAGTCAGGGGGACAGAGATGAGTGTAGTGGCCGTCAGGAAGGAGAAGGTGCTGGGAAAGCTAAAAGACCTGAAGGTGGACAAGTGATCTGACCAGATAGACTACACTCCAGAGTTATGAAGGAGCCAGCTGAGGAGATTGTGCAAACATTGGTGGTGATCCTTCAGAAAACCCTGGAGTCAGAGAGGGTGCAAAAGGAGTGGAAAATGGCTCAAGTTGTGCCTGTGTTAAATTAGGGAGGGACACAGAATTCAGGAAACTGTAGGTTAGCCTGACATCAGTCATTGATAGGATTTTAGACTTTATGGAGTATTTGGAAATACAGCATAATTAGGGTTGAGTAAACATGACTTTGTCAAGGTGAGGTCATGCCTGGCAAATCTGTTAGAAAACTTTGAGGAGGTAACGAGCAAGTTAGGCCAAGTAGAGCCAGTGGACACGATCTATTCGGATTTCCAGAAGGCCTTTGACAAGTTGCTGCACAGGAGACTGCGAGACAAGATTAGAGCCCATGTGATGAGGGCAAGGTGCCAGCATAGGTAGAGTATTGGCTGATTGGCAGAGAGCAGAGAGTAGGGATAAAGAGACCTTTTTCAGGATAGCAGTCAGTGTTTTCCATTTGTGACCCCAACTATTCATGTTATACTTTAAAGATCTGTACAAAGGAACTGAAGGCATTGTATTGAAGTTTTCAAAATAGCTGGAGTATGCTGAGCAACCAGCGAGGCTGCAGAAGAACTTGAACAGGCTAGGAGAGTGTGCAAAGAAGTGGCAGATGGAAAACAATGTGGAAAAGTGAGATTCTGCGTATTGGTGGAAAGAATAGAATAGTTTTCTCGAAGTGAGGAAAAGCTGAGAAATCTGAAACACGAAGGAACTTAAGTTCAGGATTCCACAGTGGCTTCATGGTTAGCACTGCTGCCTCACAGTGCCAGGGACCCAGGTTCAATTCCAGACCTGGCAGACTGTCTGTGTGGTGTTTACATATTCTTCTGCCTGTCTGCGGTTTCTGCCGGGTGCTCCAGTGTCTTTGCACTATCCAGAGATGTGTAGATTTGGAGGATTGGCCATGCTAAATTGCCCCATAATATCCAGTAACGTGTCGGTCTGGTGGATTTGCCATGGTAATTGCAGGGCTACAGAATAGGGTGTGAAGTCTGGGTCTGGATGGGATAGTCTTCAGAGGGTTGGTGCAGATCTGATGGGTTGAATGTCCTCTTTCCCACTGTCAGGATTCTATGATTCTCATAAGGTTAACATGCAGGTTAAGTTGACAGTTAAGAAGTCAGACGCAATGTTAACATTCATTTTGAGAGATCAAGAATACCAGCACGAGGATATCTTATTGAGTCTGTATAAGGCTCTGGTCAGACTGCATTTGGGATTCAGTGAGCAGTTTTGGTTCCCGTATTTAAGGAAAGATGCATTGGCGTTGGAGGGGTCCAGAGGAGATTTGCAAGAATGATCCCTGAGTTGAAGAGACTCTGGGTCTGTACACAATGCAAAATGGAGGTGGTGGTGGTGGGGGTGAGGGTGAGATCTCATTGAAATGTTCAGAATACAGAGAGATCTGGGTTGGGTGGACATGGACAAGATGTTTCCATTAGAAGGACAGACTCTGACCCAAGGGCTCGGTTTCAGAGTGGACGGACAATCCTTTAGAACTCAGGTGAAGAGAAATTTCTTCAGCTTGCAGATGGTAAATCTGTGGAACTCATTGCTGTAGAAGGCTGTGGACGTCAAGCCGTTTCAGATAGAGATAGATGGTTTCTTGATTGTTTAAGGGATGAAGGGTTACAGGGAGAAGGGAGGAGGATGGGGTTGAGGAACAAGTTAGCCACGATTGAGTGGCAGAGCAGACGCAAGAGGCAGGATGGCCTTATTCTACTCCTATATCTTATAGTCTTTTATTGTTAAAATGATATCTGCAGCATTGCATGCTGGTATTTCAGTGAAATAACAATAGAACAAATCTGACTTGTCCAGGAATATCTCAACGAATATGCTACAAACTCTTTCGTAGTCCTATTTGACCTTTAACAGGTATCCCCTCAGTTTTCTCCTTGACCACAAAGTATTGAATTTTAACCTTTCAGATACGTTAGCCACCATTGCTACCAAGCAGGCAACAGTTTATACTTTATCCATTTTCTTTTCAATCAGCTTCTGTTGATTGGTGATAATGATGCTAACATAGTTTGAATCCACCTGGCTTTTTATCCTGCTTGTTGACTGTTAAACTTAAGGCAGTTAGCTCAGTTGCAGACTGAAAAACAAAGTGTAAATGTTTGCAAAGATGAGTAGCATCAGGGCAGTATGAAGCTGCAGACAAAGTTGGGCACCAGAAGAGAAAATTGCTTGGAATGGCAATATATGAATTGGGAAGGGCAAAAATATAAATGGACAAAATCACAGCAGCTGTTGGTGTCTGGTGGAGCGAAATTGATTTATTTGCATATATTGTCGTGATGTTTTGGCATTTGGGAAATTGCCAGAAAGATTAAGCATTGTTTCAGCTTAAAAAGTGGGTAATGCCTTTTAATTTTTGCTACACAGGATTTGCATTATGTTGTAATAGCTCACCATCTGCTATCGGCAACATTTGTGCTTAAAATGCAATTCGGCATAATTTAGTGCAGAGTGATCAGCAACTTCAATAAAAATGGAAAAAAATGTTTCTGTTCTGATAAACTTTAAATCCCACAGACAACTATAAAAGATCTCAAAGATGAATATTTTGCAATCGTATTTTTAGCCAGTTAGGCAAGGACATCCTGTTGGAACTTTCCACAATATCTTTTGTCCAATATTATGCATTCAGATGACAAAAGCCTGAAACTATATGATCATTTGTGCCTTACTCTTGTGCACCAGCAATCTCACCCTCCGCAGAGCGACATTGACAGAGGATGCAGAAAAGAACAAACTTGGACTGGGGATAAGATTTGAGAAGATTTTGAAAGCTCCAAGAAACTTCAAAACATCATGGTTAATGGGAACACAAATAAGTTCTGACTGGTACAGATAATTGGAAATGATTTTTCAAACATCAGTGTCAGCTATAGTACCATTTATTTGGTCTTTAGCTATGGGTGCATTTGCTTAATGAAATAACGTGATCAAACATTCTGATAAACTTGAGTTTGAGGAATTTCAGTTACCGTTCCTGTGCAAAAATATAAATGGTATTGAGGTAGGAGTTGGAAATGGAAGAATGATTTGCATTTCTGTGTCCCAAAGTGTTCCAAAACTATGAAATATATTTTAAATATCGTCACTATTGCAATATAAGAAACATAATGACCAACTTGCATGCACTCGGTTCTGACAGACCACAACATAATATGACCAGATAATCAGTTTCATGTGATATTGATTGAAGATTAAGTAATGACCGAGAGTCCTGGGGTCAAGTCTACACTCTTTTTCATATTCCTGTCATGGATCTTTCATTTCTGTTTGAGAGAAGAAAAGGATCTTGATTCAACTTCTTGACTGAAAGACAGCCTCTCTGATCATGCAATCCACAGATTTCATGTTGTTGGAGTAGGACTTGAATGGACAGCTTCTAATTTGGAGGTGAAAGTGGTACCAATCGAGGCACAGCTGGAAGCAGAGCAGGTGTTGCATTGATAGCTTTCAAGCAGTCGCATGGAAATGGTGTATGTTATGTATGTTATAAATTAGTCATCTTTTATTGGTTCTTACTTCTGCTATTTACAGTTTGCTTAGCATAATTTAAATTAGAATATATTGTTAATAATAGCATGTGAGCTGTTTGAACACTGGTGTATTATTTGACTAAGTTAGCAATAATCTTTTGAAGACTCTTCTTTTATGTTAACCTAGCACCGTTGTGCTTTGGAAAAGCAGAGATTGTATCTGTGAAAGTTAAAGTTGCATTTTTAAAAAAATTAAAAATCAGAGGTGGGCACCACCTTCAATGGCAAGATTAACATTTGTATCCCTATTGGCCCTTGAGAAGGTAGCGGTGATTGCATGTTTCAAACATTTACATTTACACAATGGCATGCAAATCTTCAAATGTTCTAAAACACTTCACAGGTCAGGCAGCATCCAAGGAGCAGGAGAATCGACGTTTCGGGCTTGAGCCCTTCTTCAGGAATGAGGAAAGTGTGTCCAGCAGGCTAAGATAAAAGGTAGGTAGGAGGGACTTGGGGGAGGGGCGTTTTTTGTCCGCAAATTGTCCACAATTTCCCTCCCAGATGTAATCGACGATGCCCTCCACCGCATCTCCTCCACTTCCCACTGGACAGCTGGAGGAAGAGCACCTCATCTTCCGCCTAGGAACCCTTTCCACCTATCGCATTTCCAACGCCCCTCCCCCAAGTCCCTCCTACCTACCTTTTATCTTCGCCTGCTGGACACACTTTCCCCATTCCTGAAGAAGAGCTCATGCCCGAAACGTCGATTCTCCTGCTTCTTGGATGCTGCCTGACCTGTTGCGCTTTTCCAGCAACACGTTTCCAGCTCTGATCTCCAGCATCTGCAGTCCTTACTTTCTCCTAAAACACTTCACAGTCAATTACATGCTTTTGTAGTGTTATCACCATTTCAATATAATGTACAGCAACAAAAGGATCTCAAAGAGTCACCATCAGTAACTGAACTCCTGAAAAAAAGATAATGGCACCTATGTTAATGGTAAGGTAGGTTCCAAGCAGAGTACTTGAATTACGTGCAAGTATACTCGCTATCAAATCAAATTCTGATTTTAAATTAGACTAACCGATTTACATATTTTCTTCCTGATCCCGAGAATCAAGCAGACGTGATGCGCACTGGCAATGATGCAATTTCAAGGTGGATTTGTCAGTGCCAGTGTCAAAATTAAATTTGGAGGAGCTAGGCGGTGTTTTAATGTTGCACAAAGTTTTGGTGATTCTTCCTTTGAATTGTGCCTGAGCATACTCAGGAGAAAGAGGGACATGCTGTTGTTCTGAAACAGGAAGCATAAACCTACTATTCCGAGTGCCTTTGGAGGAGGTGCAGGAGAGGACCTGGACTTCCAGGTCTTGGGTACAGTGCAGGAAACAATTCAACAAATAACCAGGTCAGGAGAAGTGAGCACTGAATGATTGACTTGCTGTGAACAAACAACCCACCCCATCTCCATCTTGCCAAGTATATTTCATCACAGCAGTCCTCGTACCCATCATGTCTTCAGCATTACGCAGACTTCACTTTATGTTACTCCATACTTCTACATTTATTCATCCTGTATATTGATTGTGGTGTGATAGATGCCCTCACCGAACGCACTGTTCTTTCTTTCACCTGGGAGAAGAGCATGCAAAGTATGAGAGGAAGGTCTACCATAAATAATCCAGTTCGTCACTGCGGAGACTAGAGTCACGGAGATAATTATCACGTTTGAATCCATCTCAGTGGATGTTGTAGACACTGAGAATTTGCATATATTTTGTGATAGTATTTTTAAGAACAGTCTTGACACACAGGCCAACTTCATTTCATCAATGACTCGATTATGAGAAAGCAGAGTCTGACAATTGTCAAGACAGTTATTTTTTAGGATTATTTGATGTGATTTTCTTCAGTCTTGCAAAGTCTTCATATGCAGAACAAGAGCCTGTGGGCATGCAGGATGACAATTGCTGAGGGGTGTTTATTCATTCTGAGGATGCACCATCCCAGCCCATATAGCCATCTGAGTTCACACACTTTGATGAGCCCAGTTAGACAATTAATTTGGCTTTCACCTGCTGATTCATTATTCACAAGTGAGCACAATAGAAACGGATGAGGTGACACAAAACTCTTTCTGTTAACCACTTGAAGTTTTGAGATTATTTTGTTACCACCCATCTCTGCAGAGGTTAAAGGTTTAACCAAGTGGTCTGAGTTGACTGAGTTTAATTCATTGCCACAGAAAGCTTTGGAGGCCGTGTCGTTGACTGTGTTTAAGATAGTGATAGATTCTTGATTGTCTAAGGGATCAAGGGTTATGGGCAGAAAGCAGGAGAATGGGGTTGAGAAACGTATCAGCCATGATTGAAGGCAGAGTAGACTTGATGGGCTGAATAGCCTACTTTCTGCTCCTGTGTCTTATGGACTTGTTCCTGGATGAATGAAGTGGAATTGTCCAAGGACAGCAGATGTAATGTGTTGCTGAGTAGGCTCTGATGGTATGTATAGTGCAACACAACCTGAAAATGTTTTGTTTTGATCCTGAGTCAAATATCCAGGTTGTGAAGGAAAATACTTATCCATTTCTGACATTTTTTCATGACAGTAGATTAAACAGAGGAGTGGCAGATGTTGAGAAGCCCTTGATTTTCATGCACTAATACTATGATGTTCATGTTGAGCACAAAATTGCTTTCTTATAAGGTGCCCATGAGGCTTTGTACACGTCAATTGGATGCAATTTATTTCCTTGTACCCTTAGTCCTGATCATCCTGTTGATTGTTCAAATGATTACCAACTTGGCCTTTAACATAAAGCATTTCCATTCGGTAGAAGCACTTGACTTGAGGATGATAAGTACCCAAGCAAAACTCAACATCTTTCTGTGAACATGTTGTGCAATGTCGGATCCAGCCTGACATACTCTCACTCACCACTGAAAGATGCAAGACAAGGAGAGGCGGTGATATTTAAAAAAAAACAAATGGCTTCATGAATGGAGTACAGTAGAAGGTCATTGTTCCAAGACAAAATTTGAGTCTTTGTTGGAATATTGTGTTCCTTTCTGGGCACCACTTGGAAAAAGGTCAAGGCCACAGAGAGAGTGTGAAGAATTTATTGGAAAGTACTGGGGATTGAAGGACCTCAGTTACTTGCAGAAACCAGAGAAGCTATGGTTTCTCAACTGGATGGCTAAAAAGAGGTTTAAAAATTATCATAAAGTGACTGAGAAGAAACTGTCTTGTGACATGATAGTAAGCAACTCATGGATACAAATGTAACATGTTTGCCGAAAGCAGATGCTGTGGAGGAATAGAACTCATCAGTTAATTCCTTTCTAGAGGCTGCACAAGCATGATGGGTCAAATGGCTTCCTTCTGTGCAATATAACTTCCAGCATCACTGGGTCTTTCCAACTCATGGCCTCATCAAGCCAGCGGGAATGAATTCAATGGAATTGATAACTGGAAGATATTTAAAAGCAGCGGTTGACAGAACCTGATGCATTTTACACTTTCAAACAATATCAAAACTATCTTTGTCTCATGGGGAATGAATGATCCAGAAAAGCAAAATATTGTGCCATCCTCATGCACCATCTTCTCCTTGTGTTTGCCTTCATAAACAAGGGCTTGAAAGTTTTGACGTAGCATGTGGGATTCAGTCCCAAACACATTAGCAGTCAACAGTGATGAAGACACCTGAACAATGATTTTGGCTGTTGTTCAGAATAATTAAGATTTTTTGATGATTTCAGCTAAATATTTTAGATAGAAATCTGTGTCCAGATAGTGCTTTGCTATTTTTATGCTCTGAGTGGCCTTTTGAATAAATGAGGGATTTATAAATGTCCCTTTGAATTCCCCAAGTTCTTTAGATTTCAAAGATCATATTTAAGCAGTGCTAGTGCTAAATCCATGTTTTGGGCAAGGGATAGTAAATGAACAAAAGCAGATCGACACTTTGGAATCTTAGAAGTGCAGAAATCTGTAGTGGTGTTGCAACCCTCCTGTTAATAAGACTGCCATAATCCGATGGATGGGAAAGGTCTTAAAATCTGAGCAGTAAAATGAAATAGGGGTTTACTGCATTCCCAGTGAACAGCTGCAGTGAAATAAGCGTTGTGGAAATTTCAACACAGTCTCCACAAGCCCAGCGCTCAAAAACAACTTTTTTTTGCTTTTGACCACAGTTTATTTTCTCACTTGATGCCCTGCTTCAAAGAACGGTTTCAGTCAGTGTGAATAACTCAACTCGCTGGTGAGCTTCACCATTTCCTCTGATGTAATTGTCACGATCAAAGAATCTTTCCGAATATGTCAAAATTTCCAAGTTTACATGTTTGAAGGACACTTAATCAGGAAATGGCAGTAGAATTCTGGGGGAACAGAGAGATTTGTATCTGGTGCATGAGTCACAAAATGTTAGATGCAGATAGAGTGTGCAATCACAAAGACTAATGGAATGGCATTCTTTATTATAAGATAATTGAAAGGCTCATTGTGGCTTTTATATTTCAGTTATACATGGCATGAGTGAGACCACAACTCTAATACTGTCACAGGTTTTGGTTTCCTTATTTAATGAATGGTGTAACTGAATTGGAGATGGTTCAGAGGAGGTTTACCAGAGTGACACCTGGAACGAGTGGATTATCTTCTGAGGCAAAAGTAAGGACTGCAGATGCTGAAGGTCAGAGTCTAGATTAGAGTGGTGCTGGAAAAGCACAGCAGGTCAGGCAGCATCTGAGGAGCAGGAGAATCGACATTTCAGGCAAAAGCCCTTCCTCGGATGCTACCTGACCTGCTGTGCTTTTCCAGCACCACTCTAATCTAGGGTTATCTTCTGAGGCTAGATCGGAGAGACTGGGCTTGTTTCTGGAGTTTAGAATGTGTGAGAGAAGACTTGATTGAAGTATAGAAATTCCTGAATGGCCCTGACAAGATGGATGTGTAAAGGATGTTTCCTGTGGTGTGTCAGTCTAAAACTGGGGGCACTGTTTTAAAATCAGAGGTCACAATGACATTGATGAGATTTCCTTTCTCTCAGGTTTGTGTGACTTTGGAACTCTGCATCAGAAGGCAGTGGGGACAGGGATCAATGAATATTTATAAAACAGAGGTGGATTTGTCATTGTTCGGTAGGGGTCCTGCAAGTGTAATCGGCAGGGACGTCGATGGCATCCCTCACCTCATACATGTTGCAGGAGGAACATTGCACTGTTATTGGGGGAATATGGAATTCAGAATAAACAAATGAGCCATAATTTTCTTGAATTGCAGAATGCATGTCAAGGGCTGAATGATCTACTTGTCCTTTTGCACATGTTTATTTGACATGCATGAAAAACAAAGTAAAGATCATTTTTTTCCCTTTGCTTACAATGCCTTCATGTTAATCTCCTGAGTCAATGTTTTATGCAAATACTTGTCATTCTCTAAGCCAAACTCTTGCACTCTAACATTCTGCTTTAACAATAGCATTCTCCATATCAGAAGGATAAATAATTGCTTATTATGAAACACTTGATTATCTTCATATTGTAATTTCTTTTGGACTTCCAGGCTCATATTCCCATCCTCTTTTTGGACCATGGATGCTATTGTTCTGAATCTCTGAGGGCAATATTGGACAGTCAGATTCCAGATTGAAGCATTGACCCTGGAAGAAAATCAATGGAGATGAAAGAATTTGTCTTAAAATCAATCATAAATCCTTTATTGGTGCTGCTTCCTTCCTGTTGGGTATGTTTGGGGAGAATGCCAGAAACTGTGGAACTTGTTGTCTATTGCTAGCTGTGTCAACTTCTCTGGGCAACATACACTTTTGGTTGGTTCAAAGAGCATTCCCTCAACTGGTGTGCAGCAATACCCTGCAAGATGAACTTCAATCCAGAAGGGATGTGTGAACACTAATGAGCAAAGCAGGACACTGCAGCCACTGCAAATCTTGCAAGTTTGGAAACGCATCTGTGTGACCTTCTGCCCTTCTGAAATTTCCTTCAGTGTGAACTCTCATCCAAATGTGCTCTTTAACTAGAGAACACAGAGACTAAATCCACTGCTCTCCATTTGCAGCTTTTTTTTTATTGCTGCAAACATGTTTCAGGCAATCTGTGAAATTAAATTTAAATAAGAACATAAAACAAAGGTCGCATTCCTTGATTGGATTAGTTTTTCTTCCTGCTTTGAATATGTCTATTCTCTGTTAATCACAACTTGGAGAGGGAATTGCTGTCCAAAGTGACCACTTTAAATAAAAACATGTGTTCTCTTTGAGGTGATAATTACATTTTTGTAACTTGAAGATGATATTCCCAGCAGGCTGAAGTGTTAGCTCAGTAATTACTACCAGAACCCTGAGAAATCTTGCATTCCTATGCTAGTATTCTGTTGCTGGCACAGTGGTCCTTTCCCTCTCTGCATTTTTCTCGAGTGTGCCAATAATCAGAAAGCTGCATGTTTTTGGGATTGACCCTGGGTGATTGCAAGAAGTTTCAAATCATCTCATCTGGAAACGTTGGTATCCAAGATATTATTACCTTAGTTGCAGAAGTAATACTGATGAAAAAAATAATCTTTTTGGATGTCTGTTTCTCGTGGCTGGATTTACACAAGCCATTTGCAGCATACTGATGTACAAACAACAGTATTTGGAGCCAAATGTTTGGATCTGCTTTGTGCCAGTGCAGATATGGGAATCGCAGCATGAGAGCATATTGAGGAATTCATTCAAGCAGAGAGCTGGGATATTTTTTGTCTGCTTCATCGAAGCAATATTAGAATTTCAAATTATTTCAGAATTGTCACAGAGTTGGTCAAGGCAGATGTTGCAAAGTTATTGAACCTGTGCATTCATCAGATCAAATGCATGGCGGCATGGAAGGCAGGATGTGGCCAATCTAGTGACTGGATGACAAGTTGACTCAGAATCAATCCCTACAAGGTCTGAGACTTGATAAACTACTTGTTATGCCAGCTTAGGTTTGTGCGTAATCTTGAGTAGTGATTCTCACTCTTCCATTCCCAAAACCAGTTTGCATCCTCGCAAAGCTCACCTTTTACAAGCTCCTTGAGGATCTGCCTGGCACAAAAAACAAATGGGTATAAATGCCTTCTGTCTCAACACTCAGTTCTAAAGAGCACTTGTATACCTCATCTGTGCATTTTCCATTGAATTAGTCATGGAATACACAGAGACTCTTCAACTCCACTATGGTGAAGGTGCATTGTAAGTCATGAAGAATTTGCCAGGAATGAGAAGCAGAGGTTTAGAAGAGAGACGAGTGACATATCTTTTTTTTTGGAATTGGAATAAATACGGCCACCAAAAGGCATTCAAAGTTTTGAATGACTTTTGTTCTTTCTCTTGGTTTATTCTGTTTCTGTTGCCCCGTGAGTTACAAACCAGAGGTATGATGGACTGAATGACCTCCCTTCTGCTGTATCGTTGCATAATTTTGGTGAGATTGGAAACAAATGGTCTCACCTTTTCACTGACCATCATGTGATGAAGGGACAAGATTGCACAAACGTTGGAGTGATTTATAAACATCGTGCACCAGATACAAATTTCCATCATTAATTTTAATTCACAAGATCTTATGATTCAGAAGTGTCATTTGCCCTGTCAAAGTTCATACATCCGAAACAATGCTAACTTTGATTCCACAGTGCATTGTTCTTACTTTCTATTCAAGTCCAGAATGTGAGGTTCACTGACTGAAACAGTTTTTTTTCCCATTATTGAGAAGGTGGTGGTGAACCACCTTCTTGTGTAGCTGCAATCTGGCATAGGTGCACCCACAGTGCTGTTACGAAGTAAGTTTCCTGATTCTGAATCAGTTACAGTGAAGAAATGGAGCGATATTTCCAAGTGAGTCTGATGTATTAGTTGGAGGGGAGCATACAGTTGGTATTCCCATGTGCCTGTTTTCCATGTACTTCCAAGATATAGAGGTTGTGGGTGTGGAAGGCTACAGCAGGATCCAATCTCAGTTGCTGCATTGCAACCTATGGATGATTGACACTGTTGTCACTTTGAGTCGATGGTGGAGTGAGTCAACACGTAGGCCAGTGGATAGTGTGCTGATTAAAGGGATTACTTGGTCCTGGAAAGGATGGAGCTGCGCTCATTCAGGCAACAGGAGAGTATTGCCTCACACTCTTGACTTGTGCCTGCTATATGGTAGACAGACTTTGGAGAGTTTGGAGGTGACTGACTCACCTCAGAATCAGCCTCTGATGTGCTGTTTTAACTGCAGCATTTTTATCAATGGTCCACTTGAGGTCCTTGTCAAAAGTAACCTCAGGATGTGATCGAGAGAGACTTTGCAATGGTGATACTCTTGATTTTCATAGGATGACACTTAGATTCCCTGTTTTGGGTTGTTGTCATAACCTCGCACTTGTTTGTCACCATGAGACCACAAGTAATAGAAACGGGAGTGGGCCATTTAGGTCCTTGGATCTGGTGCACTATTCAAAAGGTATACATTCTTCATGTCCACTTTGCTGCCCTTGCCCCACCATCTTTGATTCCCCTATTTTTGATCAAAAATCTCTCTCAGCCTTAAGTATTCTCAAGGACTGTGCCCCATAGCTTTCTGTGGCAAGGAGTTCCAAAGACTGTCAACTCTCTGAGAGATGAAGTTTCAGTCTTAAATTGGCACCTCTTTAGTCTGAGACTATGCTGTCAGGTCTGAGACCCTCCCACGATGAGCAACAACCTCTCAGCATTTGCCCTGTCAAGCATCTTAAGTAATTTCCATCTTTCGATGAGATCACCTCCCATTCCTCTAAACTCGAATGGGTAGAGTCCCAATGTGCACATTATTGGCTCATAAGACAATCCCTCCCTACCAGGGATTATCTGAATAAATCTCCAATGAAATCATACTTATCCTTCAATAGTGTGACCGAAGCTATTTGCAGTACTCCAAATGTGGCCTAACTAACATCTTATACAGTTGTTGTAAGACTTCCCTAAAATTATACTCAAATCCCTGTGAAATATGTGCAAACATTCCAATTGCCTTCCTGATTATATGCTGCATCTTTGTGCTAGATTTCTGTTTTGTGCACAAATACTCCCAAGTCCCTTTGTGCTTTCTGCACCTTTTCCCCTTTTAAATAAAGCTCTTTTCTTTCTCCCTTCCAAAATGAACACATTCACATTTCCCGCATTTACTCCTGTTGTCAACGTTTTGCCCACATATGTAACCTATCAACAACTCTGAACAGCATGTATCCCTCTTTCAACGTGCCTGTCCCCCTATTTTTCCTCCGGGTGTTCTGGTTTCCTCCCACAGTCCAAAGATGTTAGGTGAATTGGCTATGCTTAATTGCCCACAGTGTTCAGGGATGTGTAAGTTAAGTGCACAAGTCAGGGGAAATGTAAAGTAATAGAGTCGGGGAATGGTTCTGGGTGGGATACTCTTCAGAGGGTCAATGTGGGCTTGTTGGGCCAAATGGCCTGTTTCCACACGTAAGAGATTTATTGATTCTCTGATTTTCGTGTCATCTGCAAATTTAGCTACAGTACATTTCACTTCCTTCCTCCAGGTCATTAATATATTCTGTAAACAATTGTCGTCTCAGCGCAGTTTTAGCACACTACTATGTTAAATCCTCCTGAGGGTTTACTTCCATTTTTGGACAGGAATGCTTTATTTTCTTGCCCTCACACATTCAAACTTGATATATCAAAGAAATTCCTGGCTTCGGTCCTACCTGGGTTTGCCTTGTTTTAGTCCCTGCAGTTTAATTTGTACCAATGTAATTTCCAACCTCAACAAGATTCAATAATGTTTAGACATGCAGTTTAAATGAATTAAGTTAATTAGGACAATGGATCAATGGACAAGGGCACGAGCCTCGTTGATTATCGACAGATCTAATTACTTTCATTTTCACCAATTATAATTTGCACACTATGATATTTTTTATTGAGATTCACATGAATCCACTTTCCAATTTTCAGATTAATAATTTTGCAAGTACATAGCCTTACAAGACTGTGCAAGCAGCACTTTGACTTTGCGTTTAATTCAGTACCCAGTTGGATGTTGCCTGACTTGTTCAAATAAGATTGAGCATATGTCTTTGCTTTTTCACTCATGGACATTGCTTTGCAGTATCCCACAAGGGAGTACTCCCTACCAATCTTCAGTGGGTTGCGAAGCAAAACTCTAGATTAATGAGGCGGTAATTCTGCTGGTTTCTTGGTTTTTCGCAACCTGTTCATTTTCTCACTTGAGCAAAGAAGTTTCCGTTCAATTCGTCAAGCTCAGAATTAAGAGCCTGTGAACTCTAGATAAACCCAATAACGATTCAGAAAAATAGTTATGTTAAAACCTTGGTTTTTTCCCATAATTGTTCGTTAAGAAACTTGTGCAGTTATTTGGAACAAATAGCAGGCTTCTAATCAGAGGATTAGACAGTGACATTCGACTGAAGCCTCTTCACCAAACAGCACTAGCAACAACTTGTATTGATGTAGTACTTTTGATACCTTAAAATGTATCATAGGAGCACTACTCAGTAAAATGTGATGGAGCAAAATAAGGTATAAATGCAGATGATTCTCCTGTTCCTTGAAAGCTGCCTGACCTGCTGCGCTTTTCCAGCAACACATTTTCAGCTCTGACCTCCAGCATCTGCAGTCCTCACTTTCTCCTCTTGAACTACATCACATGATGTTCCAGCATAATTTTGGTTTTTGAGGGATCTCCACAAGCAATCACGACTGCCTGACTAGAAGAAAGCATTACAAGTGAAGAACACAGATGAATTCTCCCATAATAAACATTGTATTTTCATTTTCACTTGAGGCAGTTTTCACTGACTTGTTAATTCAAAATAAACTCAGTTTTCACTTGGAGATTTGGCAGGGATCTGAAACAGAGCGTGAGATCAGCATGCTTGAGAGGGTTCGGTGCAATTTGCTTTGCTTATGGATGATCTCGTTACAGCTGATCTCAAGCACACTGCAGTTTGAAATGTATTTTTCAGCTGATGTCATGTCTGAGGGGAAAGTAATTCTCACAGTGGCAGTTTTCTTACCACCTTGTGGAGTGAACTGTGTCTGTGTGGGGTAGTAGCCAAATCCCTGGGTGCTGTTTCTATACACAGTACATATACTACAAACCTGAATACCTTGGGAATCATTGCAGTTTTTATAAACCATGAAATGCTTTCAAGCAATGGTGAACACTGCACTGAAGAGGGCCAGCTGCACTTGAGATCCATTTGCACTCGTCATCTGATACAGTAGGGGGCTAATGAAACTCTCAATAGGACATGCATTAGATTGAATTCTTCTGCAGGAAAAGCCCAAGTGGAAAATGGATTTGATTTGTGACTTGCATCACACAGATGTGTTTGAACATTTATGACCTGGTCACTCAGTGCTTGGAGCTTACATAAAATACCTTGCTCAGAAACTGGCCAGTTGGCCTGAGCACTCCACAATGGTGCTTATGATCTGCTTGATTTGCATTTTGGTCCAATGAAGATGGATGTGTGTTTGAACTGAGTTTAATATTCCACACATGGTGCGGGCTTCATGAAAGCTCTGTGACACAAATAGCTAGCTTTCAATGAATATTTTGTCTCAAAGCTTTGAAGATTTCTATCATTACAGAGCTTACATTTTACTTTTGGTGCTAGAAAATTATAGAGGCTATTCATAAAGCCCAAAGTTTGGGAGATAATTGCAATAGGATACCTCCTACTTCTGACATTACATGGGGAGGATTTGGATTTTGAAACCTGAGGTGCCAGTTGGAGGCCGTGTAGTTTAAAGGAATATGCAACAACTTAAGACCATAAGATATTGGAACAGAAATTAGGCAGTTCAGCCCATCAAGTCTGCTCGGTCATTGTATCTGGCTGATACCTTTCTCCCACTTTCTCCCATAACCCTTGAACCTCTTGATACACAAGAATAAACTATCTCAATCTTAAATTTACCCAATGACCTGGCCTCTACAGCCTTCTGTGCAGTGAATTCCATAGATTCACCACCCTCCGTCTGAAGACGTTTCTCCTTATCACCGTTCTAAAAGGTCTTCCCTTTACTCTGCCCTCGGGTCCTTGTCTCTCCTACCAATGGAAACATCTTTCAAACATCTGCTCTGTCCAGGCCATTCAGTATGTTTCAGTAAGATCCCTCCACATCCTTCTAAACATCAAGTATAAGCCGAGAGTCCTCAAACGTTCCTCACATGTTAAGCTTTTCACTCCTGGGACTATTCTTGTGACCCTCCTCTGAACTTGTTCCAGGGCCACTACATCCTTGCTGAGATACGGGGCGCAAAACTCCACACAATATTCCAAATATAATCAGACCAGAGCCTTATAGAGCCTCAGAAGTACATCCCTGCTTTTATGTGCACGTCCTCTCAAATAAATGCCAGCATTACATTTGCCTTCCTAACGTGCAAGTTTATCTTACGAGAATCCTGGACTAGAACGCCCAAGTCTCTTTGCACTTCAGACTTCTGAATTTTCTCCCCATTTAGAAAATAGTCCATGCCTCTATTCTTCCTACCAAAATGCATGACCTCACACTTTCCCATGTTGTACTCTGTCTTCCACCTCTTTGCCCACTCTCCTCACCTGTCCAAATCATTCTGCAGGCTCCGCACCTTCTCAATACTACCTGTCCCCTTACCTAGCTTTGTTTCGTCTGCAAACTTAGCCACAATGCTCTCAGTTCCTTCATCTATAAAGTGAAAATTTGTGGTTCCAACACTGAGCCCTGTGGAACACCACTTGTCACTGGTTGCCATCCTGAGAAGAACCTTTTTATCCTCACGCTCTGCTTTCTGCCAGACAGCCAAGCTTCTACCCATGGTAGCACCTTGCTTCTAACACCATGGCCCCTTAACCTACTCATTAGCCTCCTGTGCAAAGGCCTTGTCAAAGGGGTCTCCTTGGGTCCATTGGGTCCCCTTGGTCTAACCTGCTTGTTACTTCCTCAAAGAATTCTGTTAGATTTGTCGGGCATGACCTCCCCTTGCTGACTTTGCCCTTCCAAACCTTCAGAAATCTCATCCTTTGCAATGGATTCCAGGATCTTACCCATGACCAAGGTTAGGCTAATTGGTCTGTAATTTTCCATCTTTTGCCTTACTCCCTTTTTTAGCAGGGGTGTGCCGTTAGCGATTTTCGATCCTCTGGGACCCTCCCTGATTCTAGCGATTCCTGAAAGATCACCACTAACACATCTTTTATCTCTTCAGCTATCTCCTTTAGAACTCTGGGGTGTAATCCATCTAGTCCAGCTGATTTATCCAGCTTCAGGCCATTCAGATTTCCAGCACCTTCATCTTGGTGATGGCCACCTTACTCAGCTCTGTCCTTTCACTCTCTTGAATTTTGGGGTTATTACTGGTGTCTTCCACCGTGAAGACTTACGCAAAATAATTATTCAGTTCTCAGCCATTTCCTTGTTCCCCACTATGGCCCTCTAGAAAATGTCACTGGAGAGCACATGTCCACTTTTGCCTGTCTTTTGCACTTTATATATTTAAAGAAACTCTTTCTTTATATTACTGGCTAGCTTGCCCTCATATTTAATCTTCTCCCTCCTTTGTTTTGTTTCCCTTCTTTTGATGTTTGTAAGCTTTCCAACCCTCTGGCTTCCGACTGCCCTTTTTTCCATATTATGTGCTTTCTCTTTTGCTTTTATGCCATCCAAGACTTCCCTCGTCAGCCATGGTTGCCTCATCCCCCCCTACACCGTGTTGCCGTTCGCTCATAATGAAGCTTCCATTAGATTACTTACAGTGTGGAAACAGGCCCTTCGGCCCAATAATCCACACCGACCCTCCGAAGAGCAACCGACCTAGACCCATTCCCCTACATTTACCCCTTCATCTTACACTACGGGCAATTAGCATGGCCAATTCACCTAACCTACACATTTTTGGACTGTGGGAGGAAACCAGAGCACCGGAGAAAACCCACGCAGAAACAGGGAGAATGTCCAAACTCCTCACAGTCAGTTGCCTGAGGCAGGAATTGAACCCAGGTCTAATCTAGTAAGTAATCTAATCTAATTTTGGTCTGCGCCACAAGCTAATTTACTTTATTTCTTGTACTGCGTACATTCAGATATATCACTTTCTGTCCAGTATTAACCATCCCCCTTCTCATTGTCATTTGTTTGTCCAGTGTGCTTGAAGTTTGATTGCTGACTCTTTCCAAATGCCGTGTCCTCTTTGAGTCTGTGCTGGAGATTTTTAGAACTTCTCCTGAATTCTGTACTCTTACTGCCTCCTTTAATTCAGGTTTTCTAATTTCCCCTAAAACTGAACACCCGCAACCATCTATTTTAAAGTTAGAAATCACACAACACCAGGTTATCGTCCAACAGGTTTAATCAGAAGCACACTAGCTTTCGGAGCGCTGCTCCTTCATCAGGCGGTTGTGATGAAGGAGTGGTGCTCCGAAAGCTAGCGTGCTTCTGATTAAACCTGTTGGACTATAACCTGGTGTTGTGTGACTTTTAACTTTGTACACCCCAGTCCAACACAGGCACCTCCAAATCATTTATTTTAAAGCCCTGTCTACAGACCTAGTTATGCGATTCGTGAGGACTCTGCTCCCAGTATGGTTCAGATGAAGACCATCCCATCAGAACAGGATCCTTCTTCTCTGAAACTGGTGCCAATGTCCATAAATTCAAACCCATTTGCCCCACACCAATCTTTGAGCCACGCATTTACCAGCTTAACCTTATTGACCCTATGCCAATTAGTTCGTGGCTCAGGTAATAATTCAGACATTATTAACTTTTTAGTTCTGCTTTCTAATTTAGCTCCGAGCTGTTCATGCTCCCTGAGCAGAACCTCTGCCCTAGTTCTTTCTATGTCGTTAGAACCTACATGGACTATGACCACTAATCTTTACCCTCCCATTCCAAGTTCCTTTGCACTCCAGATGAGATATCCCGATTCTGAGCACCAGGCAGGCAACACAACCTTCAGGACTCTCGATCCTACTCACAGAGAACAGTGTCTATGCCAGTAACTATATGATCCTCAATTACGACAGCATTTCCTTTTCTCTCCCCTCACTTGAATGGCTTCCTACACCATGGTGCTGCATAATAAAGGGGACATTCAGAGAGGGCATTTCAGCAAGTGGGTGCCAGTTTAGTCACTGCAGCTACTTCAGAAGATCCGAAAGCTACCAGCACACGACTGTGTGCAATTATGGGGTTGGGTGTGCAACTCTACCTGGAGTCCTTTGCTTGTATCTCCAGCTTGTAAGACAGACCTTGGTGGCAGTGCCAGGGACCTGGATATTATATTCACCCACTGATGCTGGTGCATGGCAGTTGAAATGCTGCCACACAACCCCGATTCACTGAAAATTGAAAAATCCCAGTTAGTCGTCTTAATCTCTCGATAACAAGGCCATTTGTTAGGATCTCCATGAGAGCATTCAGATAAGAAATTGGACTGTCAGTTAATGGCTAATAGGATGACACAGCAAGATTGCCCATTTCAAGACTTCTGCTATCCCAAACCAAAACTAAAAACATTATTAGCCAAACACTACTTTTCTCGGCAGCTGAGAGCCAAACTCCCCACTTGACTTTGAACAGAGCTGAAAAATAAATAACTTCACTGGTAGACTTGACACTGTCCTTCAAGGAGACAGTCAACTCTTACAAACCTAGTCAGAAGTAACCCTCAGCTCCTAAAGATTTACTTCCATGATTTACCTTTCTCAGCCCAGAACGTTTGAATCCCAGAATTGTCCTTCATGACAGAGGGCTTTCCTGGAGAATTTCTACATCCCCACCCCTGAAGCTTAAGCTCAGCAAATCTTCCAATCTCATCTAAACCCTGATTAATTTTGGCTATTTGACCTGAGTGCAAGCTCTCATCTGTATCCATTTGCAGTTAAAACCAGAGAGACTTTCAGAGTCAAGATGCACGTCCTCCCAGACCCTAGTTGGTTAGACACTCAGTTTCCAGGATATCTGAAAAACCTTGTAGTCTCAAAGTCTTTGCAATATAAATCACTTCAACTGCGTGTCCAGATAGAAATGAGGATCCTTTAAAACCTACCTCTTTTACCCTGGAAGTCAAATTCACAGTTTGCAGAAGAAGTGGTGACATCTTGACAGGGTCAACACATTCCTGGGAAGTTGGAGACAAGCATTTCCATCCACTGAAAACGGTTGCTGCTTCTATTATTTTTGCTTCTTTCTTTCACAGGATGCAGACATTGGTCGCCGTCCTTAATTGTTCCTGGAAATGCTGGGCCATTTCCAAGATCAGTTAACAGCCATCAGTCTCCAAGGGAGGATTTGAGCCCTTGCCCCTACACATAAGCCTCTGCTACTGGATTATGGCCAGTGGCAGAACTACAGTGCTACCATCTGCTTGTACCTTCTTCACAAATAAACACCTGGGCCTTGAAACTTGCAGAATCATGTCACTCAAAGTTACACCTGCAGAATATCAAAATGGTCCCATTGCTTCCCCCTTCATTTTGCTCCAAATTTTAAAAAGTCCTCAACACACATATATGTATATGTTACATATTATGTATATAACAACATGCATTTACACTGATACAATTTCAACATGACTTTTGTTTTCCATTTTATTAAATTGTATTCTAATGTTAGATTTTCAAAATGCATTAAGTTCTTGCAGTGTGTTGGCAGGGTCATGACAGGTCTATAGCCGCCCCCCCCCCATGCTGCAGTCATTCTTAAATTCCATTTTGCAGGTTACCAGTAATTCCTGTTAAAGTAAGAATAAATAAAATGAAAGTCGAATCTGCAGTTGTCATTGTTTGACAACGTTTAGTTCTGTTCCTGAAACATGCGATGATGCTGTCACTTTGAAAAAGGTCTTTTGTCCTTGGTTTTGTTTTGAAGAGAGGCCTAAAGATAGAGGTACCAAAAAGGTAAAAACAATGACTGCAGATGCTGGAAACCAGATTCTGGATTAGTGGTGCTGGAAGAGCACAGCAGTTCAGGCAGCATCCGAGGAGCAGTAAAATCGACGTTTCGGGCAAAAGCCCTTCATCAGGAATGAATGCCCGAAATGTCGATTTTACTGCTCCTCGGATGCTGCCTGAACTGCTGTGCTCTTCCAGCACCACTAATCCAGAGGTACCAAAAAGTCTGCTATACCAATGGAAAGGGAGTAGTCACTTCTCCCAGTTCAGATTTTTTTTTTTAGTTTGTTTTAGTCGTAGCAGTCACAAGATGTGAGAGTCCAGGGGTGTTGCAAGCTTCAGTAAAGAATTCCTCTGACTTTCTTCTGAGATCTCTCTCTGGATGCTGCACCCTTCTGACCATAAGAATCTGTGTTTGAATTTACCTTTTTGCCAATGGGTGTATTTATGGCAGTTGAAAGTTACTGCATTAGAATGGTTAATTAATAATAGTTACTGTATCAGGTCAGTTAAGATTTCCAATAGTTCAGTTATGCCAAATTTCCCTTTCTTTTGTTTGTGTTTCAACTGTAGTATTTTGCTTAAAGCGGAATGGTTTGACCAGATGTATCACACCTGGAACAGCCACTTCACATCTGTCTTCAAAATAAGAAAAGTTAGGGTCTAGGCTACCTTCTTAAAATATTTTGAGGGTGTCTGGCTTGGTCCATAACAAATGCACTTAGTCCACTTAACACCACAACCCACCGCTGGAGAGGAGTTCAAAAGGAGGAAGAGAAATGTCTCGTCCTACGCCAAACCAGGAAGCAAGTTACAACAGAGACCTGAATTTAATCTGCACCTGGAAGGACAGATCTTCAGGATGCCCACTTGTGACTCAGTTGCCCAGCTGTATATTTGGTGCACTTTGTGGAAAAAGATCAAGGAACAAACTGCTGCTCCCCAGATGACCTGTTCTTGTGTCTTCAGGATTGGAAAGTTCATTGGACTTGGACATTTGAACTTTTCTTACCTTGTCAAAGAGATGCACCTGGTGTGCCACCGACCCGCACTCCAACCTTCTCTTCACCTCTACAGCTTTTAAAATCAGTAATCAGTAATTGCTTGCTGAAATGCCTCCTGTCATGTTGATGGATGTGAATACTGAAAAAAACAGACGCCTGTTGGAGTGCTTATTGTTGAAAACCCCTGGCTCTGCTGAAACTTTATTATCAAGGCAATGAAGTGTTTATCTCCCAGTACCAGTAGCAGAAGTGACACAGAGAAACTGAACTTATTTCATTGTATTTCATGTCATGGGTGGGTGTTAAATTCAATCTGCCAATTGAAGAAGTGTTTATCAGATTTCTATCACAACGCTAAAGTTAAACCAAGAATTACATCAGCATTCAAATCTCATAAACCAAATGATAGAGTTCCAAATACAGTTAGGTTGCTTCCTTATCTCTTGCTTCTCTGTTGTATGCATTTTAAAATCTGCAGTTCCCAGTGCTCCAGAATCAGCGCTGTGTATAGATACAGATCTGCAAAGTGTGCTTGGAATCAAAATGCTTCACATCCTCCACATGCTGTAAACTTTAGTGGAAGCCGGGCATTGTGAAGTGGTTCTGGCTAAAGATTCCAACATTTTGCAGCTAGAAATGTGGAGTAGGGAGTCAGGTGATTGTCAGTTTGCAAACCCGAATGTATAATTAAGTTTGGTAGCATTGTGGTTGTGAGAACTGAAGGCTACTTGACATTATGGCCAGTGAAACCATGACACCCCATTACATTACACATAGATCTGAATTTATATATTGCCTTTCACAATCTAAGGATATCCCACAGTACTTGGTAGTCACTTTACAGTTTTGAATTGTCACCCTTTTATCATGGAGGAAGTGTGTAAGCCATGTTTGTGCACAGCAAGCTCTCATAAAAAGCTGTGTGATTGTGATCAGATCATTGATTTTTTTTTTTAAGTGTTGTTTACTGTCGAAATATTGGTGAGGGTAACTTGCATATTGTCCTCCAAGATAGTTGCCGTTGGGAGCCTCAGCTTTATCTCTCATCTGATAGATGGCACCTCTGACATGGTGGCGCTTGCTCACCACTGTACAGATTATGCACTCATCTTCACCTTGTGCTCAAGTTCCAGTTTGGAGAAGCGTCAAGGATTCACGGTCATATTATAAGCAACGATTTTTTTCTGGTGTCCTGAGAAGCTTTCATCCAGTGCCAAAACAACAATTGCTGATTAATAAGCTGTTCATCTCAGTGCTCAGATTTTGCTGTGCACAAAATGTGTGTCCAACTTGACCACAGAAGTGAGTGCTGTTCAAAGGAGCTGAATTATACATGAATTGTGTTGAAATGTTTGAGAAACCCATTCAAATAATACGGATGTGCAACAGTTTTCTAAAATGTATGATGTGCAATGTGGAGCCTCATGACCAGGCTGTAATGTGAGGAGATTTCCAGTAATCTGTATGACAGCCATTTGTATTGCTACCATCCAAGGTAATAGTTCCATTATTCATCAAGATTTAAAAACCTTGATAACAGGAGAGCCGAACTGAATGGCTCACAGCTACGAGCCACATAAATAACAAGGATCTTGAGTTCATGTGTTGTTGCTTATTTGTCAATCACTGATGCCTGGTTAAAGTACAATTATATTGTTCTGTTCGACAGAAACATGCCAAACTTTGAACAAAATGTGGAATTCCTCAGTCGACTATCTTAAAACAGAGGTGCTAACCCAGTTCAAATACACGTTAGAACTTCTACTAGAATAAGCAATGATAAAATTCTCCACAGACATGTTGCAAGTATTTTTCAACTTATGCTATGGACAAATTGCAGTGTTGTTGTGGACTTATTTTTCCCCAGGGTGCATTGTGAGAGCAGGAAGAAGTTTAAGTCAATAGATCCCGTGGGATAAATTTATTAAGTTGTTCTTTCAGGCTAATGGATCAAGTGGAATAGTTGGGGCATGTGTCAGAGGTGAGCAGGGAGAGATCGCTATGGCATTGCAGCTTGCAATTAATTGATTGCAATTCAATTGCCTGTTTCACTCCTTTCTTACTTTCTGATTGAAGCCTATTGGGAAAACAATATCAGGTAGACTACAAAATAGATCTTGTATTGTGCCACTAACAAAAAAACAACAGGAGGCCTGGCAGTGTCTGTGGTGAGAACTGAGGGAAATCTGAAGAAGATTCATTGTGGACTGGATACAAATTCTCCTTTTCATCTCCACAGATACTGCCAGATCTGCGCAGTTCTGAAAGTATTTTCTGTGTTTGTTACAGATTTCCAGCATCTGCAGTATTTTGCTTTTATTTGAGTTGTGTCAGACTGAGACAATTTGACTTTGTTTAAAAAAAAGATGGTTTCCTGTTGCCTTCCTCATGTGTGCTTGAAGGAGACACAAATTGTCTTTGTGATGGATTATCCATCTGTCCCGTGAGACTTGTTTTATAGCATGAGTTTCTCTTCCCATCTGGAGTTGGGAGAAAAACAGTGAATGTGAATCTAAAATGAACATGGCCTCCCTCTTTAGTGGGGGAGCATCATCGATGAAATGGCCTTCTCTGAATGATTTCTAAGGCTGTTTGTAATTTCTCACACACTTCAACCCCCCCCCCCCCCCCCGCCCCCGATCAAAACAGTCATCAGCTTCACTTTCTCTTCTGTTGTTTTTGCTCAAGAATGACAATTGCACTTGACTCTGGGTGTGTCACTGAACTTACTAAGTATCTAGTCCTTCCTGTGCTCTGGTTTCCTCCCAGTCCAAAGATGTACAGGTTAGGTGAATTGGCCATGCTAGATTTACCATAGTGTCCTGCGATGTGCAAGCTAGGTGGGTTAACCATGGGAAATGTAGGGTTGCAGGGTCAGGATGGCAGGGGGTCGAGGTGGGATGCTCATCGAGGGTCGATGCAGACTTGATGGGCTGAATGGCCTGCTTCCTCACTGTATGGATTCTATGATTACTTAGTTACTTCAGGTCGACAAAAGCCTTGTGTGTTTGGCCTTGACATTGGTGTGAAGTTTGATCATTCAGGATTCACAACGATCAGAATCTCTTGATGCCTCAGTAAACTAATCCAATGAATCGGCAATCTCAGAAGACATCGACAGCCATTAGAGACATGGTGACACTTAAAGAGGTCACTTCCCCAATTGTTTCAATGCAAGCCTGTCAGTCAGGCAGTCCAGCCAAGCCACTGAAATTGGCCTCATCGACCTTAACTTTGTAAGAGAGAGACGTCACCCCGATCTGTCCATTCGTACGTGAATCCTGAATAAGGAAATGGTCAGGCTGCTTGGTCTGGTAACTTCCTAAAATACAATATTCAAGTGAGCAGATGATGCCTGGAACCCTGTGCCTCTTTCAGAATAGGGCCACACAGAACTGGGGTGGAGGGCACCGAGGAGCTTGCACTCCACATCATCAACACTCAGTCGAGATGGGAACAAAAATCCTCCACTTGCTGCCATCTAATATAATATCTCATTGTTGAATGTTGACACATTTAACTTCAAGGAACTGAAAATATTGTGCAACTTCCAAGAATCTTTTGAAGCTACTTTTGTGAAGGCAGTTCTTGACATCCATCGGGATGCTGCATAACATTGTAAACCATTTGACTGTAGCAGCAAACATTTGATCTCCAAGATGAATGCAATTATTTGTAGGTATTGTGCAAATAAAAAGACGTTTGGTGTTGGAAAAGCTTTTGACAGCATTTATACATCAGCCAAATATTAAATGGTTATTTTGTATATCTCCCTGAAAGGTAGGAATGAAAATACTCCCACCTTATCTGCTATTTCCCCTGAGACAGTGCAGACCTCAGAAGATGCTAATGTCAGTGCTGAATGTAGTTGAGATTTAACAAATCAAAATTTTCTGAGCCATGCAACTATGTATAGAATTCAGTTATACAGTGAATAACTTCCTTCTGTCGGAGGTTATTGCCCTTCAGTTACAGAGTTACCTGGCTACCAGTGACTGCTGTGGCATTTGCCACCCAGAAACTAAGTGAGCTAATAAAGAAATGACTTTGCTTTCAACACATGTCCAAGTTGGCATTGCACAGTAGAACAAATCGAATAACCAGAATGGAAGTGTCTGTGAGTTAAGTGACCTTGAACAGTTAAGGTTAATGACCTTCCATTTGTGTAAAAATTATCAGTTGCCTCTATTCCTGAATGTTCGTACTCTCCAAGATCTCTGCACTACTCAACTTCTGACATGTTGCCCACTCCCAATTTGCATCGTTCCTTCAACTGCCTTGGCCCTAAGCTTCATAATACCCTTCCTAAACCTCTCCACCTCTTTTGCTGACTCCCTTCCCTCAACATAATCCTGAAATTGCACTTCATGGTCTAAAGCATTTGGTCATTTGACCCATTAGAATCACAATCACAGAGAGGTACAGCACAGAAACAGACCCTTCTGTCCAACTCATCCATACCGACTATATATCCTAAATTAATCTAGTCCCATATCCCTCAAACTCTTCCTGTTCATGTACCCATCCAGATGTCTTTTAAGTGTTGTAATTGTACCAGCCTCCTCCACTTCCTCTGGCAGCTCATTCCAAAGACGCACCACTATCTACATGAAAACATTGCCCCTGAGGTCCCTTTTAAATCATTCCACTCTGACCTTGAACCTATGCCCTCTAGTTTTGTGCTCCCTACCCTAGGAAAAAAACCTTGGCTATTCATACGCATGAGATTAAAAATGTCTATAAGGTCACCCCTCAGCATCCAACATTCCAGTCAAAATAGTCCCCATCTATTTAGCCTCTCAGAAAAGCTCAAATCCTCGAACCCTGAGCAATATGCATGTAATTGTTTTCTGCATCACTTCACATTTAACAACATCTTTCCTACAGCAGGGAGACGAGAACTGAATGCAATACTCCAGAAGTGGCCTAACCAATGTTCTGCACAACCGCACTAATGACATCCCAATTCCTGTACTCAATGCACTGACCAATAAAGGCAAGTATACCAAACACATCCTTCACGATCTTGTCTACCTGTGACTTCACCTTCAAGGAACTATGAATCTGCACTCCGAAGTCTGTTTGTTCAGCAACACATCCCAGGACCTTACCATTAAATGCCTAAGACCTTCCCCGATTTAGTTTATCAAAATGCAATACCTCACATTTATCTAAATTAAACTCCATCTGCCACTACTTGTCATAAAGGCCCATCTGATCAAGATCCCATTGTACTCTGAGATAACCTTCTTCACTCTCATCACCAATTTTGGTGTTTTAGAGTCATAGAGATGTACAGCATGGAAACAGACCCTTCGGTCCAACCCGTCCATGCCGACCAGATATCCCAACCCAATCTAGTCCCACCTGACAGCACCCGGCCCATATCCCTCCAAACCCTTCCTATTCATATATTCATCATCTGCAAACTTACCAACCATATCTCCTATATTCACGTCCAAATCATTTGTACAAGTGACGTAAAGCAGTGAACCCACCGCCGGTCCTTGCATCACAGACCTCCAGTCTAAAAAAGAATCCTCCACTAACATACTGTCTCCGACTTTTAAGCCAACTTTGGAGCCAAATGGCTAGCTCTCCCTGAATTCCATGTGTTCAAACCTTGCTAACCAGTCCACCAAACAGAATTTCCTCGAACACCTTGCTGGAGTCTAGATAGACAATGTCCACTGCCTTTATCAATCCTTTTTAGCATTTCTTCAAAAAAGCTCAATCAAGTTAGTCAGACATGATTTCCCATGCACAAAGCTATGTTGACCATCCCTAATTAGTCTTTGCCTTTCCAAATGCATGCCAATCCTGGCTCTCAGAATCCCTTCCAACAAATTCTCCACCCCTGACATCAGGCCCACCGGTCTATAATTCCATGGCTTTTCCTTATCATCTTTGTTAAATAGTGGCATCATGTTAGTCACCCTCCATTCTTGCAGCACCTCACTCATGGCTATCGATGATACAAATATCTCATCAAGGGGCCCAGTACCCACTTCCCTTGCTTCCCACAAAGTTCTAGGATACACCTGATCCGGTCCCAGGGGTTTGTCCACATTTGTGTTTTTAGATGTCCAGCAGCTCCACTTCTGTAATAAGGACACTTTTCAAAGAATCACTAATTATTTCTGCAAGTTCTAGAACTTACACATCCTTCCATGACTACATCTAGTGAGGAATGACCCCTTAAAGGTATTCCTGATGAAGGGCTTTTGCCCAAAACGTCGATTTTACTGCTCCTCTGATGCTGCCTGAACTCTTCCAGCACCACTAATCCAGAATCTGGTTTCCAGCATCTGCAGTCATTGTTTTTACCCTCTTCAACATGTAAGGGAACCCGGCTGATACATGTTGCACTCAGTCGAGCTTTTTTGTTTTGAAACTCTGTTGATAAAGAACACCTGAGTATCATGGTCCAAAATGTGTGAATGATCTTCAAGTCTATGAGTATTCACAACAGGTAATATCTTGGGATCATTCTTTGTCTCTCCACATTTAATGAAGATGAGGACTTCAACAGGCTTGTCAATTTACTTCAGAGATTGAGAATCTAAGCTCCATTGTGATATTCCAGTGCAGAAACCAGATTTGCACTCCTGTCCACTGCTGAACAGAGCCCTCCTTCAGATGGAACATTATACTCCAGTCTGAGTGACCACAGTGCAAACTTCTCCCTCAAATCCCACAGGCAAAGCAACTTAACTGGTCATTGTTCTCAGTCCTTTTTGAGATCTTGGTTTGGACCAAGTGGCTTGTGAATACTCATACACTTGAAGATCATCTACACATTTGGGAAGTTCCTTAAATATGTGATAAGACCTTTGTGTGTTCACTTAACTCCTGGTTCCTTGTTTGCTGTTCACAGTTCAGACCCATGCTGAAAAAGTTCAGAAATGGCAAAATGTGAAAAGCTAACTTCTATTTCTTGACAGGCAAAGAATATTGTTGAAATGGCTTTTCAAGTTGAGAATGACACGTGAGACTGGCTGACTCCTCCTCCCCTTCCCCCATCCCCGAGATGTCACAACCTGTTGGAATATCTATTTCAGACTGCTTAGAATCCTTTTCTGCTTTATTATGCAATTTATTGCTTGGACTTGGAAGTAAATGTTTTTGGCGGTACTTCATTTAGTTAATCATAAACTCAGATTGAGTAATTCACTTGAAACCAAGTCATTACGTGCAAAAATGATGACCAAGTTAATGTCACAACATAATGCAAAGTTTTCTTCTGCACAGTCGAATTGATTACAAAATTGTAATTAGACAGCAATTATGATGCAGTAATTATAAAATAAACAGACTGGTCTGCATGATGAATACAGTCTGTAATTGAACCACTTCATAAATTATATGGAGACTTGCAAAGTATGCCAAAAATGAGAAAATGTGTTTTAACAGTTTCAATTATGAATCTAAGCATGAAAATAATTGATTATTTCTTGATTGAGGAACACTGCAAAAACTGGTGCGCATGATGTAAAATGAGGCAATAATAAATAGGAGTCATGCAGAGTTTGTTCTTAATGACGGCTACGTCTGTTCTTTGATTGAAATAGTCTCTGGAGTCTTGTTATCAAATGTGTTTTGGATTCTCCCCTCCTGCAGTGCCGTTGGTATCACACCAGCTCTGTGCATCTGTTCCTTTGGGAAGGCAACATCCTCTGATGGTCTAGCAAGTGTCTTGCAACTAATCCAAGAGTGGGGAGCCATTAGGTACCTAACCTTTGATCACTGTTCCATCAGCTGATTTCACTGGAGTACTTTAAATCTGAGAGAAATACTTTCAATTTGCTGATTGGATGTCTAAATGCTGGGACACATCAACCCCCTTTTGTTGAAACTGCTTCATTTTAATTTCCTTTGGTCCTTGCTTTTGATAGTTAACTTGCTTCACAATAATGTGTTTTGAACAAGCATAAGATACTTGGAGTATGAAGCACATGACTTAATTGCAACTAGGTGATCAGCTCACTGTTTTCAGAATGAACACGGAAAGACACAAATCAAAACAATCTCTCCATCAGTCTACTGAAAACCATTTCTGTGTACCCTCATTTTGCC
The DNA here is from genome assembly GCF_004010195.1 of Chiloscyllium plagiosum. Lineage (NCBI taxonomy): Eukaryota > Metazoa > Chordata > Chondrichthyes > Orectolobiformes > Hemiscylliidae > Chiloscyllium > Chiloscyllium plagiosum. The sequence goes on from NC_057751.1 coordinate 6,751,496, forward strand.
TGCTGAAAATTCTTTACAAATCTGGGTAATTTTTGGGCTCTGCATAAACACCACTAGCCCAGTATCCTCCCCTTGTAATGTTACATTTGGGAGCCTACTTCCTCTCATTCAGAGCGAGTCATCAAACTTAACCATTGAAAACTGTCATGAGGAGAATGGACAGATTGAAACTGATTGTGGAGCAGCCTGAAACTGTAAGTGCCGGGAAGCGATTTACTATGCTCGGGCTGCACAGTGCAAAGTACAAATATGAAATGTTATTTCTTGGAAAAGCTTGCGAATTTCCCCATGTCATGACTTAACAGAGCAGAGTATGCAGATATCATGACACACTGTCTGCAAGTCATCACAAAATGTATGAATGTTTAAAATCCTAGTTAGAACACCAAAATGACCAATTTGCCTTATTAACTGTGACCCAATACAAAAGCAGTAGCAAAAACAATAATTTGTCACACATTTAACTTTATTAAGCAAAGTGAAAAGAAAAAAATCTATGCAATTTTACTTCTATCCCATCAAAACTCAAAACACACGCACATTCATGACTGAGACAATTAGTTTATCACATATGCAATGGTTGGAAAATTAATACAGACATTGTGAACAAAACTCAAAAGCTCAAACTCAAGACCACAAGATGCAGAGGTTTTGTCCTTACAGAGTCCTTTTGATTTTTGCAATGCTGTATGGTAACCGTTCTTCAACTTGTGGGTTGCTCAGTTAAATATCAATCTTTTCTTGTGTAAATTATTTATTTCTTTCAAGCTGTCTGCTGTTTTGTGTGTTTTTCCCTTAAATGGGGATAGAAGGACAGATGCTGTCAACCAGCAGGCACTGGATCTTCTCCATTCTCTGCTGCTGTTGGCACTTTGGCGGCTATGTCAAACAGTCCCTCTTCAATATCTACTCAGGCACTGTGCCCCTAATCTTCCGCTGTTATATTGATGTCTGCATCGGCGCAGCGTCCTGCACTCCGGCTGAACCGGGGCAGTTCAACGATTTCACCCACAACTTCTACCTTGCCCTCAACTTTATTTGGTCCATCTCAGACACTTCCCTCCCCTTTCTTGACCTCTCCATTTCCAATTCCAGCAACAGTCTCTAGATGGATGTTTACTACAAACCCACAGACTCCCCTAACTACCAGGACTATCCCTCCTCCCACCTCCTGCAAGAACTCCATCCTGTTCTCCTGATTCTTCCACCTCCACATCTGCTTGGACAAGGAGACATTACTCTCCCAAGCACCCTAGATGTTCACCTGTTTCGAACAATGTGCTTTTCCTCCCTCTATCATCCACACAGCCCTCCACTGCTCCACCTCCATTCCCCGTTCCACTGTTCTAAACCCCCCACCTCCAAATGTAATGAAGACAGAGTCCCCCTTGTCCTCACCTAACATCCCATTAGTCTCCGCATCCAACACATCATTCTTAATCACTTCTGCCAACTCTGACTGGACTCACTGCCAAGAATATCTTCCCCTGCCTACCCTTCTGCAAGGATCGCTTCCTTCTTCAGTCCTTGGTTCACACCACACTCCCCACCAACCTGCCTGAACCCCTTGGAACCTTCCCCTGCAACCAGAAAGGATGCAAAACCTCCATCCAGGGTTCCAGACAGAGGTTCACTTGCCTCTCTTCCAACCTAGTTTGCTGCATCAGTTGCTCCCAATGTGGTCTGCTCTGCATCGGGGAGACCAAACATAAACTTAGGGAACTTCTCAGCTGGGCCCACAGGGGCTGACCAGATGACCCAGTCACCGCCCATTTTAATTCCCCTTCCCACTCCCTTTCTGACATGACCATCCTTGGCCTCTTCCTTTGCCGCAGCAAACCAAACTGCAAATTGGAGGAACAAGACCTCATCGTCTGCCTGGGCAGCCTACAGCCTGGAGGACTCCAATTTCAAAATAATCTCCCTTCCCATCCCCCCGACTCCCTTCCCAGCCTCTCCCCGCCACCTACCAGTCCTCCCATTGACCAACCGGGTCGTACCCTCTGCCTGTCTTCACCTATCCGCACATCACCACCCTGCCCCCCCCCCGCCGTGATCTGCAGCTCCCTTGACATCCACTGCCAGTCCTGAAGAAGTGTTACACCTGAAATGTCGACTTCTTCACCTGCTCATGTTGCCTGGTTTGCTGTGTTCTTTCAGGCTCCTGCTTGTCAACTTGGCAGTAAATAACTGTTGTCGCACTCTGCAACTCAATCAAAGGGCTGTTATCAGGTAGAATTCCCTCAACTCCAAGGATCTATCGTGCTGTGCAGTTTCAAATTATCTGTCTTTTTGCTTCCGAAATGCAAATTTGAATTGCACAGCTCAACAAGGTGCAACACTTGACTTAGAAGTTGTCCAGCTTTTGATATTCCAGCTACCGTACTTCAATTTCCATTTCACTTTATTGTCCCAAAGAACTGACAAATATCTGGTCTCCTTGCACCCTGATATTTTTAACGCATAAAAAGTGAAAACCATGCCCAAGTTATCTTTGAACAACAAATTTAGAAAATTAGATTGTGCCTTCCTCGTGGAATGCGCCTGATTATTGATTAAATAACATGATTATTTTCTGCACACTAGCAAATTGTTTTGGAATGGGAGGGAAATGAGGTGGACCTGCCAATTGAATTTCACAGCCTTTGATTGGAAGGCACATAAAGTCATCTTTTACAGTGTGAAAATTGAAAAAGTACTTTCTTGGATTTCTGGACACAGCCTAGCAATGGAAACTGTGTAGGTCTGGTGTATCAATTCAAATTCTGGGCTTGTGTGGAAAATCTTTATTTCTTTGTTTTGCAATAATATCACAATGGCTATGAATGGAGCAAGGAAATTATAGATATTGCAAATGTGCAACAGAGCAAAGTAGTTATGGGAGTTCTTTCTAGCATCTGTAAAGGGAAAGCACAGTTTGGTCAGCCATTGTAGAGGTTGTGTGGTGCAAGGAACTTGATGCTTTCATGAAATTAGAACTACAATTTGTGTGCTATCACACCTAGTCAAAACAGGTGCCCGTTGTGTGGAAGAGAGCAGCAAACCGCTCACCCTATTATAATGTCTCATTCACCACTGACAGCAGTGGACCTAGGTTTTGGTGTCACTGACACAATCTACTCAATTTTGTGCTTTTCAGAAGAAGATTTTCAACTTGCCGTTAGAAAGCAAAAGTAAACGAACGGCCTGCTGCCGATTCATCAATGTTCCATTGCAAACTAATCCTGCTCCCTACTGCTGCTCAATCTACTTCTCACTTCCCATCATCAGTTCATCAGAATTTGTGAGCTCCTTGCTGTTATTGCTGACAAAGTACCTTATGGAATGAAATCATTTTAACAGTTTAAGCTGCACAAATATTTTGCTGCAGTGAGTGAAGTCTGAGAATTTAATGTCCTGTTCCTGACCTACATTAACAATTTTCTACTTCGATAGCAGCTTCAATGTCCAAAGGCATCCCACAATAACATGTACCTATGACCTTAACCTTTTCAATTGAGAAGCAATTACTTTGCTCTGCCATTTGCTTCCTTGTTGGACAATATTAGAATAGATGCATTTGCATGCTGAAGTATTTCAGATATCATTCTTACATAACAATTTTTCTGCTAATCAATACACACGTCATCAGAAATGCCAAAATGAATCAACAATGGTGCTTGTGCTGTTTTGATGTCTGTTCACCTTGTTTCAAATGAGATTAATGACATATCAATTTATAACTGACCAAGAGCCATAAATTGACCTTGGTTGTCAAGTTTTTAGGTGGAGATTGGCTCACTCGCATTGATCAGTGGTGCCTGAGAAATGGATATTCCGCTATTCATGCCTGCGTCTCGAGTATTCAGTGTCCTTGAAAGGAACAAACCTGACTTGGAAGGGAAGCAAAACCATAGTGTAGCAGACTGTAATACTGTCTAAAACATTGGACAAACTGATAAGGACCCTGAGAAACAGCAAGAAAACTATCCTATAATTCTGTAGTAATAGAGAGTCAGTGCAGAATGGCTCTGTCTGATTTCATTACTGAGAGTTATGGATAAATTCATACCTTTTTTGCTCCATGTCCCATTTCGTCCTAATTAAAAAATAGAGAACTGTTTGCAATTCAGTGACTGCTGGAATAGTGGCTGTGGAATATTCAGAAAACAGAAGATTTCGCCCTGAAACAACAGTCAAGTCCTTGGCAGTTCTGTCAGATAGTGTTTTAATATTGTTGAATATCAACCTAAGTAGTTTTCTATTGTATATGTCTCAATGAACTGCTTTCACTCTTACACACTTATTACAAACCAACTGATAAAGAGGATTGTGCCTCTGTTAAAGTATTTGTCCACTTATTTTTGGAACTGAATCATTCCATGTGCCTCAGTTTATTCTCAAACTGTTCATAGAATGACAGTCCAGAAGAGGCCCTTTGGCCCATTTGTCTGTAATATCAAAATTATGCTGAGTTGACAAGTCCGACTTGGCCCATAGCCTGCAATTTAATGACATTTCGAGTGCTCTTCAAGTACTCATCCATGTTCCTCAATATTATTCCCCCTCAGCCTTTGCTGCTGAAAAGTAAACAACCTCAACTATCCAGCTTCTCTACAGCTGAAGCGTGCCAATCCAGGCAATCTCCACTGCACCCATGCCAGTGCATCTTTCCTGTAGTATGGTGATCAGAACTGCATACAGTACTCCAGCTGTGGCCCAAGCAAAGTCCTGTACAACTCCCTGTGCTTATAACCTACGCGGAGAAAAAGTGAATACTGCAGATGCTGGAGATCAGAATCGAGAGTGTTGTGCTGGAAAAGCACAGCAGGTCATGCAGCATCCAAGGAGCAATAGAAATTGATATTTCAGGCTTAAGCCCTTCATCAGGAATGAGGCTTGTAGGCCAGGGGGGATGAGAAACAAATGTGAGGGAGGTGGGGTTGGGGAGGGCAAGATAGCTAAGAATGCAATAGGGAGATGAAGTGAAGGGAGAATGTGATAGGTAGGAGAGGAGGGTGAAGCGGATAGATGGGAAAGGTGATGGACAGATCAGGAGGGTGGTGCTGAGTTGGAGGCTAGGGACTGGGATAATGTGGAGGGAAGGGGAATTGAGGAAACTGGTGAAATCCACATTGATCCCATGTGGTTGCAGGTTCCGAAGGTAGAATATGAGGCGTTCTTCCTCTAGGTGTCGGGTGCTAAGGGTTTGGTGATGGAGGAGGCCCAGGACCTGCATGTCCTTGGCAGAGTGGGAGGGGGAGTTGAAGTGTTCAGCCACGGGGCAGTGGGATTAGTTGGTGCGGGTGTCCCAGAGATGTTCCCTGAAACTATCCACAAGTTGGCATCCTGTCTCCCCAAAGTACAGGAGACCACATTGGGTGCAATGGCTATAGTAGATGACATTTATGGAGGTACAGGTAAATTTCTGTCATATGTGGAAGGATCGTTTGGGGCCTTGGACGGAGGTGAAGGCAGAGGCTTTACACATCCTGCGGTGGCAGGGGAAGGTGCCAGGAGTGGAGTGTGGGCTGGTTGGGGTCGTGGACCTGACGAGGGAGTCGCGGAGGGAATGGTCTCTCCCAAATGCTGATAGGGGTGGGAGGGAAATATCTCTGTGGTGATGGTGTCCGTTTGTAGGTGGATGAAGTGGCAGAGCATGATGCGATGTATACGGAGGTTAGTGGGGTAGAGGGTGAGGACCAGGGATTGGGACGGGTTGGGGAAGGGGTTCTGCCTAAACTTATAAAGGCAAGAGTCAGATGCTTTCTTAATTAGCCTTGTAATCCACCCTGCCACCTTCATAGCTTGAAGGTAAAGCATCCCAACATTCTCTGTTCCTCAGTTTCCTGATGTCCTGTCATCCATTGAATACGCTTTTGTTTTGCACTTTGGAAGACATATCATCACCTGGCCCTTTTCAGGATCAAATTCCATCTGATCTATCCATTTATATCTTCCTGCAACCAAAGACTTTCTTTCTCACAGTCAAGCACCTAGACAATCATTTTGTCACCTGCAAACTTAGCTAAGATTCCTCCCACATTCTCATCTATCTCCATCATTAATTAAAGTCACAAAAAGTAAGGGACCCAACACTGATCCCTTTGGTATGCCACTGGACACTAGCTTCCAGCCACACAAACAGCTTTCAAACACCACCCTGTGCCTTGCTGTAAATTCAATTTTGGGTCCAACTTGCCCTGTTACCCTTGATCCAATGTGCTTTCAGCTTCTTCATCAGTATCCATTGCGGGACCTTGTCAAAGGCCTTGCTGAAATCCATATAGCTGCATTATCGTCACTGTCCTCATCTGCATGCTTGGTCACTTCCTTGAAAAATTTAACTAGGTTTGTTAGCCAGGACCTCCCTCTGGCACATGAACGTAAGTTGTGATCAGACGTTGCCTCTGTAAATGGAGATAAATTCTCTCCTTCACAATTTTCTCCAGTTGTTTCCCTATCACTTGAGACTCACTGGTCTGTAATTTCCCTGGTTTATCTCCAACATCCTTCTTGAAAAGTGGAACTACAGTCACTCTGGAATGTTGCCATTGAGATCTTATTAAACAGCAGTTTATTTAAGTGCTGCCTGCTTGGCATTAATCATTGTTTGGGCATCTTGACAGTTTAGGAACACAGGCTACATTGACTCTACATTCTTCTGGGGAGCCAATGGAATTCACACATCAAGCGTGAGATCAGAGTCCTGGGACTTGGCCTCATTCATGGCTAAAGGAATATTCTCATTAAAAGCTGTTGGTTAAAATTGCTGCTACATAGCAGTAATGCCTGACCAATTAGTTTCCTCTTGCCAACCTACCAGAATCCTTTGCTCATACAATACAAAATTGTTGATATGTTTGAAATTTGGCATTCTTGCATCTGCCCTGCGGAATACAAGATGGAAAGTTGTCACAGCACAATATCTTAGTTCAGCAGTAGAAAAGTTCTGCATCACAGAAGAATCCTCTCCAGGTATGGGAAGGAGTGTGTCTTGGCATTTTGCCAACTGGTTTCAGCTGATCAACTGACTTAACACACGAATAATTACTGGCTGCTTTCTGTCTCTGCTTGTTTTGTGCCCCCATCAGAACTTGTCCGTTGTGCTGTTCTGAGTTTGGGCAGGAACGTTGAGCTGGTCTCCCAGTGTCTCATTTCTGTGTTTGCTTGAGAACCTCTCTCAAATCAATAGTTCAATCAGAATAAAATGAATTGTGTTTGACAGAGTGGGAGGTGGTTTGGTGCTGGAAGAGCGGGGCAAGATTGGGAGTGGACATCATACCATTGGATGCCATATCCCATCACTTGCACGGCAAACAGCGGCCATCATTTCCAAATTGTGTCGTTGTTTCTGATCGTAAATGCCCCAAATTGTTCGAAAAGATGACAAAACTGACAAACGTGCTGTGACGACTTTGTTTCACAGTCATTTTGTTCTATTTGAATTATTTTTACCATCTTCTTGGTTATGATTTTTTTAAAAATAGTTATTCTTTCTTTCTGCGTGTGCTTAATGCACCCTACTCTGGCAAATTTCTACTACAAAACCAATTCTGGAGCCTAAGTAGTAACATTTTTATGGGTGCATTGTAAAAGTGCATTGAAATTTTTATGAGCTGAAGGCTTCTGAGCTAAATGGAATTGAACAAAGGTACTTATTCTTTCAGACCTTGAATAGTATGTGTGTGAGAAAATCTTTTAAGCTTATTGGATAATAGCCTTTTGCTTCCTGCTGATTGACTGAGAGAAATGTTCTATCCCAAGTTCCTGAGTCTTTCAGTAATCCATCCAAAGCAGCTTGAGATCGGAGTTTATCCATAGGTCACCACACAAGATTTAATGGCAGGCACCTGCAAACTTAAAATGAAAGCAGATAGTTTTAAGACTCCGTTATATTTCAGGAATTTCTATACGGTCTACATTTATTCAAATCTACCTTCATCATCTACGAACAACCTTGGCATTATGCCCAGGAATTAATCATTTGCTTTTGGTTGCATTACCATTGTGTTCTTCACTGCATGTTCTATAGTAAGTAACACATACTAAAGACTAAAGTAATGCTCACGGGAGAAAAGAGCCAACAAATGCACTCGCATACAAATCTCCCAGTGTCTGTCTCCCTCCATTTCTCCGTTTCCCTACACCCCTTTTTAGCATTTCTTGTTTTCATTTTCAGCTGTTCATAATGTAATCGCAAATGATCACTTCATTTTGCACTTACCAAACACTGCATCCATTTAACAGTTTGATGGATAATATTGTTTCCATTGAATAAACTGAAAGTAGACCAGCCTCGCGCAGATTGTAGTTACTGAAGCCTTCCAGAAGCTATCTTTGGTGGGATGATTCATAACTCACTCCTATTGGTGGAGGAACTCATTTGGAGATCAAGCAGGAGCTTTTACCAAAGCTGACGATGACATCGCAAAAACTTATTTTCAGAATTGAGTGTATGAATTGAGGCAAAGACAAATTGCCATGAAGTGTTCTTGGAAAAGGATTGCATTTACATCTTACTTCTGTGCAGCAGCAGTAACATGCTCATTATTTACATAAACTTACAACACGAGTTAGAATTAGAATTTGTACAGTGTGAAGACAGGCGCTTTAGCCCAACAAGTCCACACCAATCCTCCAAAGAGTAACCCACCCATACCCATTCTCCTATCCTATATTTGCCCCTGACTAATGCACCTAACCCACACGTCCCTATGGGCAATTTAGCATGGCAATTGACCTAACCTGCAAGTCTTTGGACTGTGGGAGGAAACCGGAGCACCCAGAGGAAACCCACGCAGACGTGGGGGGAATGTGCAAACTCCATACAGACATTCGCCAGAGGCTGGAATCGAACCTGGGTCCCTGCTGCTGTGAGGCAGCAGTGCAAATCACTGAGCCACCGTGCCACCCCAAAAGAGTTGTTTTATCATTTGGCTTAAGTCAGGCTATGGGAGCAAAAGATAAAAGATTTTTATTTTCGCATCTAATTTTTGAGTCATAGAGACGTACAGCACGGAAACAGACCCTTTGGTCCAACCTGTCCATGCTGACCAGATATCCCAACCCTATCTAGTCCCATCTGCCAGCACCCGGCCCATATCCCTCCAAAACCTTCCTATTCATATACCCATCCAGAAGACTTTTCATGTTGTTGCAATTGTACGAGCCTCCACCACTTCCTCTGGCAGCTCATTCTACACATGTACCACGCTCTGCGTGAAAAAGGTGCCCCTTAGATCTCTTTCATATCTTTCCTCTCTCACCCTAAATCTATGCCCTCCAGTTCTGGACTCCCCACCTCAGGGAAGAGACTTTGTCTATTTATCCTATCCATGCTCCTCATGATTTTATAAAGCCCTATATTTTGATGGACATAATTTGTTCTCAAAGCCATGGAGCATGTTTGCTTCAGAATGGAAGTCCTGAAGTAAAATGTCAATTGAATGAGATAAATCAGTGAGGACTGACAACATTGAAAATGGCCAGCTGACCCCCAACTAATCTCTTTTGAAATCAAAGGTGAAAGACGTTATGTGCTTTAATAGTCGACCAATAGATATCCCTTTTGAGCCAAATACATGCAGAAGAAACTGATCTTGACACAAATCGTGATTCTTGTAATTTTTATGTTCAAAGCAGATTTGCAAAAGAAATATTGCTGTTCTACAATGACTTAGCTAAAACTGGTTCAAGTTTCACATAAATTCACTGTTCCTTTTCTTGTCAGAAAGCATATCAATCATTTTACATACACCAAGATTCCTCAAACACCAATTAGTACCAGGGAACTTGTTCTTTAAGTGCCATTCAAGGGAAAATGTTAGTCAAGATATCGTGAGAAATGAATAGCATCAAGGGAGGTTTCACTGCAATTTGTTGAAGGTTAATGCAAATGCATGAGGCTTCAGCGTGAGGGTTTAAGCAAGCTTACACTAACCAGGATACTGAAAAATTTAGCATAGACCATAGACAGATTCAGTAAACAGTGATTGCACTTTTTTGTTTAGGATTTTGTTGTCCCTGGAAAATGTGTCACTCATTGTTCACTCTGAGTCTTTAAATAAGTGATGATGAACCACTTCCTTGATCCATTGCACCTGAAATGGTAAAGGTATTCGCACTGTGTTTTTGGGAGACATTTGCAAGATTTTGATCCAGTGAGAATGAGTAGTAGTAATACATTTCCAACTTAGAAAGATGAGTAACTTTGGAGTGGAAAGTGCATTTAAGTGGTGCCTCCTCGCATCTGCATGACTAGTTCTTCTGGGTGGTGTTGGTTGTTAATTTCTAAAGCTGCTTTGGTGAGTATATGCACTGACTGGTGTCGAGGATTCACACTGCTGCACAGTGGGGTGAGTGGATTGTTTAAGGCAATAGAGAGGATACCCTTCAAATTAACTGTTTCTCCTGTATCCTGAGAATTGTTTCATTCAGCCAGGCCTTCCGTGATAGTCCTCACTTTCAGGTGATTATCAGGTAAGCAAAGTTCTGAAGTACACTGTCACTCACCTTGTCTTGGAGGTATCACACTTAGGTGATAATGGCAGTTGAGTATTGGTCAGCAGTGACCCTTTGGATGAGTGTTTCATTAACAGTAATGCCATTAAATGTGTGAAGGTTGTGATTATGCTTTCTAAGTACTAAACGCTGAAGAATCAGACCAAGTCTAGGTCTTATCCTTGTCTGATTAATGCCTGAATACCTCAGGATTTGCCAAATGAGCTGAGCACTCATCAGTTATTAGTGCACAGCCTCACTTCTGCTGGAAGACAGGTCATTCACAGAGGAGCTGAAGGTAGAGGAACATATGCAGCATAAATTGTTGCCTTTTCTCTCTTTCCATCTGCACATCTACATGTTGGAGGGAAGGGAACGAAAGAGAAAAAAAATTATATTTGAGAAGTGTCTATATATTTTCCAAAGGAACTTGGAGGGCTGAGGCTAGGAACGAGTTCCAATTTTGAGAGATAATGGGAGAGATTTTTTCCAGCCTGCTTTTTTATTTCTTTGTTATAGCAACACAAGAAATGTATCTTTCCCCGTTTGTGAAAATCGCCTTGATTTCCATAGAAGGAAAAGATGGCAAAAGCAGATGTTGAGAGGCACCACAGTATGTTTCTGTGTTGCAGAACACTGGTTTAATATGTGCATCTGTTATTTCTTATGCAACTTAATATCTTGTCACAACAAAGGAAATATTGAGATGAACATATACAAGGTTTTAAAAGGTTTAAAGGTGAAGTTCTCTCACTCAGATTTAGGATCAAGAACTGTGATTCAACGTGGAAGAGGGAGAAACTCTTGCAACATTGAAAAAAAGAAGTGTTTGGATATGTGTCTGAGGTTCCATAACCTACAAGGTTGGCTATTAAGAGCTGTAACAAGAGGAATGAGACTGGAAGGTTATTTGTTGACTATCATAGACATGATGGACTGATGATCTTCTCATATACTGTAAATATCCGTAGTCTATGAAGTCTGAAGACCAGAAGGATTTCTGAGGGGCAGCTTTGTTCATGCTCTCTTATACCTCCTCCTGCCCTTGCTCCATGACAGACTGGGTCTGCTCTCTGAAAGGTAAGACAGGGGCTGAGTGGTGAACACTCAATAGATGTTTTTAATATTCTGAAAGACTTCAGTACAGTATGTTATGAAGTTGAAGGCGTGTACTGTACCTTTAAGAGAGCACTAATGTGTTCTGACCTGACAGCTTACAAGGTCCTGTGTATGTGACTTGATGGCAGTCCCACATTGTATTGGACAATTGAAAATTTGTAACATTTGGCTGTGAAATGGACACCTGAGTTTTGGTTGCTGTTTTGACAATAATTCAAATTTAACTAGTTTAAATTATGCCCCAGGATATTATAACCCAATTGAGTTTGAATTTTATTGTTTTGCCAACATCAAACTACTGAGACGATCTGATTTTGGGGATATAAAAAGGCAGGCATTTTGAAAATTGCGGATAGAGCAACTGCCATCGAGAGAGACCCAAGAAATTAGGAAACACTCTTTATCAAAGGTACCTTTCACATGAAACATATTTGCAGTAAAAAGAAAGACTACAACCCAGGAAGATCGTCAGCTGGAAGAAAACAGACACTGTGTGGTTTTGAAATGAAGTTGATGCAATTTTAATAAATGTCTTATGGGAACAGCATATTATTATAAAGTTGAGGCAGATAGTAAGCAGGTAAGAGAAAGGGAGTGGCTTAGAGTTGTGAATAGTTGTTGTTTAATGTTCATTTTTAGAGTTAAAAAATGTTATTTTCTTTAAATAGCGCAATTTGGGATTTCTTTGTCACTCATATTTTAACAGATTATGAGAAAAGGTCAGCTTTTCTGGGTGTTTGGCTTAATTAAGAGGGGTTCACTGCTGTGTCATAACAGGTAGGTGTACAGATGCTTCCATTTGTAGGAGTGATCTCATGGCTGGCAGTGGTAAATACTGGATGGTTTTTACAGCCACAGTAAGGAATTCAGGAAATATTGTTCACGTGGAGAATGCTGAGAACATGAAACTTAGTCCCACAAGGATAGTTGAATAGCATAGATGCAAAACTAGGTAAGCCTGTCAGGACGATAAATGGAAAAAAATGGAATGATATGTTAATAAGGTGAGAGGAAGGCATGTAGGAAGGAGCTGTGAAGAGTAAACACTGTGCTGTTAACATTCTGTAATACCTTAAGAGCCCTGGGGATAGCTCAATCATATTAGTGCTGTAAATGCAATGTGACCCCAGTAAGGATTTAAACAGGTACATAATGTTAATCACGGTGATGTTCATTTCCAGGACAAATTGCCCAGAAATAGAGGCTTGATTGTGGACAAGAGAGATATTTAGAGTTCTACTCTGGTTAACGGAGGCATTGCATGATTAATCAGATCCTATCTCAGAAAAATCTCAATCTCGTAAATTGGAGACTCTCCCTTTTATTATCCCTTGGTAACAGAGGTGAAATGACTATTTGCCTTGAGGACCAAAAGCAAAGTTACATGACTGCTGGTTCCTTCCTTCACATCCCTTGAACACTAATTTGCAGTTTCAAAAGAAACCTGGATGAAGTCAGTCACTGGTTGAGCAAACAGATGCCAATGAAAATGGATTTATAATAGCGCTCAATAGGCTTTTTATATGAATGACGAGGCTTGAGAGATTGGGTTAATGGTAATGGGCCACAGCAAATGGACTGCAATAGTTTCAGTGTTGCTACCAGTAATTTCATATTTTAGTGTTTGAGCTACAACCACATCAGGCTCCAAAGGCACTGAAATGAGGTACTTTTCTATGCTTTCACTATTAGATGGTATATCAAAATGCCGAGAAATTTATTCATTAGTTGAATCTTTCTAACATGTTCCCATCTCAAGCCCTGACAGTACATTTTACAATCCGTTACCCTTTCACTTTACTTCTTCCTTCACCAACCTGTGAAGGAGAAGAGACATTTCTCAGCAAAGACAATAATTTTCTTCTGGGCCCACTCCATTTGACATGCTCTTCATGCCTGGCCGACACTGGCTCATCAGCAGCACATGCCAAACTAAACTAGCGTGTTAGTGTGAACTGGGCACTCTAATTATTGTCATGAATATTCATGATCACAATATGAGCAGGGATAAAACTTGGCCACACTCTCTCATCCTCCCAAAAGTACCCAATGGCATTAACTTTCCAAAGCAATCCGAAAGTGACATAATCAAGCAGTTATATTCTCCCAGCGTCAATCCCCTTCCCTCGAACATGGAATAGCTGATCCTCCCAAAAGTAAATATTTGCTGGGGTCTGGGTGAAGGCTTTCCCCTGCCGTCTTGGTCTGCCGTTGTGATATTGTCTGAAAATATAACTCTTGCTTGCCTTTTTTGTATGCTTTTACCATATGCTTAGTTTTAGGGGTCCTCAGGTGTTGTCTTCTGAAGTTCAAGGGCCTCACATGACTTGCTTTGGGAAATTACTCTGCGCACTGAAGATCAACCTTGTCTCCAAACTTTTGCATCCAAACCAGGTGGGGATGATCAGGCCTACATCCAGAACTCAACATAGAACTCAAGAGCTTCAATTAGCATTTCGAGATTTGAGGAAAATTGATTGGGAATGTTGCCCAGCTTCCTGTTTGCTTTGTTAATTGTTCCCTTGTCTTGTTTGAACGAGCCATGTGCTGCAGCAAAGCGCTACTTTTTAAAACCCATTTATCTAGCCCTTGGGCATTTTCTACTGCGAGCAATACTGGTACCCCTCGTGTTTTTGTTTCCAACAAGCAATATTTGTCTAAGATCATTGACTGACCTTAAATAGACTACTGTTCTCATCAGACCTCTTCTGGTGTATAAGTTTTGACTCTTGTCCCATTCTTCTGTTTGCTTCAGAGACTTGTACAGTCCTTCAGTAACCAACTGGAAAATCCTGTCACTGTTGTTATAACCAGATGAAAAGGCTCTCTTTTAGCCCGCTCAGGTGTTTACTATAAGCATGTTTTGCTTTTTCCCCGCTCAGATATGTCATGCAGTTCTGGCTTAACAGTTGTCTGATCTCTTGATCATTCTCATCAAACCAGTCTTGGTGTTTCCCAGTTGAGTGGCCAACCAGACAGTTTTTACAGACATTGATAATGGCTGTCCTAAGGACTGACTAGGGCTGTCGGGATCAGTATCACTGAGGGTCACTAGGTTTGTGGAGAGCATCGTGGTTTAGAGAGCTCTGGTGGTTCCAGCCCTTGATATGGCTCTGAGATGTGGACTGTCCACACAGCCACTTCAAGGTGCAAGAGCAGTCCCACCGACACTGCCTGCACGACATCTGCAAATCCACAGGAAAGAAAGACACAGTAACACCAGTGTCCATGACAAGGCCAACATTCGCAGCATCGACACACTGACCATCCTTGATTGGCTGCGATGGGGCTGGGCTTGTTGTCTGCATTGACCAACATGAGACTCCCCAAGCAAGTGCTCTATTCCCAGCTCCGAAACGGCAGTTGAGCCCCAGGTGGACAGAGGGAGTACTTCAGGGATACCCTCAAAGCCTCGCTGGTGAAGTGCAGCATTCCCACAGACACCTGGGAATTACTGGCTCAAGACTGTCCAAAGTGGAGGAGGAGCATCCAAGAAGGCATCGAGCAGCTTGAGACATGCCGTCGGGAAAAAGCAGAAGCCAGGCCAAAGGAGTGTGCTGCCATACCAATGTCCCACCAACCCCTCCTGACGCCCACCTTCTGTCCCACATGTATCAGTGCCTATGGTAGCTGTGTTGGTCTGCAGAGCCATCTACAGACTTACCCAGAGAATGGTGGAGTCATCCTAGTCTATGAGGGACCACCAATGATAAATGTTTGTCATTTTTTGGTCAATAGGCAGCTACCGCACTTGAATTGGAACTTAGTTAACTGGATCAAAATGAAGGAGTCAGTTCATTTACAAGATTTTCTGGGGCTACAAGAAAATAAAAATACAACATTGAACACACATAGGTAGGCAAACGTGAGGACTGCAGACGCTGGAAATCAGAATCAAGATTAGAGTGGTGCTGGAAAAGCACAGCAGGTCAGGCAGCATCCGAAGAACAGGAAAATCAACGTTTTGGGCAAAAGCCCTTCATCAGGAATAAAAGCAGAGAGCCTCGAGTGTGGAGAGATAGATGGCGGGGGGAGGGGGGTGGTGAGGCTAGAGAGAGGGTAGCAAAGAGTACAATAGGTGGATGGGGGTGGGGATGAAGGTTATAGGTCAGAGAGAAGGGTGGAATGGATAGGTGGGAAGGAAGATTGGCAAGTAGGACAGGTCATGAGGATGGTGCTGAGCTGGAAGTTTGGAACTGGGGTGAGGTGGGGGAAGGAGAAATTAGGAAACCGGTGAAGTCCACATTGATGCCCTGGGGTTGAAGTGTTCCGAGGCTGAAGATGAGGCGTTCTTACTCCAGGTGTCAGGTGGTGAGGGAGTGGCGGTGGAGGCGGCCCAGGACCTGCATGTCCTCAGCAGAGTGGGAAGGGGAGTTGAAATGTTGAGCCATGGGGTGGTGGGGTTGATTGATGGGGTGTCCTGGAGATGTTCCTTAAAGCGCTATGCAAGAAGGTGTCCAGCCTCCCCAATGTAGAGGAGACCACATCAGGAGCAACGGATACAATAAATGACATTGGTGGATGTGCAGGTGAAACTTTGATGCATTTGGAAGTCTCCTTTGGGGCCTTGGATAGAAGTGAGGAGGTGGGGGAGTGGCGTTTTTGATAAGAGATAGCATTACTGCTGTACTTAGGGAGGATATTCCTGGAAATACATCCAGGGAAGTTATTTGG
>NC_057751.1:6769933-6808781 GCF_004010195.1 Chiloscyllium plagiosum
TTGTCTGCAGGAGTAGTGCCAGAAGATTGGAGGCTAGCAAATGTGGTTCCCTTGTTCAAAAAGGGGAGTAGGGATAGCCCTAGTAACTATAGGCCGGTGAGTCTCACTTCTGTTGTGGGCAAAGTCTTAGAGAGAATTGTAAGGGATAGGATTTATGCACATCTGGATAGGAATAATGTGATCAAGGATAGTCAGTATGGTTTTGTGAAGGGCAGGTCGTGCCTCACAAACCTTATTGAATTCTTTGAAAAGGTGACGAAGGAGGTTGATGAGGGGAAAGCGGTAGATGTGGTATATATGGCTTTTAGTAAGGCGTTTGATAAGGTTCCCCATGGTAGACTACTGCATAAAATATGGAGGTATGGCATTGAGGGTGAGTTGGAGGTTTGGATTAGGAATTGGCTGGATGGAAGAAGACAGAGGGTAGTAGTTGATGGCAAAGTTTGTTCATGGAGTGCCGTCACTAGCGGTGTTCCGCAAGGATCTGTTTTGGGACCATTGCTGTTTGTCATTTTTATAAATGACCTGGAAGAGGGGTTAGAAGGTTGGGTGAGCAAGTTTGCGGATGATACGAAAGTCGGAGGAGTTGTTGACAGTGAGGAAGGATGTGGCAGGTTACAGCAGGATATAGAGAAGCTGCAGAGCTGGGCAGAAAGGTGGCAAATGGAATTCAATGTAGCTAAGTTTGAGGTGATTCACTTTGGGAAGAATAACAAAAAGATGGGATACTGGGCTCATGGTCGGATACTTGGTAGTGTGGATGAGCAGAGGGATCTTGGTGTCCATGTACACAGATCTCTGAAAGTTGCCACCCAGGTAAATAGTGCGGTGAGGAAGGCATATGGCGTATTGGCTTTTATTGGTAGAGGAATTGAGTTCCGGAGTCCTGAGGTCATGATGCAGTTGTATAAGACTCTGGTACGGCCGCATCTGGAATATTGTGTGCAGTTTTGGTTGCCATACTATAGGAAGGATGTGGAGGCATTGGAGCGGGTGCAGAGGAGGTTTACCAGGATGTTGCCTGGTATGGAAGGAAAATCGTATGAGGAAAGACTGAGGCACTTGGGGCTGTTTTCACTAGAGAAAAGAAGGTTTAGGGGTGACTTGATTGAGGTGTACAAGATGATTAGGGGGTTAGATAGGGTCGACAGTATGAACCTTTTCCCGCGTATTGAGTCGGGTATTACAAGGGGGCATAGCTTTAAATTAAGGGGGGGTAGATATAGGACTGATGTTAGGGGTAGGTTCTTCACTCAGCGAGTCGTTAGTTCATGGAATGCCCTGCCACTAACAGTGGTGGACTCTCCCTCTTTATGGGCATTTAAGAGGGCATTGGATAGGTATATGGAGGATAGTGGGTTAGTGTAGTTTAGGTGGGCTTGGATCGGCGCAACATCGAGGGCCCAAGGGCCTGTACTGCGCTGTATTCTTCTATGTTCTATGTTCTATGATGGGGTTCGAGGGCGAAGGTGTGGGATGTGGATGAGATGCATAGGAGGGCATCTTCAACCACGTGGGACGGGAAATTGCAGGTTTTTTTGTAAATATATTTATGAGCAATTTTTTTTAACTTTACAAACAAAATTATTGAAAAATACAAAAACAAATTAGTATAATAAAAACACACAAATTACAATACACTGTCCACTAACTACTAACCTACCCTATAATACAAAACAAACCCTAACACTGTGCAAAGCAACACCAATAAATAAGTAACTAATAGATCAAAAGAAAGAAAAGCCAAAAAAGAAACAAAAAAAGAAATAAAACACAGTATGCAGAACAGCTATGCTCAGCACAAAGCTCACAAACAGAGGAACGGGAGCATTGCATATATACCCTTATTAACTCTAGAGACCCCCTCCAGGGCCCAGAGCTTGACAAACCTAACCATCCCGGTTAAACAAATGCCCTAGTTAAGGTAACTGACAAATCTATATCCAAATAACTCAAGTAGGGCTGCCATGTCTTATAAAAATAGTCTGTTGTGTGGTGCACCATGTTTGTAAAAAGGTCCAAGGGAATGTGCTCCATAATTAATTTCTGCCATCCCAGCAAGCCTGATGGGTTCTCAGACACCCAGTTCATCTGTGCACAGGATGCAAGAATATCAAATAATTTCTTCACATGCCCGTCTAAAGATGGTAAATTTGGTAGACCTAAGAGGAGAGATATCGGGTCTACTTTGACTTCAGTCCTCAATACCCTATCTCTCCCGCCATGACGCTCCAATAAACCCTGAGCCTGTGGCATGTCCAGAAACAATGGGTAAGAGTACCTACACTTATTTATCATTTGGGGCACGCTGAAGATGCCCCTTTTTTAAACTTCACTGTCGCCAAACAGTCTAGTGCCTGATGAACCCTGTGCAGAACTTGTAACTGCACAGCGCATGTCCTATGAGATCTCTTCACAACCGGCAGTGAGTTTCCTGCACATCCATCCACCCACCTCATCTACTATGTCAGTTGCTCCTAATGTGGTCTTCTCTCCATTGGGGAGTTAGGACACCAACTCTCAACGCTTCAGAGAACATCTCTGGGACACACGCACCAAATGATCCCACCGCCCTGTGGCTGACCACTTCAATTCCCTCTCCCACTCCCCCAAAGACATGCAAGTCCAGAGCCTCCTCCACCGCCAAATCCAAGCCATCAATGCCTGGAAGAAGAACGCCTCATCTTTCTACCTTGGGACACTTCAATCACACGGCATCAACATTGACTTCACCAGTTTCCACATCTCCTCCCTCCTCCCCCCCATGACTCCCCTCCACATTCCTTATGAAGGGCATATGCCCAAAACATCAATTCTCCTGCTTCTTGGATGCTGCCTGAACTGCTGTGCTTTTCCAACACCACACTTTTCAACACAGACCTGGTGAACACATTCGGTCAGGGAAAAGGCCAGGCATTTGCTCCTACAGCTGTTAATGCTGTCGTAAGGACCATAGAGTCGTACAGCACAGAAATAGATCCTTCCATCCAACTCATCCATGCTGCTAGGTATCCCAAATTCAACTAGTCCAATTTGCCTGCATTGGCCCATATCCCTCCAAACCTTTCCTGTTCGTGTACTTGCCCGTATGCCTTTTAGATGTCCTAATTGTACCCGACCAATGCGGAACTAAAAATCACTTTAGCAGCTGGATCACCTGCTCCTAAAAAGAAATAAAAAGCTTTTCCCTCTACCTCATAAAATTGGGGAATTAACTGAGCAAATAGAGTTGCCTCCATCCTCACATCTGAGCCAGTGTGTCTTCATGAAATACAGCAGAGTCAGATTTCAAACTTACCAGAAATTCCCTCTTGGCTTTTTCCCCTGTTTCATTCCTTGCCTGTCTCCTGAAGTTATAATTCTGCTGCTCCAAATTTCATCTCCCTGCCATTGTGCTATTTTATTATCCCCAGTTTCCATCTGTAAACCATGGCCCCTGTTTTTTAAAGTTTGCATTCCCTGGCTTTCCGGTTAAATTCTAATCCCAAAAGGACTTGCTAAGTCTTTTTACTGTTTGAGAGAGAGAATATTTAAATCCTCAAAAGTATCTCCACCTATTTCTGCTAGCAATCTGTTGGCTTTGAATGCAGACATTACTCCACTGTAACAATGCAAATTTAAGAAAGCCTTTTGCAGTTTGTTTCCTTATAATTTAGTTTAAAAGTGACAATGCACTTACTCTCGTTGTTACATATCATCTGTGCTTTCAAATCAAGGCAAGACCCCCCAGTTTGTGATGGCCAGTCACCAGTTTGTCCTGGAGGGTTAAACAGACATGCCTAACATGTGCCAAATTCCATGGGATTCACTGAGGACTTCACCAGACAGGCAAGCAGTCACTGAATTCAAACGCACAAATTTTCTGGTGCTTTTAAAAACAACATGTTTTGGAATTTAAAATAAGAGGTGTCAAAATATTTTGGGATTCTGATCTATGATCATACAAGAACTCACATGCTGAAATTGTGGCATGTGTTCTTTGATGTGCAGTTAACTGTGTAAGTGGTGTCACAATTTGCTCAAGGGTATAACTCCCTTTTCTGAGCATAGAGCATTCTGTGCTTTCAAACCTCAGCCTAAGGGGGAGGGGGATACCAGTCATGCAGGGAAGCAGTGTGAGGAGGAGAATAAATTGTGATAATTATTAGTTAATGCTGAGGCACAAACCCATTGTTGCAGACACAGATATGCTTGTGTAAAAATTGCTCCAAGTCAGAAATCTCTGAACCATCATCAGAAAATGCTGAGCTTGCTGAGAAATGTGAATTGATGTAGAAATAGTGCAGTCAATGAATGCTCTCTGAACTCGTGTATGCTAGGTTAAGTCCCAGATAATTTGAAAAATCTGCTTCCTGTCTTCATTCATATTCCAAGTTAAGTGTTTGATTACCTGAACATGAAGTATGCTATAATTTGGTAAAATTTACCTTTCATTTACTGAGTTACTCTCACTTGATGGACTGGCTTAATGGTCTCAAACTGCACATTTATCCTGCTGCTCTTGAAGCCATCAGCAAATTCATAATCGTTGAGAGAAAGTAACAAAAAGGACATTTATCCTGAAGCATGCAGTTGGAAAACTGCCCTCCAAACACTACTTTCAAATCGGACTTAGCAGGAGAATTTAATACATTGTTCCACAAGTGAACCAAGAGCAATTGGCAAGGGATATTTCCTCTAATTTTGCCCTTCTTAACTTGGATCGCTGATGTTTTCAGGAGGCTTCTCAACTGTACAAGCTTCACAGCCTCACCTGATCCACCAAAGGGCAATGTGTAACAAGTACGACAAGAGCTCACTCCCTCACTTTTATCCTCCTTTCTCCATAGACCAAGAGTACTGAGGCCAGGGATATCAGTCCCTCTGCTTCTCAAAATGGAATGGAAATGGAACATTAGGCACCGTATGGGTTACATATTCATAGCTGATTGCAGCCTGGTGATCGCTTTTTCTCATGTTCAGTTGTTCCTTTTATAAACTTTCATATGCAGCTCTTCATTGTCGTATTGACATTGTTCTGATCTTCATGCAGCCTCGTACTTTTCAGACTGGAGGCTTTTCTTCATGTGGATTCACTTTCACTGGGGGAAGGTCGCAGTTCAGATAACAAACATTCGTTTCCAGGAGGAGGTTAGCAGCTTTAGAAGGGAAACGGGGTTCTCAACATGTTTTAATTCCTGAACCAGTGCAGTATCTCATCCTCACTACCCTCACCTCTTCCTATTTCTGTAATCCACAGTGTAATGCCCTGGGATATCTCTGCTCCTTTAATGTGGAACCACCCCAGATTTAATTGCTGCATCCTTGGTGATCATTCCTGTCAGTGTCAAGGTCTTTGTTTTAAAATTCTCCACCTAAACTTCTCCACTTTGCTACCTCTTGTTCCGATTCGAAGATATTCATGACAATCTATTGCTTTGTGTGGTGCTGGAAAGGTATAGCGGGTCAGGCAGCATCAAAGGAGCAGGAGAGTCGACGTTTCTGGTATAACCCTTCATCAGGAATGAAGATGCTGCCTGACCAGCTGTGCTTTTCCAGTGTCACACTTTGAGTCTGCTCGCCAGCATCTGCAGTCCTTGCATCCTCATCTATTGCTTTAACCAAGCTTCTGACCGTCTACTTTAATACCACTTAACATCAAGTTTTGTGTGACACTGCCATCATCCAGTGAGGCATTTCATCACATTAAAAGATGCTACATTGATATATACATTTCTGTTGCCCTTTAGCACACTCAGAGTAATTAAGTAAGAATTGCTCCCCAATGTACAGTGCTCATGCCATTCTTAATTAAGATATTTTCAAATGTTCTCCACTGTTGAAATGGAGGACTGTAAATAATACTTAAAATTGACAGTTGCAGTTGGCTATGCTACTGAAAAATAAAAGTTGTCTCTCAGAAAACTACAGTCACCCTGTATGCACGCAGAACATACAAATATACCCCGAAGTTGGAAACCACTGTGCAGGATTTCGTTTTGGGGAGAAGTTTGTACTATTCTGCTATTGTGGGGTTCAAGAGAGTTGTGGCTAAATATTGCAGGTGATTTTTATTATTGTGCAACTTTACCTTGCATTTGAGTACAGTAAATATGATCTATTCACAGGCCAAGGCAGTACCTTCATCACAAAACTGCTTTTATGAAACTTCTTGTAGTCAGGTGATTCTACACAACGTCCCGCTGATGATATAAAATCTTACTTGCATGGTCACATCAACACTTTACACTAAGTCTCGCTCTCCTCCACCAAACCTCTTACTCCACCAGTCACATCTTGTTATTTACATTTCCTTATCTGACACAAATCACTTTGCTTGCAGTAGCTTTATTTATCAGTAGCTGCTGATGGAAGTGAATGGGATCTCAGAAGGTGCAACCATCCCCAGGCTGGGTAAAACCAATAATTTTTTTTCTGTGGGAGAACATAATACTAGCAGAGGAAATAGCTCTGGTTATTTGATTTTAGAACATTAAGTACATTTACTTGCTGATCGAAATAAGATGTAATATATGTACTTCACAACGATAAAATGAGATTGAAAACTATTTTGTGATTTATTTTTTGAGAAAATGGCAGAAGGAACATTTTCCTTTCAAATGGCTTTGAATAGGAAGGAGAAAGTGTGTATCTGGTTGAATGATTGGACATGTGGCCTGAATGGACCAAATTATCTTTTCTCACTTTCAGACTTAGAGCTGTGAAATCAGTAACAAACACGACAATGATGTTTATACTGAACCTAATTTGTGGATTGCAGAGTGAACTTCCTCAGTGTTCTATTCAACACAAAACGTGCATTTCGTGCTGATTCAGAAAAACTCATGCCAATTAATAGGAATCTGGTATGTGGAAACATGGTTTTGCAGTAAAGGCAACATTTTCTTGAGCAAGCAAATTAAAAAATTGCAGATGCTGAAAACCTAAAACAAGTCTGGATTGCTGTATGCACTGGAAGTACTCAGCGTGTTAATAACATCTATAAAGAAAAGCACACAATTCATGTTTCCATGTAATGATCTGCTTTTTTTTTTGAGAGTCTGCTGGCTGCCACGTATTTGCATACTATTCAACGAGTTTACAGAACCCGTTTAATCTGAGTAGACTCCAACTTCACGGGTTGGTGGTTGCAGGCTCAGATTCCGCTCACCTTTTCAAAGTTATTGTTGTGGAATCAAAGGTCTACAGCATGGAAATGGGCTCTTCAGCCCAGTTTGATCTTGCTGTTCAGTTTTCATAATGAAACTACTCCCAATTGCCTGCACTTGATCCATACCCCTCCATACCTGTCCCATCCATTAGCCTGTCTCAATGTTTCTTTCATGACAAAATTGCACTTGCTTCCATTGAGTCTGCTTTTGTCACCCCTTGTCATTTTTGAGTCTGATACAAGATAATACAATAGGATGATCTTGGTAGTGAACCAACAGCGTTGAGCAGCAGCTGAAAACCAAAGGTAACAACATCCAAGTACATGGAAAGCCTGACAATCTTGAGGCAGGGGTTCGTCACTGAACAGAACAGGAAATTAAGGTAAAATGAGCAAAATGAAGAAAGAATCAGAATTCCTACAGAGAGTGGAAACAGGCCCTTTGACCTAAAGTACACACCAAGCCTTCGAAGCATGACCCATCCAGACCCATTCCTCTACCCTATTACTCCACATTTATCCCTGGCTAATGCACCTAATCCACGCATCCTGAACATTATGGGCAGTTTAGCAATACCAGTTCACCTAACCTGCACATGTTTGGATTGTGGGAGGAAACTGGAGCAGCCGGAAGAAACCCATGCAGACACGGTGGGGGGAGGGAAGGGATGTGCAAATTCCACACAGAAACTCGGGTCGCTGGAGCTGTGAAGCAGCAGTGCTAACCACTGAGCCATTGTACTGCCCTGAGATGAGCCACCGTGCTTCATCTCAGTACTTACATGAAATTAAGCCTTCCTTTCACAAGTGGCTGAGGAAAGTTTTTTGTACCTGTCTCATGCGAGTTCTTTCTGACGAGGACACCACAGGAACATCTGAGACACACAAAGTACAACTGAGTCACAGATCATCAAGGCACAGTGGGAAATCTGCAAAAGAGGGGTTTAGAGTACAGAGATCACCATCAGGCAGAGAAGACTCAACAAGGGATTGCTGATCCAAGATGGAAATTAATCAAACGAAAGCTGATGTAGGTCAAGAACAAAAAAGTATAGAACAAAAAGGAGTAGTTAATGAGTTGCAGGACACAAGAAAGCCCAGGGGAACAGAGGGATCTTGGGATGCTTGTCCACAGATGTGTGAAGATGGCAGGACAGATTAATAGGGTAGTTAAGGTGACGAACAGGATGCTTGCCTTTATCAGTTAAGGCATAGATTTTAACCTTGAGGCTATTTTGGAGCTGTACAGGACTTTGCTTAGGCCCCCAGCTGGGTTGCTGGTCGCCGGTCTATAGGAAAGACGTAGGGGTGGGCACAGAAGAGATTCACCAGGGTGTTCCTTGGGATGGAGCATTTCAGCAATGAAGAGATGCTGGATAAACTCATTGTTTCCTTTGGAGAAGAGAAAGTTGGGGGGGGGCGGGAGCTGATAAGTATGTTAGATTGAGGGGCAGTAACAGGGTGGATACAAAACAGCTGTTTCCCTTAGTCGAGGCGTCAACAAGTGGGCATAAATTTCGAACTGAGGGGCCAAAGATTCAGACGGACTTGAGAAAAACTTTTCCACCTGGTGGATGTTGAACACCTGGAAGTGTATTTTACGCCGGAAATTTCAACCTTCAAAAATTACTTGAATGAGCATTTTAACTATCATAACCTTGAAGTCTGTAGGCCGAGAGCAGGAAAGTAGACCAAGTATATTTTTGACAGGCTGTAGAGGGATAGGTGGCACTGAGGAAGCTGAGTGACGGAGGTGGGGTGGAGACGGGGTGCTGCAGAAGGATTTGGACAGGTTAGGAGTGTGGGCAAAGAAGTGGAAGATGAAGTACAACGTGGGAAAGCGCGAGGTCATGCACTTTGGTTGGAAGAATAGAGGCATGGACTATTTTCTAAATGTGGAGAAAATTCAGAAGTCTGAAGTGCGAAGAGACTTGGGAGTTCTAGTCCAGGATTCTCTCAAGGTAAACTTGCAGGTTGAGTCAGTCATTAGGAAGGTAAATGTAATGGCGTTTATTTTGAGAGTACTTTGAATATAAAAGCAGGGATTTACTTCTGTGGCTCTGGTCAGGTCACATTTGGATAAGTGTGTGCAGTTTTGGGCCCTATATTTCAGGAAGGATGTACTGACCCTGGAGGGTGTTCAGAGGAGATTCATGAGAATGGTCCCAGGAATGAAAAGCTTAACATGTAAGCAATGTTTGAGAACTCTGGGTTTATACTCAGTGGAGTTTAGAAGGATGAGGAGGATCTAATTGAAACATACAGAATACTGAACAGTGTGGATGTTGGGAAGATGTTTCCATTGGTAGGAGAGGCTATGACCCAAGAGCATAGAACAGATAAAGGAGAAACTTCTTCAGCCAGAGAGTGGTGCATCTGTGGAATTCATTGCTACAGAAGGCTGGGGAGGCCAGGTCATTGAGTATATTTAAGACTAAGATAAGTGGGTTCTTGAGTATCAAGGGTTATGGGGAGAATGAGGTTCAGAAACTTAATCAACCATGATTGAATGGCAGAGCAGACTTGATGGGCTAACTGGCCTAATTTCTGCTTCCATGTCTCATGGTCTTATGGGCTGAAGGGCTTCTTTATAACTGACTGGTTACAGTTCTATGAAAAGACAATAAAAAGCACAGAAGACTGGGGAAAGCCAATGAAGAAGTGCAGGAGAGACAAAGAATACTGAGACAGGTCAAAGGACACATCTGCACAAAAATCAGCAATTCAGAATGATTTCAAGAAACTATACAGAATTGCATAGGAACTGACTGGTGCACATTTCTGAACAAGTGAAATAACCCAGGACAAAGACCGCACCACGCTGCTACTGGGTGACCAGAGGTAGGTGGAATAGTTTTAAGAGATCCTCAAATCAGCCCAGTTGCTGCTTCACATTCGGGGGTTAGTGTTAACACTGCACCTTAGAAGACCCAAAATTAACAGCCTTCAGAACAAAATGCCCTGGGATCAATGCCGTACAATCGTGAGACATGGCGAAAATACCATCAAAGCACAGCTCACACACGCACTTACCAAGATCTGGATTGTGGAAGCCCATCCTGAATAAGTGAAAGCAATTAGTAATCAAGTTGCCAGAGAAAGGAAAGCCTGGTGACTGCAACAACTCCAAGGGTGAAACTGCTGTTTCTCTCCAGCAAGGACTTCAGCACAGTGCTTCTCAATGGACTGAAAGAACAAATATAAAATATCCTCTCTGAAGAATGGGAGAGTTTCCAGGTTGGTATATCTTTGGATTCAAAAACAGCAGAGCAGAGTCTACGATATCAGAAGTCATTTATTAGGCACTTTATTGATTTCAAGAAGACTTATGATCTTATCAGTTAGCAGCATGTTCCCTGGAGAGTAGTGGAGGCAGGCTAAGTTAAATATATTCTCAATTAGTGAAGGAGTCAAAGCTTATAGGGAGGATAGACAGGAAATTAACATGTGGCTACTGTTGGAACAGCTATGATCAAATGGCAGAGCCATCTCAAATGGATTGAGTGGCAGACTTTCTCTCTTTGTTCACCTGTTTCAAAACACAAGGAAATTAGGGAAACTTTATGACAGAACAAAATAAAGCTTCCCTGAAAGCATTGACTTATTTGATATTAATGTGATAGCTGATGAGCAAACTCGTCCTAGGAAGAATTTCCCTGTTTCTCACGGCGTTTGTTTTGCAAAGAAAAGGCTTGATTTCTTTTCTATGATGCTGTATCCGATTAGAAGGCTTAATGGTACCTACATTTTGTTTAATGCAGCAGTTCACGCCTCATTAGCATAATCTTATTTGCATCTGCTGACACTGAAATGAGTGATAACTCCGATCTATTGGTAGTATACATCCGATAAACAAGATGAGCTATTGATGATTCTTTTGTCATTACCGTGTGAATTACTTGTGTTCCTCATGGAGTATTGCTGCATACACAGATCAGCTATCACTGTCGTTTATTAGCTGAGAGTCATATTAATCATTGCTGCTGTACTGTAGACAGCCTGATATGTTAAACTTGCCCAGTGCTATTTGTCACTGGCTATTTTAAAGTCTGATTTTCTGAATCTTACTCGACATGTGTCTTGATTTGTGTATCCAATTTTAGTTCTCAAGGTTTCCCTATGTTTGTGTGTAATCTATCTCTTGCTCTAAATGATTATACATCTTTCCTCCTGGGGATTCCTGCAAGTCCATTTCCTTTAAACCTTTCAAGACATCAGTGCCTTGTTTTTTCTCAGAATCTATTGAAGCACAAATCAGTTAAAGATCAATTAAGTGGTTCTTGTGTGCGCTGCAGATATACTGAAGTCGTGTTCAGGAAAGCTCTCCAGAGAGCAGGATTTGCTATTGCTTTTGTCAACACTGGGGAACTGCACAGAATGAGAATCTGAATGTGAATATGTAACTCGATGAAGTGTGGGTTGAATATGTACCAGCATACCACGTGAACACAGTTCAAGGTCTTCTCTCAGCTGTGAATTTGTATCTGGATGTGTTGATTTTTCTTGGTGGTCTTCGTTGTGTTAAATGATTCATCAGCTTATTTACAGTGGGTGAAAATGCTGATTGAATCAAATATTTTACTCACATACTCCACGAGAACTCGAGTTTGCACCTGCTGTTTACATTATCTAGGTCACAGGAATACACTACAGCCAGTCATGAAGACAGTTTCGGAGCAATCAAGTGTCAGCCATGGTTGAATTTAGCATGTTTACCTCTGAATTGTATGGTACTAGGTTCAAGACCCACTTGGACTTGAGTACAAAAACAGACTCTCACTACAGTGCAATACCAAGGAAAAATTACACTGCTGAAGGCACCTTTCACATCAGGTGTTCAACTGAGGCCTTACTAGTCTGTACTTAAATGGATGTCAAAGGTCCCATGGCACAGCACAATGTTGACAAAGAACCATTAGTGTTCTGGCCAATACTTATTTTTTTCATCAACATGACAAAAATAGAGATTGTCAAAAATACATTATCACAGTACTGCTTGTGGGATTCTGCTGTGTGCACATTGGCTGCTGTATTTTTGACGTTACAACAGTGACAACAATTAAAAATTGCTTCATGCCTGTAAAGTGTGAGAGCTCCAAAGGTGGTGCAAAGTGCTATATGAATACAAGTCATTCCTTTTCTCAGAGGCTCCCTCTTCCAAACACCCAGGAATCAAAAACAATGGACATGATACTGCATGACGAAGAAATTGTGTGATTAAAACACATTGACTTATTGCTACAAGTTATATGTTGCCAATTAGATGCTCTAAGGGAGTGCCAAATTCATAATAAATGGAATGTAGACCTATTTCTAACTATATGCGGGGGAAAATTCTCAGTGGGGTTGGCAAATACACCATTTTACATTATGAATGTTTGGGACTGAAGATGCAACATTGGTTAGTTAGCGGAGCATGCCAGGGAAACAATGAATTTGAAGCTTCTCATTTGATAGTGAATTCCTAGCATCATAGAGATATACAGCATGGAAACAGACCCTTCAGTCCAACTCTTCCAACTCAACTGGATATCCAATTTAGTCACGTCCCGTTTGCCAGCATTTGACCTATAGTCCTCTAAATCCTTCTTATTCATAGATCCAAACAAATGCATTTTAAATGTTGTAATTGCACCAGCCTCCTCCACTTCCTCTGGCAGCTCATTCCATACATGCGCCATCCTCTGCTTGAAAAAGGTATCTGAGGTCCTTTTAAATCTTCCCCCTCTCACCGTAAACTTATGCCCTCTAGTTTTGGACTTGCCTACCCCAGGAAAGACCATGCCTAGTTACTCTATCCATGCCCCTTATAATTTTGTAAACCTCTATAATGTAACCCCTCATCCTCCGACACTCCAGCGAAAATAACCCCAGCCTATTCAAATTCAGATAAGTGAGAGGTGCTGCATTTTGGAAAGGCAAATCATAGCAGGAATTGCACACTTAATGGTAAGATCATAATTTGTGTTGGTGAACAAAGAGACGGAGTGCAGGTTCACAGTTCCTTGAAAGTGGAGTCACAGATAGATAGGATTGTGAAGGTGGTGTTTGGTTTGCTTTCCTTTATTGGTCAGGGTATTGAGTACAGGAGTTGGGAGGTCATGTTACGGCTGCACGGAACATTGGTGAGGCCAGTTTTGGAATATTGCATGCAATCCTGGTCTCCTCCTATCGGAAGGATGCTGTGAAACTTGAAAGATTCGGAAATGATTTACAAGGATGTTTCCAGGGTTGGAGGGTTTTTGAACTACAGGAAGAGGCTGAATAGGCTGAGTCCCTCAGGGGCAACGTTTTCATGGAGATGATGGTGCATGTATGGAATGAGTTGCCAGAGGAAGTGGTGGAGGCAGGTACAATTACAACATTTAAAAAGGCCTCTGGATGGGTATCTGAATAGGAAGCGTTGAGAGAGATAGTGGCCAAGTACTGGCAAATGAGACGAGACTAGGTTGGGATATCTGGCCAGGATGGATGAGTTGGACTGAAGTTTCCAAGCTCTACATCTCTATGACTGACTCTCCCTATAGCTCAAACCCTCTAAAACAGGCAACATCCTTGTCAATCTCTTCTCAACTCTTTCAAGTTCATAACATCCTTCCTAGAGCAGACAGAGACAGTAGTCTCATTTGTCCAAGAGAAACCAAAG
The DNA here is from genome assembly GCF_004010195.1 of Chiloscyllium plagiosum. Taxonomy (NCBI): domain Eukaryota; kingdom Metazoa; phylum Chordata; class Chondrichthyes; order Orectolobiformes; family Hemiscylliidae; genus Chiloscyllium; species Chiloscyllium plagiosum. The sequence continues at coordinate 6,783,730 of NC_057751.1, forward strand.
TAACAAACAGAAATCAACAGTATTGTCTCACGTATAATTGAAGATTGGCCTGCACCTCGGGAAAAGCTCAAGGAGAGAATGGCTCGATCAGAGCAAGAGAAAATCGCAAAGAAATGGCTGCAAATATTAAGCAGGACAGTTCATTCCAACTGCTGGTCCTGAGAAGAATTCCATTCAACTTGCAATATGGAAGAGGCCTTGCAACCAACCTCAAATGAACTGGCTGTGTGCTCAAGTAACCTAATCAGTGCTGATTTTTGGATATTTATCTGGTTCATCTTCAAGACAAGCAATGGTCTCTGCCACAGCCACTATGGGAAGACATTCCGTGGATCATCAATAATCTGTATGACGCAAATTTCTCACAATTACTCACATTATTCTTTGCCACTCATTGATTCTTTCCCCGTTCAGCCAATCAAACACAATTTATTTTCAACAACATGCCATTGAATGACCTTTAAGCTTCTTTGCCCCAACGGAGCTTGTCTAAAGAGCTCAAGTTTCTTTTAGAAATATTTTTCCATCCCTGGCATTACTCTGATTAACTTGCATTGTAAATTGTCTGAGGCTGTAGAGCCATTTATACAGGAGGATTCCCCAACCCGCAGACATGTAATGCTGAATCGTGAATTTTTGGGCTAAATGAGAGTTGTATTGAGATTTTTGGAGGGTCTCATGCCATAGGCTTTGAGTTTTTCACTGTATCTTACCCAAGGCGCCTCTTCAACACCTACCCACTGACAGTCTGGAGCTATTGCTCCTTGACCTCTGTCCCAGACATGACAGTTATGGGGAAAACCAGCGTTCCACCTTTTGGGCGGCGTACTAAAGGTCCTGTTGGATGAGGTGGTGCAGATGTCCTCTTCCCCCAGGACTGGCAGTTGAGACCATGACACCTGACTATGTCAGCCTGGTCCAAGGTTGCCATGCAGGTCAATGCAGTCTCAGCCATGTGGAGGAGTGTACTCATACCAGCGTGAGTGTTGCCATCCTCTGAGACTTTATACTTACTCTGCATCTGCTACTGCAGCACTTCCCAGCAAGGCGCATGCTCTACCACTCACATAAGGTATCACACAAGCCAAACAGAGCTGTCGGATATTGTAATGACTGATCTCTCTGAAATCACTGTGCTATTGCCCAAAGCTGTAGGCGCAAGTGCAGTTCAGCTATAGAAACATTGCTCAGTCTCCAATGTTGAAGGCATTCCCTGCTCTTCAGACATTTCACTGACCAGAAGAAGTTCTCGTTGTTATAACAGAATTATGTAGCAGCTTGTTGAAAAACTGACAACTTGAGATGAGGATGTATGTTTGCTGTTGTGCAGGTCCAGATGGATAGAACATCAGAAGATCCAGCTGAGGCCATATAATTAACAAATATCTCCAAGCGATAAGCAGAATAGTGGCGTATACTCCTGTTAGGGAGTTGCTGTTCACAACTGTTCTCTTGAAATTCCTTAAAACATGATTCCAACAAGAACAATCTATTTATATTGCATTACTTTTGGTTTTTTTTTAAATCCCATTCCATATGCTCACTTCTGGCAGATTAGCTACTTCCTACATGCAGCATAATTTCCACTCTGAAGCTGCGAAAGAATGTCTGAATAATCCTGGTTGTGTCAACATTGCAGGCTTGTACCTATGTGTAACCCACCATTCCTGACAAACTGAAATATGAGTCAATTATTGCTATTTGTGTTGACTTATTATTTTTTCTCAATTTTTTTCAGGCCCAAAGGTCGGATGATTTGTTCTCAGTATTATGATGGTGCAGATGTTAAATCCAAACAATAAGATTATGTTAGCTAGCTGAGGCATTCCAAAAACTTGAGCATAAAATCCAGGCTGTCTGTGAGGCATTAAAACCAGGTCCTATGTAAAAGATCATGGTGTTGCCATTCATACAGTCATAAAAATGTACAAACAGACCCTTCAATCCAACTCGTCCATGCTGACCAGATACCCTAAACTAATCAAGTCCCATTTTCCAGCACTTGGCCCATATGCCTTCAAAATGCTTCCTATACATATACCCACCCAGAGGCCTTTTCAATATTGTTCTACCAGCCTCCACCACTTCCTCTGGCAGCCAAATCCATGCAAGCACCATCCTCTGCATGAAGTTGTTACCCCTTAGGTCTATTTTAAATTTTTCCCCTCCCACCGTAGATCTACACCCTCTATTTCTGGACTCACCTACCCCAAGGAAAAGGCCTTGTCTATTTACTCTATCCATGTCTCTCATGATTTTATAAACCTCTGTCACATCACCCCTCAGCCTCCGATGCTCCAGGGAAAACAGCTGCAGCCTGTTCAGCCTCTCCCTATAGCTCAAACTCTCCAACCATGGCAACGTCCTTGTAAATCTTTTCTGAACCATTTTAAGTTTCACAATATCTTTCCGATAGGAAGGAGACCAGAATTGCACACAATATTCCAACAGTGGCCTAACCAACATCCTGTACAGCCGCAACATGACCTCCCAACTCCTGTACTCTGACCACAAAAGGAACGCATACCAAACTCCTCCTTCACTATCCTGTCTGCCTACAACTCCACTTTCAAGGAACTATGAACCTGCACCCCAAGGTCTCTTTGTTCAGCAACACTCCCCAGGACCTTGCAAATCAGAGTAGGAATTATACACTTAATGGTATTTTCAAAATGCAGCACCTCACATTTATCAAAGATGATCAGGGGAGTTTTCCTTTGTCCCAGTCAATATTTAAGCTTTAACCTTGAAAATATTATGGAATTAGATCATATCATTTTCAGATTTCTGTTGGTTGGCACTTGCTGTACATGGATGGACTGCACTGCCTATACTGAAAGTAGGTAATTGGTTGTGAATTACTTTGGAGTGTCCTCAAGTTAGGTGAGAGTAATTATGACTCTCTGCAAAGGGTCCCCCTGGAGAGTCTAGTTACTTTTTATGGTAATTTTGATGTGCTTTTAACCTGCCATAGTGATCGCTTGTGCATCTCCACTGGCCCCACTTGTAACAGCAGCATACATTTGGCTTGGCAAGTATTGGCTAAACGAGTTAAGAAAATCACAAGATGATTGTTGATCTGTGCGGATCAGAACATCTAACTCCACAAAAATATGGGCAGAGCAAAAAAGAAATGAAGGATATGTGTGACTCATTACAGTCTGGTTGGGAAGCATCCCTGCAATTGCGTCTGTAATGACAGTCGATGAAACATGTCCATGCTACATGGGTTCACTCCCTAAACCCAACGGTGTTGGTAAATAATTCACCTCCACAAAGACTGAGGGGGTGGACGAGAGATCCAAAAGACAAATCAACCTTCCTGACGTGGATCCGGGACTCAGATTAGGAGGACCAGGAAACCCAAGTGATGATGACATTTGTTATGAGAGATTTTACAGGTGGCCCACTGACAGAAGAAACAACTTCTTTGGAAACTGTAACCTTCTGCAGCAAAAGATATAAAAGATGCCACCAAGGAGAATGGAAACGTCAGTCAAAAAGGTTGCTGATACACGCTGTAGTGAAGCACCCCCTGCACAGAGGCGGTCATTATTCAGACAACATGAAAGATAGAATAGCTGCTTTGCACACTCTGCAGCTCCTGCGTTTCAATGGGTTGGTGCCATGAGAGACCACTTAGCCAATAGGCACCAAGTAAGAGAATATCTGAACCAGATGTTCTCATTGTGGTAAGAGCACGTATTACCATGGCACAGCCTACCACATTGCAAAAAGCAAAGACAGAGGGGTATTGTTGTCCCATTCCCACCCCAGTCAAAGCAAAGCACTCAGAGACAGTGTAGTTTTATCTTCCTTTATTCCACGAGAGAGAGAGAGAGAGAGAGAAAACAATTGCCCACATGCACAGGGACATGACTGTCTTCTCTTGAAGATCAGTTTCTTAAATGAACTATGTAGTCATTTTACAGGGAGCATTCTTCCTGAGAAGGCAACATATTAATTGGGTGACCGTTACAATCAGCAAGTGTCAAAGTAGAGGTTAAGCCTTCTGCTGTGAGACCAATGTTCTTAACCTTGTTGGCTTAACATAATGGATACTTTTCCCCTTGTTAACTGACCTTACATACTGAACGCTTCCAATATTGTTAAATAGCTCAACATAATGAATGCTTTTCCACCTTGTTAACCCATTACCCTTGCCTCCAGCACCCCATTGTTAACTGCAAGTTCTTATCTGATCTGAGTCATGCTCAGCTGAATTGCATTTCACAAAACTCAAAACTGAACTCTTTCCCTACCTACTCATACCCTATACAAATTATCAGGGGTACCCCAAACACACAGGTGCCTAAGCATGTTCTAAGTGCAAATGTCAAGTCACATCACTGATTGGACTCAGCCAACTCAGATGCATGAGGCATGCTGAGCTATGCAACAATAAATGCCTCAGTGCCTTGAAAGCCAAATCCATGCCAAAGATTGAAAATGAAACCAATCTTCTTCTAGATTCAGAACGGAGGTTCAGAGATTGTCCAACCATAAAACCAAAACAGCCTAACACATTTCAGACAATCGCAGACCACTGCAGAATGCCTTGGTGGTAGCTTGTCATCAATGCCAGGCCATCCCAAAGACGACAGATGGGAAGCTGTCTCACAAGATGACACCAGCAACCATGATAAGGTCAACTGAAACCCTGAAAATGTTGATCAGAATCTGCAATTGGCCTGCAATCCACAACATTGGGTCAGAGAAGCATCAACTAACATAGGCCAGACAATTCCTCAGTGTGCGACAGCCCCAAAACCAAGACACTCGGAGGGGGGATAGTGGGGAGCATCTTGGACCTCTTAATGATTGGGGATGAACCAGTTACTTCATTGAGGCAAGTTGCAAAAATCAAGCAGAGTTAGGTGCGGGAGGAACACCGGGTAGGAGGAGGACTGGGCCTGCGAGAAGGCTCTGTTCGGAGCAATACAGAAAATAGCAGACACTAAGTGGTCCACTCATTTATGAAGCCAGCCACATATTATCTCGAAAGAAGGGCTTGATTTGTCTTGCATGGAGGTTCAGTTCCAAACAACAAAGTGCACCTCAATACATTTGCACAATGTAGTACCAGCTATTGACGTGAGGGACAATTCGCAAGACTAATATAGGATGTCACAAAGCTGGTCTATTTCTTTTCTAAAAGCTGTACCTTTTCTCAAGGATACTGTGTCATGATTTTTTTCAGAGGGGTCATAAGTAGGCCAGGATCTGATTAAACTAGTTTGGTACAGAGACTAAAGAGTATTGAGAGGCCTTTTTGTTTATAGGTAAGCAGATGAGACTTCAGGCCGTAGTGGCCATGTTTTAGAAGTGACCTGTATAATGAAAGGGGCGAGGTCAGCTCTCTAGCTGAGCAGTTCAGTCCTGAACTCGTTGGGAGTTCAGCAGTGGACTGTTTGAACAGGCTCTCTCTCTTTGCACTTCTTTGCCCTTCTGTAAGCATCTGTTCCTTTTTTTTTTTAAAAAAAAAGGGTATTTTAAGGGGGTTTGCTTATTGGGACTGTTGTGTATATTCAGAACAGCATAATTAAGTGTAGTTTGGATAGTCTAGTGTTCTGTAGGCGTTCTTCATTCTGTTCTTTGTGTCTCATTGTGAAATTTTGTGAATAAACTTTTGTCTGTTTTAAAACCTGGTAGTCAACCTCGCTAATTTACTCTGGGTAATTGTCACTTACCCAGAGTAAGTGGAAACAAATTGCAAAGTTATGGTCTGGGCTGCCTGCTTAAGAATGTTTTGAGTGGTCTGGCCTTGTCCATAACAAGGAGCAAGTAGGAAATACAGCCATCAAGAGAATAGCCTGCATCTATGTTTACAATTAGGGGTCTTCTAAAGTGTCAGTGAGCGACATGGAGACTCAGACAAAACTTGCCCTGTGTTTCCCAAAGTGCTGTATTCTTCATGCCTTGACTATAGTAGATAGATCTTTGATGAAACCACACCTGGTGATGGGGAGTCCATAGCAGGAGTAACTGTACAGATTTGGCCACATTGAGGATGTATATATTTGCCTCTGAATCAGGTGCATCCAAAATTTAACAGATTTAACTTCCAGCATTAGAGACCTACTCTCTGACAGGAGTGTGAGTAGAGTGAGCCTATATTCTTGTATTTGCAAAGAAGGGAATGTGATTTCATTGAAACATATATAATTCTGACAGAATTTGAGACAGTCGATGCTGGGACCATTTTTTCTCTGAAGAGTCCATAGCGGAGGCTTTGGCATTTAGAACAGAGCTAAGAATAGATTTCTTCATGATGATGGCTGTGAATTTTTGGAATCATGTATCCAAGGAGGTTGTGGGTGCCTTTGAAGTATATTGCCCAAAATTTGCCAGATTCTGGCAAGGTCAGTGGATCAGAGGTTGGACTCCAGAGTGTCAGTGGATTTTAAACGTTCACTGTTTTTCTCTCCGCTTATGCTGTCAGACCTGCTCCAGCATTCTGCATCCGTGTTTGTGACAGCAAACAGGGTCAGGAGTCATTTTCAGGTTCGCAGACTGTAAATAATCTTGCGGCTGAGGGTTCAGTGCTGGGCCTCAACAGTTTATGGTCCATGACAGTGACCTGGGTGAAGAGATAAAGTGTATTGAATTCGTACTTGCTGACGGTACAAAGACACATTAGAAAGCAAGTTGTGAAGAGGACATAAAGGAATGCAGGTACTTTTATTTCCTTGTCTACTCATTAACCTGACAGTATTGTGTGGGGAAAAATTGAGGTTGACCACTTCAGTGTGAAGAGCAGAATAGAGGGATCTGCATGTCCTTAAAAATTAATCATGAACAGTTTGCATGGAATTCACAAGGCAGGTAGAATATTAGCCTTTATTTCAAGGGGATGGGGCATATAAATAAAAGGAAGCCTTGCTATTACTATTCAAGGCATTGGTGAGACTACATCTGGAGTGCTGCATACAAATCTTGTCTCCTGAATTAAGGGGGTATATACTTGCATTGAGGGTAGTTCAGAGATATTTATTTGGTTGATTGAGTTCTGAAGATTGGGGCACTGTTCAAAATGTTTATAGATGTTTCTCATTTTAATTCCGAAATGACTTGTTTTTAAGTTAATAAGTGAGGAGTTGACTATTCCCCTCTTGGCAGAAAGGCACCTCCTGCAGAATTGTCTGTTTTAGTCTCCAGAAATACAGAAGGACAGGATTCAAAAAGCCAGCTTCAACTCTAATGAAGAGGACTATTGAAACTCAAGATAGCTAGTGTGTACCATCCTGGATTCAAATGTTAGTTCTTCAACTACTTCCTAGTTACCCCTGTGTTATGGAAAAAGATGTCTAACTCTGGGTGCTGTCAATTCGTTAAAAGAGAGACAGGACAACCTTGAACAGTCTCTCTCTCTTTCTCTCTGAATGCTGAAATTCAATCACAGCTGAAAGACTGCAGAAACTCTACCCATCTGCCAAGCCTAGGATTGTTAAGCTGAATGTTTATCTCCGAATGTCAGTGCTACTGGTAACCTTCACTGCAAAGTTGAATGTTGGCATCAGTCTGGTGTTGCAAACAATTCAGAGACTAATGAATTGATCTGTATGTTTTGCAACTTTCATCTTCTTCGCTTCACCTCTTCTCCCTAACCTGTGCATTCTATTACGTATTCCTCGAGTTGTTGCAGAGATCAAATTAATTCATAATTAATATTAATTAGTAATTAAACTCACGCTTGACTAATCCAAGGAGATCTGGTTAAATTGGCTTCTTTTAAGGCATTCGTTCACGTGTGCCTGAGGAAAAGGTATCTATAAGGAAAGGGATTCTTTTCAATTTAACCTTTTTGCAACCAAGGGAGTATGTAAACGAAGTGCCCATGTTTCTACAAGTTTTGGGGCCAAATAGCCTTCTCATTGTATTGTGATTGTAGTGAGGTCAGGCAGCTACAACTCAATCTGAGTTCCCTGGTTGGACCAGATTAACATCTCCAATCAAAGAACCCTGGTTGACAGATAAAAGAGAGAGTGTCAAAGATAGTGAGGCAATCCTGTTGTCAAGAACTGTTCAAGTGTGAATAAAGGGTGACTTGGCAATAGGATGCCAGCCTCTGCAGAGTTATTCCACTCTTTGAATGTTACTCCGCATCCGTGACAAGATCATAACAGTCGGTTTAATGTAATCATCAGATTTTCAGGGACTAAGACAGTTGAAGCTTGTGGGGATTGTATAGGAAATTGAACTTGATGGGGAATTTCAGCCATGATCTTGTTTGATTTGGAGTCATTTTGCCAAGTCTGCCTATTTTTGATGTGTCTTCTTTTTCTTCTGATGACATTAATGGAAGAGTTCTGCCTTGACATTAAAATGTTGCCTGCGAGGCTTTGTGGTTCACTGTCACATGGTCTCTAAGCAAAATGTTGCATTCTCTCGGGTTATAATTACTGATGTGACAGTATTGTAACTTAATATGATGTTGGCCGTAGACTCTTGTCACATACTCTCAAGTTAAATATAACTGCAAGGGAAAAGCTAAGACTGTTTGAAGAACCTGATTTGGTTCAGTTACTATGTAAATTTCTTTCCCATCTTAAGTGGCAGTAAAACTTGACTGTTTTCTAATAGATGACTGACGCATCAGTTCCAAGGCAGTAATTCAGTCACTGTCATAAACCACAAGAGCTAGAGTGAATTATTGCATTCAGCTCCATCCAAGCGGCATGCTTTTCTTTAATATTAAAGAAAATGTCTCCTGCTTTTGTTTCTTTGCGGCATTGAGCTTAGAAAGATGCCTTTCAACTCAGTCCAATTGAGCAATACTAGTTTTTATAAAGCTGCTGCCTAGCTTACATTTCATTTGGCACAAATCCCTGATGTGGACACTTTTTCCATGTAGTCTGGAATACAAACTCATCTGGACCAGGTTCCTCCATTTTTAGTCAAGCCTTTCTTTGAGATATTTATCTATAAATGTGGGTCCATGGCTTCATCAGGACCTTCCTTTTGCTTTAGATTTCTCTCAAAAATATAATGCAAAAATCTTCTTCATCTCTCATTTATCTGTCCCTGAAATCATCTCTAAGTGGTCTCACTCATTGGTTGACACACTCTTCTACTTGTACCTTAATAAATGTGATTTCCTTCCATGTCACACATCCTTCTGCACTCTGTTTTTGCATGTCATTCTTTTCTTGATACATGAAGCTATACCACAAAACTAACTAGAAGTTAAGACAGGAAGCAGTTATTTGTTTGCTCGGACACTGGTTAGATCATGTTGTGTGGGCAAACACAGACAGGTTGGAATAAACCATGTTGTGATCTGAAGCCAGTGTGGAGGAGAGACTAGAGTGTACATCTGGAGGGTTCATGCACTGATGATGGGAGAGATAACTGCAAATTAATCTACAAAGGAGGTGTGTTATTCTGTTAATAATGCACTGGATGAGCTTCTTAAGTGCACCATTATATACAGGGCCAGTGCATATTGTGTAGAGGAGAATGCGCAGGGCATGTCAGGAGAAAGTGAGGACTTCAGGTGTTGGAGATCAGTGTTGAGAGAGTGGCGCTGGAAAAGCACAGGTCAGGCAGCATCCAAGGAACAGGAGTGTCAATGTTTCGGGCATAAGCCCTTCATAAGGAATGTGGGGGGAGGGGGACAAGAGGGGCGAGAGATAAATAGGAGGATGAGTGGGGCTGGGGGTGAAGGTAGCTTGGAAGGTGATAGGTACATGAAGGTGGCGGGGGGGTGATAGTGATAGGTGGGAGCGGAGGGTGGAGTGTATAGGTGGGAAGGAAGATGGACAGGTGGACAGTTCGAGAGGATGGTGCCACATTGGAGGGTTGGATCTGGGATATAAGATGGTGGGAGGGGAGATGAGTAAATTGGTGAAATTGACGTTGATGCAATGTGGTTGGCTTGGACTTAGCAGTATAGACAGCCTAGGACTTGAATGTCCTTGGCGGAGTGGGAGGGAGAGTTGAAGTGTTCAGCCAAAGGGCGATGGGGTTGTTTGGTGCACGTGTCCTGGAGATGTTCTCTGAAATGTTCTGCAAGTTGGCATCTTGTCTCCCCAATGTAGAGGGCACCACATAGAGAGCAACGGACACAGTAGATGAGCTGTTTGGATGTGTTTGTTATTATATTAGCTGATGGTAACACTAGACAAGTCCATCCTCAAGTTACAACTGGCTTAACAGACCCTGCAATTTTTCATCACTATATGTTCATCATGATAGTCAGGTACTGAACAAATTCACAAGAGATGGTTAATATACTTTGTGAAAAAGAACAGAGTTTGTTCCAGGCATTTTTTAGTATGAACTATTTGATACACACACACACACACACTATAAATATCAGAAATAGAGATTCCATCCTTTTGCCCTCAAAAAAACCTCAGATACTCAGACCTCAGTGATGGTTCACACTGTCTCCACTTTCAAGTTTCTTATCCATTTGGCGCAGCAGTAATTATTTTATGGTGGTTTCTTCTTCCTGACTTAAATTTTCTTCAGATCTGTCTTCAGAGCCAACACGTGGGTTTTGCATACCTTCAAGCTTTGAGCAGCCTTCTGCTCTGAAATTGTTTTGTCAAAGTCATTCAAAACTTTTTCCCAGACCTCATTTTGGAGACCGCTGAAGAATCAAAATGCCTTTGCTGTGCATTGCCTGACCTTCTAGGTTGTTTTGTCTTTGAGATTTGGATTTCTGTTCCTATGCAACAAGTTTATTTTGTCTTTCTTTCCTTTCCTTGATTCTAATGCACTTAACTATTCACCGGAGGGATTTTCATGACTTTATTTAAATGGATAAAACTCAACTACGACAATCCTGCACTACACACAGCACTCAAAAATTAAACAAAAATTATGATCTTCCCTTCTAATCACATACAATTTAAAAACATAAATCAGACTTAAAGCTATATGTGAGTCTTTCCACTTAAAAGCTTGAGCTTCTGAATAAAAATATAGCATAAATTTTCAGAGTGTAATGTGGAGGGTAATGTGCTGTGAGGGTGGGTTACAAAGAGGATAATATGTCATGATGAAGATGTGTTTGGATACTAGACACTGAGCATAGGATGAGTTTGTCCTTGAAAATGCTTCAAATTGCATTCATCTTTTTAACATCTTTAAGCAGGATCATTTTCCTCAGCTGAATGCAGTTGTCATTGTGGACTCAGACTGTGGTTGACTGTGTTTGTCTGAGATCTTTTCATTTGGATTAATCAAATTGGTCTTCTATGTTCACTGCATACTGCAGGGAGGGGCTATCATCAACGTAGTTGGGGTTTCACACCGGCTCAATGCATAACAACAAGCCTTGACCTCACCTTCTCAAAGCCTGGAATTAATGTTTTGCTGCTGTCCCTCCTGGCGAGAGCAAATTCAGCAACAGATGGATTCCAAGCAAGGGATTTGGCTCGGGTAAATGTTTTCATGTTGAGAGTGATAACAATGATACATATGCACTTGACCTTGGCACAGAATTTGCTAGGCTGAAGAGTAAACAGATTATTCATTGATCTTGCAATGGACAAAGTTAGCAGTGCAAGGGTTAAATGCAAGCAAGTATGCAGGCTTGCATAACTTTGAAGAACAAAGCGTTATTTTTTGTCCGAATGCTGTCCTTTTGTTTGGATTATGGATTTAATGCTCAAGCAGATTAGTTTTCCCTTCAGCACACCAAGTGCTTCATCCTTGTTTTCACTGAGTTTGTTAAACTGAATGTTTAATCTGCATTCTACACCTGCTGGGTCAGTGGGAACAGCTACCATCTCTCCATCATGAGCCATAAAGTGGGGACAGGCCAGGATAGAAACTGGGCAGAGATCCATCTGTCAAACGTACATTTTTAGCCTCCTTGCTTGCTAGCTTTTCATTTTGCCAGTGACAAATTGGCCAGTGTCATTGATGCTCTTGATTCTATTCTCTGAAAGAAAACCCGATTTGTAAACTGTGCTGATTTCTGGGGAAATGCTGCAGATCCCAAGTACTGCTTTCTCATCAACATGTGCAATGGAGGGCTTCACTGAAGTTTTCAAAATCACAGCGGTGTTTGAATGAAGCAGATAAGGAGAAACTGTTTCCTATGACAAGTCAGTAACCAGTCGGCACATACTGTGTATAGTTGGCAAAGGAGACAGGATAAAATTTAGTCGTCATATTTTACTATGGAGGATTGTTAAGATCTGGATTGTGAGACTTGAAAGCCTGGTGGAATTAGATTCCATTTGAACTTGAAAAAAAGTGCTCATTGTACAGATACTTGAACAGATAATTTGCTGTGCTGTGGGGAGGCAGCCGGAGTGTGGTATAATGTCAGGCAGCTCTTTCCAAGAGCTCGCACGTACACGACAGGCTGAATGGCTTCCAGTGTTGCAGCACTGTACAATCCCAATGATTTGGCTTCAGCAATCATGGTGCAACTCTTGAATCAGAGTCAAAAGGCAGGTAATCTTGACTGACACAGAGGGAGATCTGCATCGTTCATAAGTATTAATTTTGACATCAAACATCCAGTTGAACCGAAATGAGTGATTTTAGTTTCCGTTTTAGTTATTCACAAGATGTCGACATTTCTGATGAAGCCAGCATTTATTGTCATTCCCTAATTGCCTTTGAGAACTTAAACTATTGCAGTGCCGGTGGGAGGTGGTGAAAAAGGTTTATCCTCTAGTACTGTTGAGGAGGGCGATTAACAATTTTATTCCCGTGTTTGTGAAGGGATATTGATCTACTTGTACGTCAAGATGGTTTTTGACTTGAAGGGATGGATGGGTGGGGTGGGGGTAATAATGTCAGTTCTGATGCCCCTGTGAACCTTCTGCCATTGTCCTTCGTGGTGGTCAAGTTTGCTAGTTTGAAAAGGTGCTGTCAAAGGAGCCGTGGTCAGTTGTTGTGGTGCATGTTGTAAATGGTATAACACTGCTGCCATTGTGCATCGGTGGAGGACAGTTGGAGGTTTTAGACGGGGTGCCCATCAAGCAGACTGCTTTGTCCTGGATAGCATTGAGCTTAAACATTGTTGGAGCTGCTCTCACCCAGATGCATAGATTGAATTCATTAACACCCCTGCCTTGTTCCTTCTTGATAGTGATCCGACTTTGCAATGCAGAGGTCAGTTGGTGAGTTACTTGACACCAAACTCTGAGCTTCTGACATTGCCTTGGAGGTCAGAATATTTGTTTTCAGTTTTTCGTCAGTGGTAACCTTCACTATGTTGACAGTGGGTGATCGAGTGATTCAAGGGGCATGGTTGAATTCTGTCTTTTGAAAATAATATGGCCTGGAATGTGCACCTGAGCCATCAACGAATGTGATTAATACTTTTTCATGAACCCCATTGCACAGCAGCTGAGGTAAATTTTGAGGGGCACCTCCTCTGTCAAACGAAGAGTCATCAAACTGGCTGTCTGAAGTCCACCAGAGTGCTGGCAGTTCACTTGTTCTGGCATAGTCACATGCTGATGCCACGCACTTCACTCACAGAATAACCACTTTGACAAAGCTGTGGAATACAAACTTACATGATGTGGAGGTGCCAGTGTTGGACTGGGATGGACAAAGTTAAAAATCACAATGCCAGATTTTATTCCAACAGGTTTACTTGGAAGTGCAACCTTTCGGAGCGCTGCTGCTTCATCACACAGCTTTTGGGGCAGGATCATAGGACAGGGAATTTATCATAAAAGATCAAAGTGTCACACAACTGATGCGATGTATTGAACAAACCCAGAGACGGCAGACCCCAGATCATGACTTCATAAACATTCATACAGAATAAATTGCTGGGTAAATTGAAGTTGCATGCCTATCACTTTTGAATTTTATTGCTGACTAATCTTTGGGAGGTCCTACTAGGTAACCTTTGGTCTGATGTCAAAATTCTCAGACTGTGGCACAATCACGGAGGCAAATGGTGTTTCTGTGGGATTACTAGTGACTGGTGCATACTCAGCATCTGCCCTGGGTTGGCAAGGTTATTGTGCAATTCTGTAATAGCAGTGGCTGAATCAATATAAGTATTCCTGGCTGACCAGCAGCTCTGGTGAAGTGATAATCACTGTCAATCTGGCAGTAATGTTATTGCACTTTGAAGTAAACATTTTGGAAACATTGCCAAAAGGATTAGATTTTAGAATGTTTTTTTTTTAATCTATTCAACAGTATGTTGCCCTTGCAGTCTGTGACGGTAAGATGGAAATGATAGCTCCAGGCCACTGTTTCAAAAGCAAAACAGCTTCACTTGATCTAGTTAATGGCTACAGACAAAAATGTGACACTTCGGTTGGCTGAGTTTTGAAAGCTTGCAATCTCTTCCCCTGTTCTCTTTCATCATATTAGCAGTGACAACAAGTCAGATACAAGTCAGTGTTTGTAGCAGGAGAATGGTGCAGGGAGACTAGCTGTATTAAAAGCAGTACAACATTCAGCCAGAACAGGGTGACCTTTGTCCTTCATACACATTAAAGTCTCGTTGGATTTATTGTCCCAAATGATTGCAGCAATCCACACGAAGAATCATTGATGAGAATAACTTGGCAATATTAATTATTTGGCACTGAACCAATTGTCAGGCTGAGAGGTTCCAGAGAAGTAGAGGCACCTGGCGATGATTTGCCCAGGTTTGGCCCGAGTGTACAACCTTCAAATGCTTTTTGAAAAATGAGTCATCAGAATAGTTACAATGTACAGTTTGTCAATTTGAGTATTTTCTCCAGTGGCCAAAGGCATGATCGAGGTGCACACAAGCTTTGCAGGGGTGGGAAAGTGCAGGGCAGAGTGACAAAAATGACTTGTGTTCATATAATGCCTTTCAGGATCTCTGTCAGGATAAAACAAAGCAATTTGCAGCCAATGAAGCATTTCTTTTAAGAAACACCAGCTAACTTGCACACAGCTAATCCCCCAAACAAGATAATGGTCATGACATCGGCGATAGTCAACTAATATTATTGTTGGACTATTAACCTCAGGACCCAAGTAACGTTCTGGAGATTTGGGATCGAATCCTGGCATGACAGATGGTAGACTTTGAATTTAATAAAAATCTGAAATTCAAGATCTGATGACGACCATAAAACCATTATTGTTGGGCAGTAATAACTCATCTGGTTGACTCATGTCCTTTAGGTGAAGAAACTGCTATCCTTACCTGGTCTGGCCAACATGTGACTCCAGATCAACAATGTGGTTGACATGTCCTGTTCTCTGGGCAATGAACATTGGCCGAACAAACAACACCCAGATCTTGTAAATGAATAAGAAGAAAAAAGTGTAATGACATGAGCAGGCCATTCAAGTCTCATTTTTTTGTCATCTAATTCCACCATCCTAATGGTACTTGCTTCTCATTGGCTTGACTGATACCCTCTCAAATGCATCCTTACGATTCACTTCGACCACTTTCTGTAGTACTGAGTTCCATAGTCTCACCTTTCTTTGAGTGAAACCTTCTCTGGATTCCTTCTAGCTTCTTGGTGACTTCTAATTATACTATGCCCCACAGGTGGAAACACTCCCTCTGCGTCCATTTTGTCCAAACCTTCCAGCATTTAATAAAACCTTCTATTTCACTCATCTTACAAAACCCAAAATGTCAGTTCTCATGATCTTGAAATCTTATGAACACTGCTCCCCAACTTGAAAATCCCTGTGGCGTGACTCTTCAAAGTCCAAATGAGACAGTAGACAAGATCTGTTTAACATCCAGTTTGAAAGATGGCACCGCAAATACTGCAGGACTCCTTTGATATTGCAGCAGAATGTCAGCTAAGATTTTTATGCTCAGCTCCCGTGGTGAAACTCAGATGTGAGCCCAAGAGTCAAGAACCAGAGGACATTGATCTAAAGTGATTGGCAAAAGAACCCAAAGCAACCCAAGGGGGAAGAACATTTGGTGACTGTTTAGGATCTGGAAATGTACATGCTGAGATATTCTCGTTTGTCTTTTGTGGGATATGGCCATTATTGGTAAAGAAAACCCTTAATGGCCATCCCTGTATGCCTTGCCACTGCTGGGGCGTTTGAGAGGCTAATTCAGAGTCAGCTGCATGACTGTGGATCTGGAGTCACATGTAGGCTAAACCAAATAAGAATGGCAGATTCTGTACTAAAAAAAAGGCAAATAGATTTTACGATATCAGTATTGATAAAAGATGGAGCTGGAAAGGCACAGCAGGTCGGGCAGCATCAGGGGAGCAGGAGAGTTGACATTGAGTTGGGATCCTTCATTGGGAGTGGGGAGGGTGAAGGGAGCTGAGAAATAAATTGAGGGAGGGGTGAGGCAGGGGAAAGGTAGGTGATATGGTGATTGGTGGATGTATATATGGAGTTATTGTGATTGGCCAGAGGGAAGGCTGGAGCGGATAGGTGAGGAGCAAGTTGGACAGGTTAGGTCCAGTCATAGGGGACAGGGAAGCGAGGGAAGGCTGGACATGGGATGATGTTGGGAGTGGGGAGATTTTCAAGCTGGTGAACTCAGTTAAGGCCATTGGGCTGTCAGGTCTTGAGGCGCAATGAGGTTTTGTTCCTCCAGTTTGCATGTGGCCTTGTTTTGGCAGTGGAGGCAGCCCAGGATGGACATGATGCCAAGAGAGTGGGAGGAGAAGTTGAAATGGCTGGCAACTGGAAGGTGGTGTTAAGATAGCATGGTAGTTTGCTGGTTACAATTACTGAGACTAGCTTAAGGTTAGATTAAATTCCTTACAGTATGGAAACAGGCCCTTTGGCCCAACAAGTCCACTCTGATGCTCTGAAGAGTAACGCACCCTGACCCATTCTCCTAATTAATATACCTAACTGTGGGCAATTTAGCATGGCCAATTCACCTAACCTGCATATGTTTGGATTCCTGATGTATTCATTGAACCAATGTACCATTACCTGGAATGCTAATCCAATGACATACCTGCCACCCCTCTCAAGATGACTGAACACGTGGGAAGCAAACTTAATTTTGTTTTGAAAAGGATCATCTAATGAGGGAATAATACTGAGCTTTGGTGAAGGGGGTCAAGCATGACTGAGATGGTGGGCTGAATGGCCTCATTCTGTGTTGTAACCGTTGAGTCTGTGACATCCACTTTCAGATTAAAAAGCAGTTGACCTTGCCCTGCAACAAATAACGTATTTTGCTGGGAAAGCTCATCCAAATGCCAGAAACAAATACCAAATATGGCAGGGTTGTGCAAAGCCTGCATTGCTGACCACAATCCCAATCCCAGAATGTTTATCTGCAGGCAGTGTTTGGAAGGAAAAGGAGAAAATTTCAACAATGTAAACAAAGTACAAAGTGTTCATTTCACATTGTCAAAGTCTCCTGCAGGCACAAGCAGCAGACTTGATGAGCCATATCTGATGAATTTCAACAGTTCTCAGATAGCCCTTTGGAAAAGGGCAATCAATCTACTTGAGCACCAGCTCACCATACTGTTCTCTCATTGTGTTGTATTGTTCAACTTCGGTTAGCTACACCGTGGGATGCCACAGCAAGATGAAATTCTTCCACTGCTTGGGTTCTCTTGCCTGAATATGACTAGTATTAATACTGAGGAACTATGCACACATGAACAAGACCTGAACTTAGCTACACTGACATTCTTTTTTCTCTCACGCTGTCTCCAGTTTGGGGTACATCTTAAACAGTATCATTTAAAATGACCATGATGTTCTCATGGAGAGCAAGTTCCACTCAAACGTTTCAGCATTCCCTCCATTATGTTTTGACATTGTCAACTTAAAGAACGGGACACATTTCAAAAACATCTAGCACCTTAAGACCAGGCATTCATGAGATGCAATGATTCATCGGCAGAAGAATTGTATTCAACCACAATCTGTAATCTCAATGCCCAGTCTATTACCACCAATAAGGCAGGGATTGAGCGCATGCTCGGCTCAGTGTCAGGAATTACCCAAAAATGGAGGGGTCAATCTGGTGAAGCTACAACACAGGACTACTTGCATGCAAATCAGCGTAAGGTATGTGATCCCACAACCAATAAACAATCTCAGCTCTGCAGTGCTGTCACATCCAGTTGTGAACAGAGGTGAATCGTGACAATTCAGTGCATCAGGCAGCTGCGTAAACACCTCTGTAGTTATTGATGGGGGAGCCCACCACATTAGGACAAAGACAAGGCTGAAGCATTTACAAGCATCTTCAGCCAGAAGTGCTGAATGGACAATCTATCTTGGATTTCTCCTGAGCTCCTAAGCCTCACTGATCAAAGTCTTGAGCCACTTCACAATTCACTCCACATGATATCAAGAAACAGTATATAAATTTTCCTTTTCAGTTACAAAATGTAAAAGGATATTAGACACTTGTGGTTTGCAACTTCAAAGTCAACTGTGAGGTGCTGCATTTTGGAAAAACAATTCAGAGCAGGACTTATACAATTAATGATGAGGTCCTGGGAAGTGGTGCTGAACGCAGAGACCTTGGAGTGCAGGTTCATAGTTCCTTGAAAGTGGGGTCGCAGCTCGATAGGATAGTGAAGGCGACATTTGGTATGCTTTCCTTTATTGGTCAGAATGTTGAGTACAGGAGTTGAGAGGTCATGTAGCAGTCATTGGTTAGCCAACGTTTGGAATATTGTGTGCAATTCTGGTCTCCCTTTCATCGGAAGGATGTTGTGAAACTTGAAAGGGCTCAGAAACGATTTACAAGGATGTTGCCAGGGTTGGAGGGTTTAACCTGTTGGGAGAAGCTGAATAGACTGGGGCTGTCTTCCCTGGAGCGTTGGAGGCTGAGGGGTGACCTTATTGAGGTTTATAAAATCATGAGGGGCATGGGTAGGATAAAGACAAGTCTCTTCCTTGGTTTGGGAGAGTCCAGAACTAGAGAGCATAGGTTTAGGTTGAGGGGGGAACAATTTCAAAGGGACCTAAGGAGCAACATTTTCACAGAGGGTGGTGTGTGTATGGAATGAGCTGCCAAAGGAAGTGGTGCAATTACAACATTTAAAGGCATCTGGATGCATACAGAGAAACCTTGATTATTTCAATGAGATGAGCAGGCACTATTTCATTCTAATAATTGATTATTCGGACAATCAATTTTAGCTTGAAAAGGAGAAGCTATACTGGTCTAATGCTCTGCTCTACAGGAGAATTTGTTTAATTCTGTAATTTTAACACGTCTGTCATTTAAACAAAATGATCTTTGCAGTCTGCAAATTACAGTTTAACATGAGAAGAACTAAACCTCATTAAACATGGTCCTGAATAGCTTCTACGATCACAAGACAATTTCCAGTATCAGTTTCTGGGAACTCAGTCTTGTGTCGAAAAAGATGGAAGTCCCACCTCACGCATGCATTTACATTCTCTGCTTTTTTTAAAAAAAAAAATGAATGGCCCGGTAAAGTGCCAGGAATACTGTACCTATATGGTAGAACGCTTACTTTTGCAAAGAGCTGTGTAACAACTCTCACCTAAAAACTTTCCAGTCGCTGATGCTTGAGCTGCTTGTGTTTCTTTGTTTGTGCCAGAGTTTTCACATCATCTTCAGTACAGGCAACTCAAATACAGTACACTTACCTCTGATGTGGGACCGTAAAATCTTCTCCAGATAATCAAGATTCCTCTGTATATGAATAGGAAGGTTTAGAGGAATATGAGCCAAGTGCTGGTAAATGGGACTGGATTAATTTCTGATATCTGGTCTGAAGGGTCTGTTTTCATTCTGTATATCCCTATGACACTGACTCTTAAGTGGGATTGTGCAAAATGTACACAACATATTGCTTTTCAGAGGTGGCAACTTTGATTTAAGGAAAACCTGACCAATAACAGGCTTATAATTGATCATGTTGGAGTTTGATCACAGACCAATGAGTGTATTGCAGTCATTAGGCATAGAAACTTGCAAACAAAAGAAATCTCTCCTCATCTCACATTGAAAAAGTTATTAAAAAATTAGACTGTTGAAAAGAAATCCAATTACGGACCATTCCAAGAATTCTAGTATGGCACACGACCCAAGTCCATCTACTCAGCTGTCAAACGAAAGATTGACCATCACTCTGCAGATTATGTCCTGTCATCATTGTTCACAATCAAAAGAGCTGAGAGGAATAATTCACAGGGGAAAACTTGGATTTTGCATAGTAGTACATCAGTAATCTATTTTCGTCATTTAAGGACTCAGTATGTTTAGAAATGCAGAGAGTTTTCCTGTTGGTGATGAAACCTGCTGTGAGTGACTTTATTCCCAAATAACAGCCCATCTGGAAAATCTATCACGCTTATGGTTTGCTTAGATCATTCCACTTTTTGATGGTTTGTCAGAGTGGCGCTTAGTTATTAGTGCCTGCATGACCCACCCATAAGCTTGGACATTTCCTCCCTCCATCACCAAGAATGAGTGACAGTATCATCTACAAGATGCACTGCTACAAATCACAAATGTTCTTTAGACAGCTCTTAATGTAGAAAATAGTGGAAAAGCAAAAAACAAAATCTGTGCCCCAGGTGAATTTTCAGTTGTGCCACCACTTAGCTGATGGATGACTGACTTAACCCTGCTTTTGCCAGGCCTGCCAAGTTTAAAACGACCAACAAAGGATCATTGTGAGTAAGTCTGACAGAAAGGAAGGAGAAGCAAACAACAGTCAGCAGTTCACTGAGCACCAGCATATTTGACAGCCTGTAGTTTGCTTGCCTCTCCAGGGACCTGAAGTTTTATTAGTGTTTGATGCATCAGAAGTTTTTCAAACATCAATAAATATTGAAATCCCTGGGGGAACAGGCAACATGAAATTCATCAGATTTGTTGCTTCCTGATTATTTTTGACGTGATTAAACTGCAATGTAGAAGCAATTAAGCTAAGAGAAGTGATTATTGTTAATGGTTACCAGGTGTTTTCAGTTCTAATTGTTTCTGTGTGGCCCAGAAGGAGATTGGTTTTGCTCCTGCTTGAATCTCTTGATTGTTCCTTCCATTTCCCACTTTCTGCTTGGGATCCATCTGAAAACATGATTTTATTGTGGTATCAGAGAATCAGAGATTTCTGTAGTTTGTGGAGGGACATAAAAGTCAAAGAACTGCATATTTTCAAACCAGGTTCAAGAATTGCCACCCAAATTTGCCAATTCTCAATCTTAACAGCGACATCAGCATTAGCAACATTTATAGACCAGTCCCTCAAGTCTGATCCACCATTCAGGTAAATTAAGGCGCAACTCAATTTTTCATACCGAGCTCCATTTCTTTTAATGCCTTAACTAAGCTGTATAATATTCTTCCAACAAAACATATGGCACTCCTAATGCTGAAGCACAGTGACAGTTGTTGCTCATGCCAGCTTTAGAATTTCCTTGTGCAGCCCATGAGTCAATTGAAATGGCCAGCAAACTATTTCTGCTCGGTGCTGTTGTTTAAGCAAAGAACGCTGCCAGTACACTGGAGACCTTTTTCTTCCTTTGAATAATGTCACAGGTGAACTCCCACCTCATCAGGGTATATGGATAATACAATGGCATCTATACTGAGGTTACATGCTGAGCGCTACGTTGGCACATAGTCTATATTCTGTATTAGAGTGTCGTTAAACTGATGGTTCTTCATCCTGCTGTTTACTCAGCTTTGTCTGCAGCTACCTTTTTGAACTCAAAAATGAGTGAACAAAACACATGGAAATTAGGCTGGAAAATGTCAGGCCCTGCTGTGCACACACCAAACCAACACAGCACAACTTATTGCAGTGTTCCCAGCTTCACTGCCTGATCCGTGTTGACTTTGCCAACATCAACTCAGGTGACCTTCATGGCACTCTGACTGACCTTGCTTCTGAATGCTTGCTCCTAATCACAGTCTGTCATACCCTCTCAGAACGAAGGATGCTTGTGGGCATTGGAAGCATTCACATTATTTGATCAAGTCTGACATACGTGATCTGTCCAAAACTGCTCTTCAGAAAAGATGTCCTTGAACTGCTGCACTGTGTAGCAACAATACACAGCCTCTATGATGCGAAGTAAGGATTTTGGCTCAGTGATCATGACTGTCATGTTTTATATAATGCTTGGATGAGAATAGAAAAAGCTTCTGTTGATAATAGAACAAGAGTGTATGATGAGACACCACCTTCAGGAGAGGAAGCAGGAAATTAGGGAGTAATATGAAAAGATAACTGTATTCTTTCATGTTTGTCATCTTACCTGAATTAGGAGACAAGCACTTTAAAGAACATTGCAGACTTGAGCATATGTTTTAGATTGATACTACGGGGCACAATTTTGATTTCTCCGTTCACTTCCTTTCAACAAAAAGATCACTTCAAAACCACGTGGAGACAGTCTCACTGCAGGATGGCACCACTAAACTGCATTACATTGTACTACTGTGACCTAAAAGATACCTTACATCACACCCCAACATCATTCCCTGTGATTGTAGACACTGGTTCATTCAAAGCTGAACTTCCATTGCATGCCAAAACCCAAGAACTGAACCAGGAGATAACCCAAAGAAATTTGGAGTCAGCAGTCTGCAAAGCTCATCTTGCAGAGTTAAGTATCGAGCAACCTTTAGCTTGTAGTCATCCATTGTGAAAAGAAAACTTGAGGAGAACCACTGTGGCTTCAGAACAAAGAGACACTACAGAAAATGGTGCCAAAAATAAAAAGGCCTCAACGTAACATCTGTAGACCTCACTTAGACTTCGGGTGGATGTCCCTGTTTTTCAAGGACTTTCCAGAATCAGTTTCATCAAAATTAACCCAAAGTCTGTCTGATCAATCTCAACTTGGAGTAGCATCCCTCATCCTTTGCAGACCTCCAATGATATGGACCAGGCACTGGGTTCATTCACCACTTAAATTTAGCATGATGTTGCTTTTGGCAACTGTAGACCTTAAAAGGAGGGAATTTATGCACGCGTCCAGACATCGAGGGGTTTACCATCTCAGGTGTCTCAGGCTCACACCATGACAGAAAAAAAACGTCTACAGCATTGAGCGCACCCTCCTAGCCCACAATAAAAATCAGTCAAACCAGCAACATTGAACATGTTTTTTGCTGAAGAAATGGGAAGAGCTGTCCAGAGGGGAAAAATGTTGGAATACTTGGAAATGGACATATTCTGGTCTCTATTTTGAAGTATACAAGACAAGTCTGGACACTGTCTCACATGCCAAGTTTACTACTTTCTGAAGTTGACTATCAGCAATGAACTCGGTACAGGTTTCAGGGACCACATGTCCTACTTCTTCTCCCATTTCTTGTGTTTCAGCACAGTACTAGGGAATTGATGCACCGTTCACGCTGAGATGAAAAAAATCAAGTGAAGCTACGTTTGCCTGCTCCGGTGACTGCACAAGATCCTATGGTACAGTACAAATAAGACTTAAGTTGTGAACTGGACAACATTCTTCCATAAATCAAAAGCTGACATTGCAAGATTGCCTGGTCATTTGGCTGTTATTGTTTGTGACCTTATTTATGTAAACTGGCTATTGTGTTTGCCTTTTTTTTGCAAAGTAGAAGTGGACTTTTACAAAGCAATCATTATGCATTCAGGGACAAGTCTAGGACAATGCTCCTTTCCTTCAGTGCATTGAAGTGTCACCTTAGATTATACTCTGAATACATTGAGGTGTCAATTGAATCCATGGTCCTCTAAAATCTGATACAGATCATTTATGAAAAAAAAGGCTTGAGCATTCAACAACATGCGCAAGCACAAATGCACACTAAAATAATCTGAATAGGTTTCCACCATCTGCAGTGACTTTGAATGTTGCCAAATTAGACATGAATTGATTCTCTGTCGTCAGTGTATGCCTGTCTGTGAGGTGAGAGCTTCATGTTCGACTGCTCATTATCTCAGGACTTACAGGTAAACATAACTAAGAGTTGTAGCGATAGAATAACCCCCAAGGTCTCTTGAACATCTATCAAATGAATGCAGTGTCAATGTGACAGGATGTTAGATCCAAAAGTAACGAAGCATCTCTGACCAAGCCATCAAATTTATAATTAGCGTTGAGCTCATCACTGTATTTTTAAATACGCAGGGACAAATCACTTAGAATTTATTGGAATTTATGGTCTGAGACTGATGGTGCGATATTAGCAGCTGAATGCGTACAATTTAGTATGATGAAAGCCACGTTTCTTCCAGTTATATTCATAACGTTTGTTACTCTGTTTAATTTAAGACCTCAATTAAAAAATAACACAGACCAACACAATACCAGTAATTTTAGTACAATATAGCAATGCTACCAAGACTATCTGCAGATGTAATAAGTTAAACGTTAGCAGATTTTTTTTTTGTTTGGGTAAGTGTCATTTTCAGGAAATTTAGAGAATCGTAGACTACTGGAAGACAGAAGCCTTCTAACACATTGTATCCATTTTTTTCTCCTCACCCTCTGTTAGCCCAGATTGTCCGGACTGAATCATCAACCATATATTTAAGACTATTTCCAGCAAGCTTTCATCGGGCTTTTTTTAATGTAGTCATGGTTCCTGGTTCCACCATCCTTTTTCATAGGGTGTTTCCCTCTTTGAGCTTTCAAGTTTGTGCTCAGGCAATTTTATGCTGTTCACCAAATTATGTACACAGCATGCTTCTGCGGTGCCCAGCTTGAGTTATTGTGTGCTCACCAAAGGCAGAAGTTATTTCTGATGTGGCACCACATTCATACCCTACCTCTTGCAAAAATGCCATCCCGTATTCCCAATTCCTCCGCCTCCGCTGTATCTGCTCCCAGGAGGACCAGTTCCTCCACAGAACACACCAGATGGCCTCTTCCTTTAGAGACCACAATTTCCCTTCCCACGTGGTTAAGGATGCCCTCCAATGCATCTCGTCCACATCCCGCACCTCCGCCCTCAGACCCCACCCCTCCAACCGTAACAAGGACAGAACGCCCCTGGTGCTCACCTTCCACCCAACCAACCTTCGCATAAACCAAATCATCCGCCGACATTTCCGCCACCTCCAAAAAGACCCCACCACCAGGGATATATTTCCCTCCCCACACCTTTCCGCCTTCCGCAAAGACCGTTCACTTCGTGACAACCTGGTCAGGTCCACGACCCCCTACAACCCACCCTCCCATCCTGGCAC
>NC_057751.1:6809052-6825630 GCF_004010195.1 Chiloscyllium plagiosum
CAACCTCCCCCCGCCCCTATCACCTTCATCCCCTCCCCCAATCACCTATTGTACTCTATGCTACTTTCTCCCCACCCCTACCCTCCTCTAGCTTATCTCTCCATGCTTCAGGCTCTCTGCCTTTATTCCTGATGAAGGGCTTTTGCCCGAAACATCGATTTTACTGCTCCTTGGATGCTGCCTGAACTGCTGTGCTATTCCAGCACCACTCATCCAGAACCACATTCATAGCCCAGCTGCACACCAGCTGAAGCTCTGCCTCAGGAACTGCCATTCACAGTCCTCACAATGGGTGATAAATTACCAGGATCGTTCATGTGACAACTATACCAGGGTGTGTTGGGAACTACACAAAAGCTATTTCGTTCCTGTTCAATTTACCAGGGGTGTGTTGCGATTAGTGGGATAATACTCTTAATGTGAGCTTAAAATCTTGGAATTTGCTTCACGACTACTGAAGAAGGGTCACACCTGAAATGTTGACTTCTCCATCTCCTGATGCTGCCTGGCTTGCTGTGTATTTCCAGCCTCCTGCTTGGCTACTTTTGATTCCAGCATCTGCAGTAAAACTGAATCAAGTGAAATTATGATCTATTAAGCTTGTTACTAACTGGGATCTGACTAATCCAGTTTCATGAACTGCTGGATTTATTGCATTAATAAAAGGGCCACAACTGCTGTAAAAAGATGAGCAGTGACAAGTCGCTCAGAGTGCAAAGGCCATTTTTGAAAGAGCCTGCTTAAAAAGGCAGGAAGGTCAGGGATTACATGAATTGGAGGGATGCCTGCATTGGCAGAGGGGCCCTCTCCAAGGTGTCATTCCATCATTTTTCCCTGCCAATCAAAACCTGCTTCCATCCCCCTCTTTCCCCTCCCAATGCACTCAGAACTTTTGCCTTCATTATAGCCACTGGATTTGTCATCTTCTTCCTGCAACTATTTGTAATCCTACTACAGAGCTCTACATCTTCCTGTTGCCTGGAGCAGTCAGTCATCAACCAGATTGGTCCGATCTCTTGTCCACTTGTAACTGGCAGATTATTTTCATTATAATGAAATGGAGGGTTTGGAATTTTAACAGCAGTGGAGTGCCACTTTTCCTGAGTTTCTGGCAGAAAAGACGACCCTAAACTTCTGTCCAGACATGAATGCTCTCACCCTATAGGTGAGGCGATGGCCTAAATTATTAGTATTATTGCTAGATTACTAATCCAGAGACCCAGGTAACGTCCTGCGGACTCTGGTTCAATTCCCACCATGACAGATAGTGGAATTTGAGTTCAAGAAATAAAAATCTTCTATAAAGAGTTCATGATGACCTTGAATCTACCGTCAGTTGTCAGAATATCACATCTGATTCACTCATGTCCTTTAGGAAAGTAAAGTGCCATCTCTACCAGATCTGGCTTGCATGTGACCCCAGGCTCACAGCAGTGAAGTTGATTCTTAGCTACCTTGTGGGCAATTAGGTTATCGGCAATAAATGCTGGCCTAGCCAGTTATGCCCTTATCCAATGAAAAAGAAAAGGTTTGCTAAGTACTCGATTGCCCTATTCATATGATCTCCTCCTTATATTCCTGAGCCAGTGAGCCTAACTACATGTCTGGAGATTACTGTGCATTTCCTCTCAGAGGATTGTAAAATTGTGGAATTCTTCACCACAGTACGCTGTCAAGGCTGTTCATTAAGTACATTCAAGGCTGAGACAGATATCTTGAATCAGGGGGGCAATCATGGATGTGGGGATAAGGCAGGAAAGTGGAATTCAGGATCATCAGATCAGCCAAGATCTTAATGAGCAGTGGAGCAGAACAGCCTCAATGGGCTGAAAGGCCCGTATCTGCTTCTCTGGCTTAACACTTATCCTAGATTTAATAAAAAGCTGCAAATTAAGATCAAACAGAAAACGTGTCATAATGAACACCACTGATTCATTGTTACTAGGATTGCAGTGTCAGTTTTAAAAGTCAAGATTTTGGAATTAGTCTATTTTTGCACCCCCGCCCCCCTCCCCCTTTAATGCTGTCAAGTAGGTGATGTGCATTTCCAGACCGCTAAGTTCTGTGGTGAGGAAACATGTCAAAGCATTTATTTGGGACAGCATAAATGGTCACACACAAAAATGTTATTTCTTTTCTTGAGAGTCAGCATGGATTTGTTAAGGAGGGAAATCAAATCTCTAACTCAGATTTTTTGAAGATGGAAGAGAGGTTTACTGATGAGAAGGCTTTGACTGATGTACATGGACTGCCAAAAGGCTTTTGCTCTCATACCATACAACAAATGAGGGAAAAATCAGATTATGGAATAAAAAGGGACAGTAACAAGATGGGTACAAATTTGGCTGAGGGGTAGGAAATGAATAGTGATCATTGCTACTTTTTAGGCTGGAGAAATGTTAATAGTGGAGTTCCTCACATTGCTTTTCCTGTTATGGAATTGAACAAGATCTGTGTAGGGGACAGTTTAAAAGTTTATGAATGACAAAAACGTTGGTGGAATTACAAAAACACTGAGGAGGATAACGCAGAACTTGGAAAAGGATAACGGATATGTTGGAGTAGGCAGATAGATGGAAGATGAATTTCAGTGCAGAGACGTGTGACATGATACACCCTTGTTCAAAGAGCATGGGCAGACATTACAAAATAAAGGATGTGAGAGAGCAGAGACCTGCATGTGTATAAGGCATTAGAAATGTGGCAGTACAGGTAGAGATCGCTGTTACTAAAACAGGGATTTTAGGCTTAATCAGTATTGCATACAGTACAAAAGCTGGGAGATGATGACGACTTTGTATGACAGTGGCTGGATCTCAGCTGAAGTGTTTTGCATAGATCTGGGCACCACAGTTGAGGGATGTAAATGTTTTGAAGTCCAGGAGAGGTTTACAACAATGGTTCCCGAGATGCCACACTAGCAAAGAAAGAAAATTGCAAAATTTGGGACCAATTTGCTTGGAGAAGGAAAAGCAGAGACTTGACAGAAGCTTCCAAAATCTGGAAAGGTCTGGATAGAGCAGATTGGGAGATATTATTGCCAGTAAAGCAGATTGAGATACCAGAGGACACAGTTTCAAAAGGGTTGGATTTTGTAGGAGTTTGAGCCATGTGGGCTATGAGATTTGAGGCCAACATCCACTGAGCCCTATCTTCATATATCTGCATGTTAGCTGAATGATGAGTCAGTCAGTCAGTCTTCCATGAGGCAGCCACGAGTTTCCAATTAAGGAGGTTTTAGAATGTGAAGTGCTGACTGATGTCACCACTCACCTCAATTATTCAGCTTCCTATCTCACCAAACAAGCCAGACAAAGAAATTGCAAGATCAGAGTGGGTACTTAGTGACCTGAGCTGGCTACTTGCTGTGACAGACCTCCATAATTCTGAAGACCAAAGTCTGTGGTCTCCACATGAGGAGGCTGGGTGAAAAATGGGAAAAGGTGAGGCGAAAGGGGACGTGGATACTCAGGTGGATGTGAGGGGATTGTGGCAACTAGACGGTGTCCACTGGGAATTGTGCTCTGTTGTCACTTTTTGCATTCTAGACATGCAGTGACACTGAAAATAGCTCAGACAGCACGATCAGTTACAGTTTGTTGAGCGATGGAATGGGATCCATGTATATTGAACATGGAATGTGAAAATACATGCAACATGCACTTGTAAATTCCATTTCATTTCATTGCTCTGCAAGGGACTGTCAGTCATTTCACATTTGTGCAGCAAGTGTGCCCTTGTCGCTACTGTGCCATGTTGATGAGGGATAGAAGAATAGAATAGAATAGAATCCCTATAGTTTGGCCCAACAAGTCCACATCAACCATCAGAAGTGTAACCACCCAGACCACTCCCCTCTACGCCAATTGCTAACACTTGCCATGGTGCTTAGCAGCCTCTTAGAGATGGCAAAGGCGCATGGGATGCTGATTTATCTATCAATATTTCCTGATCTGCGAGTTACTCTAGAAATGGCAAGTCTGGTCAAATGGGGAAACAATTGGATGAGACTCCCATCTTGGGTGGGTGTCAGGAAATCACAAGCCAAGTTTGCTATTTATGGTAAGAAATTGCATGGCAAGAATCCCTCAAAAAACAACACTAACAAATCGCACTTAGCCATAAAATGGTATGATTCAGCAAAACTACTTCTGCAAAGTGAGATGAGGCAAATCTTGATTGCACAAGCTACAGCGAGAAGCACCTTAACTCATTTTACAATTGTCATTCAAATTAATGACCTGTCTACTGAAGGGGGAGATGCAACCGCTATCCAACAAGACCAACCTTGACTTGAGGTAAACCTCTTTAAAAGATTGAGTATCAATATGAGGCACCATGGGAAAGTATTGCCTATTTTAACATAACAATGCATTTGGTAATAATTCTAGACAAAAGTATTGGAGGAGTTTCATCAGTATGTTGGGAACTATTGATGGACAACTTATTGGAACCAAAATGGAGGAGTTGTCTGGAAACCCAATCTGATATTCAAGCAAGTTTTAGAAATAATGGCAGTAGATGTCACAGCTTGACTTGAAAATGATGAAAAGGCATTCAAATGTTAATGTCTCAACCAGGAAATAACCAAATTGACAGGAGGCTGAGAGTCCATTCATTTTGAATTATAATGGGCACTAGAGGCACATGGCTAGGACTAAACAACAGTTTGATGCCTCATTTGCGTATTTAATGCTGGAACTACTTTAAATTTTTACTGACAATTCATTGACTTTTATCTGCCCAGTGAATTATTGGATGTAGCACTAGTTCATGCAGATTAATATTTATATTTAGTTATGTTTGTTTTCCATTAATTTGTGATATTTTGTTCAATTTTCCTTAGTATATCTTAAGCTTTTCTTCCCCAATGTTTCATTAATCTTGTCTGATTAAGTTTGTTTTATTAAGTGGAGTAATGGTAGTGGATAATGAAATATCGCAAAGTGTTGGGTTTTAATAAATAACACATGAAATAACTAGTTATCTAACCTGAAGGGTGTTGCGTAGTTTACCATTCTCCTCATTTTAATTAACTCCACACTTAAATTGGCATCGGCACCATATTGTCCCGAGACCACACACTTTCACATGAATTCCTGTGGTATGGCAATATTGATCTTTCGAACATCAACAAGCAAAGGAAATGTTTGAAAGAGGTACCTTCTGTGTTTGAGTGTATTAAGAGAGTCAAATGCCTTGTCATCTAATTAGTGATGCATATGAATGTATGATTTCCCCACTGTCTCTACATAATATCTAGCAAAGCTACAGACAAGGGAATGGGCTGAGCAAAATAATCGTTAAGTTTGACTCTCGTTAAGAGGCATCAGACTTTTAGAATAAGTGGGAAGCTTCAGCTGGCTCTTTTAAAACCTTATTTATTAAAAGCTTAGCCAAAGAGGCACGTCCCACAGGGCTCTTGCTTCTAGTCAGAATTGCCGGGGTGACAGACCCAGTCTTTTGGGAGCAAAAAGAATTTGTACACACACTGCATTTGTTTAGTTTTAATCTCATCTGCAAGTTGATAGCAACACTGATAAATGGGAATCGAACTATGAGAATAAAGATTGACAGTTAACTGCTCTTGCTTCCGCTTCATGCCAATGGTGGCCCAACCAGTCAGCATTCTCTTCTCATTCTCTATAACTTGGTGTCTTTGTTTCTTCTGATCTCGTCCTGATGTGTGCAAGACAAAAAAGCTCACCTCTTTCTAGCAATATAAAAGAGGGAAATTACTCAACAACTTCGCACTGTGGATAATGAGGAGTTAAAAACTTTCAGGTTTGCTGTACCAGGCTCCTAATCTCTGTCATCCCTTTTGATTGGAGTATTTGGAGAATTAAGGGATGTACTGCATTTTTCTGTAATTGAGATGTTTTCTTCTCACTTTCAATTTTTCTTCCTAATGTTTGTGGCAAAGGTCTGCTTCCTGTAATAGTGCCTTACCAATTGATTGGAGGCATTCAGAGTGGAAACAGTGAAGGAAATGGGATTCAGTAGATAGTTCCTGTTGCGACATGTGGGCTAAAGTACTTTCTTCTTAAATGCCAAATAAACAACTAGCAGGTGGATGGATAAGTCGTGATCAAATTGAATAGTAAAACTGGTTGAATGGCCTGTGTTCCTACTCATTGGCAAATCATGACTAGGTCAAATTTTCAAGGAGAAAGTGAGGACTGCAGATGCTGGAGATCAGAGCTGAAAAGTGTGTTGCTGGAAAAGCGCAGCAGGTCAGACAGCATCCAAGGAGCAGGAGAATCGACGTTTTGGGCATAAGCCCTTCTTCCTGATTCTCCTGCTCCTTGGATGCTGCCTGACCTGCTGCGCTTTTCCAGCAACACATTTTTCAGCTCAGTCAAATTTCCACACTCCCTTCAGAGATGTTTGAATGCTAATGCAGCAAAATCACCCAAGACATGAGATAATTGTTCTCAGGTGATGGCTCCTTCATCTGTTATTAATTTTGTAGATAAATTGCCACAATGTTTTTTCATAGTAGGGGTGAGCATGGCTACTTGGTCTTAGAGGAAAGGCATTGTGAAGTTCCCCCCCAAAGAAAAGCTGCTGTTAAAATATTTCCGTAACCATGACCATAAGGATATCCCAGATGTTTGGTCTTAATCTTTCAGAACCCAAAAGATCACCTCCCTCCTCCTCAAATTGACACAGAGGGGATGACAGTTGAGGCATTCATGATCAAGCCATTCAGATCCTTGCACAACTAGAATAGGGTAGTTTCCCAGAAAGGCCAAGGGGAGAAATACTGGGAGGTTTCACAAAAATGGGGAATGCAGTTGCAGATGGGGAAGGAATAACAAAACAATTGGCAGAAGCAGGTATCTGCCAGCTCAAAAGAATACTCAATGTTGAGGAGGTATGGAAGGAGGAGGAACTGTTGGCCATTGGTCAGACTATTGAATGTACTCTCTCGCCTCAAGTAATGCTGATTTTGCTAACATTGATCTCTCTTGTACGCCCTGTGCAATGTAAACTGTATGCCTCCATCAAAATCTTTTGTTTTATACTTTCTTACGGTGATCTGCTTGTACTGCTTATAAACAAAGCTTTTCACTGTACGTGACTAAGTCAAGTTGAGTAAAACAGATCATAGTCCTCATCCAGGAGACATACGAAAGAGATTCTAAATCACAACTTGATTGAACAAGTGTGTGATGTCATTGAGATGCCGGTCAAAATTTTTCAGGGCCTTTCAACTTGATCATGAGGTCACTTCCATTTGGAATCTTTTAAAGATATGGACTTGGCAGAGCCTGACAGTTTTCTTTCAAAAGGAAATTTGGAACCCTAAATTGTGTTGTGGCCTGCACCTTGAAATAATTATACTGTGTGCATCAACAGGTGCTGAAGTTGTCAAAGTTAATGAAAAATAATTTACACTCAGCCATAATAATGCTTCTTTAAATAATTTTATTTGCAATTAGTATCATCTCTTACAGAAGCATTTGGCACAATTGATAACATTTACCTTCGAGTTAAGGTAACATAACCTTAAAGCCAGAACTGGTCAATTCCAGAGGGGAATGTGGAAACATTTGTCTGCACAAAATGGTGCTCTTTTTAAGAGCTCTTTTCCACAAATGCAGCTGATCATTGCCCAATAAACAAATTTAAATCTGAGCTCCTTAGATTTTTGCTACTTGTGAAGAACTCAGGAACATCAAGCCAGGAGGTAGATAGAGTGAGAATGTAGATCAACCATAGTCTTAACAACTGACAGAACTAATACAATGGGGTATCATTCTGCTAATAATGTCACTGATGATGCTGCTTTGATACCAGTTGAGGACAAGCTGAGAGAATGCAGAGTGAAGCAGGTCATGAGCAAGAGCAGTGCTAACTGACATGTCTGAAGCACAGAAGGATAAGGGATGAGAGTGCTATCGTGCTTAAGAAAGTGAGAGCAGTGTGGACTAAGAGCAGCAGTAGCTGAATAGAAACAGAGCAGCCTAAGTGCAAGTGTAGATCCCCCTTGAATTACAAAATGCTAAGGGGGCAAGAGAGTGATAATCACAGTATGCTCACAAAACATCCAGCCTCAAACTTCTCTGCAAATAGAAATGCACTGAAAATGCTAAATGTGGGCCATGTTGCAATCTTCATATCCTTCAAACAGCTGAAAGTCATTCACACAAATAGTTAACATGCCTGCATTGGATTTCACAACATGACCCTTTCATTTGGTAAAATGATGCAGAATGCAAGAAGATATATGGCTGGTTCATTTGTTGTTAGTATATTTTGGTTGTTGAATAATTCAGAGATGAAAGGCCAGAATACTGGTAGACTCCCATGCTGCTGCACAACTGTTGGATCTAAACATTTATGTTATCATTCATCACCTGCATGGATTTTTTTTAATGTCTCATCTGAACCATGGCCATCTCTGTTAATAAAGCAGAGATTAGTGTAACAGCCTGGTGTGGAGTTTAAATCCACATTCTTCTGTCAGCACTCAAATCAATCAACTACATGAATCAGACAGGAGGTAAAATTGGTTGGTTTTCAAATAAAGATATTCAAGAGGAAGAAAGAAAATTGGCCCAAAACATACAGACTGTTAACGTTAAATGATTAAATTAAGCAAGCTGTGTCAAACTTTTCATTTCAAATAAAGCTGATTTGGCATTTTTTTATTCCGCCATTTCCTGGAATGGTTTTGCTCCTACACAACCTTGAACAGATTTTGCAGTTTTTGCTGTCTTCGTAAATTGACATGCCCTGTGCCCACCACATGGGGGAAGTAGGAAATTGTTGTGGAGCATGATGACTTAGGGGCAGTTTTTTTTAAAAAAACAAAAGCTGAAATAGATCAATTACAAGAATCACCAAACGTAATTTGCAGAGAGCATAATTCTGTGAAAAAGCAAGACCCAAGCATTTAAAATGATTATACTGACAAGCCAGGAGTCAAGTCTGAGGCAGTCATCCCTTCCTTCTCAGTAGTACCTCATACTTGCAGCCCAATGACCTTAAGGTTTCAGCAGCTCTGTAGTTTTGCCAATTTATAACAGATGGACATTTTAAGTTCAGTAGGTCTTGCTTTGGCCAAACCCACAGTCTTCTTCCTGCTGTACTATTTTTGGGCATGACTTTAGCCAGGACCCTTTATTTTGACATTGAGGTTCAGTAATTCCTTCGCAGCTAAGAAGCAGTGTACCACAAGTTTCCTCCTCTGTAGATACTGCTTTATGTCAGCTGGTCAGAGCAGAATCTTAGACTGGGGTCAGACCACCAGCAGTTGGCAAGGGATTGGATTTGTTAGTTTAGTGAGAAAGAACAGAAGCTGGACAGAGGAACTGGAGATCAAGGGCGACAGTTGTGGGCAGACTTGTGATTGGAAGCTGGGCAGGTGGAGGTTGCAAGATCATAAGAAGGTGGCAATACTCTATAACGATTAGAGGCTGTGGGGAAGATCACAAGCTGGGGAACTGGCTGCTCGGAAGTGGGACACAAAAAAACTGGGTGGATGATTACAAGCTGCGACAGAGATCTAAGCCTAATTTGGTGATTAGTGAGAGTGTGTTAGCAGCCGTCCATAATCTTGACATTTGATGATGGAGACAGGAAGGATCACTCCTGCATCTCTCCACTCCACAGTGCATTTGATCAAGTTCAGATTTTTAAAAAAAATCTCATTGACTAAAAGCATTGGCATTCAGTGAAACAATCTCATTGTCTCACCACAACGAGCATTTGGCCTTAAACTTGCTTAAGCTGAAACGCATCATCCATTCTTCTAATCTTGGGAATTCAAACATTTCTCTTTCCAATAGTAGATGACATTTCCAGCAGGCAATGTGCACACTTGCTTCCTTATCAGCACCAAAATGACAACTTATATGCTCATTAGCGACTGAATTAAATAGGCTCTAGACAGATCCACTGAAAGTGTCGAGATTTTAAAATCTTCTGGAATGTTGGTTATCCCACAGAAAGTAGATAAATGTGTCGGATAATGCCCTATTTAGTTGTGATTTCAGACGCATTGGTCACATGTATTTGGACATTTTCTTCAGTCACAAGGCCACCTCCATCTTTCAGAATCTGAGCTCCCTTTGTCAATGCACACTTTTTTCATAATGCTATTATCGATTGTTGTGTCCTCCTGTTAAAACACGATTTTGTACCTGCGTACTGAGCAAAACCTCTTCATCTGTTGCAGTGAATTTCTACAGCACTCTTTCTCATACTGTTGTTACCCCTTGCAGGCGAAACATTAGTTTTTTTTATTCCTCTCAGTTCAATTTTAACTGTCCCAATCAAACAAACAATCACTTTAGTTGCTGTTTATTTAGCTTATTTCTCACAGGTCAAATCTCTTGTATCTTGAGTTTTAGCAGTGTTATCGTTTCCATCAGCTTTGATGTGAATTTGGCTGATCATGTGTGTATGTGTACGTGGATCATTTGAACAGTTTCAAATGGGTTGAAAATTTCTCAGATGGACTTTTACCAGGAACACACTATCGTGGGTAAGAGTGGCATGAATTGTATTTCTCAATTCTATTTTAGTTTTGAAATTTATCCGTGTTGATATTTTATCCCCATCAGATTTGTTGTTTCGGACAACATTATACTTGTAAGAAATGGACTCGTGCGGACCATGTCATCACATCCTCGTAACGCTTGAAAACACTTCACAGCTAAATCAATCACCTTGTAATGACAGGTGCTACTGTTATGTAAGCCAATTCGAACACAATTCCCCAAATGAAGTGACCAGTTAGTGCGCTAGTCAAAGAGGATACATCGTCCACTGAGTAGTCCCAATGGAATCTTTCTGAACCCCAACCAAAAACATGGCGTCTTGTTCTGACATATCACCCAGAACATTTCTCAGAGCCACTGCAGTGTTGAGCGGGCAAAGAATAAATAGTTTCTGAGAGCAAACTTCACACACCCCTTCCGAGGTCACTGATAAAACTGCTGAGGGGGAAGGCCACTGAGCTGACACTTTTACTGCAGTGTAATAACAATCAGCTTTTGCAGCACTCAAAAAGGGATTTCACAAGATAAGTGTTCAAAGCTGTGAATGAGGAAGCTGATTTATACCTGACAAGCGTGGATGCAGAGTTATGACAATGACAGTGTTCCGTCTGTGCTCTACGCTTAGGCCACATTCAACCTTCATCAATTTGTGGACACCATTACTTCGACAGATTAACTACTCCAGAACCGTTGCTGCTAAATAGAGCAATGGCTGAGGAATTTGAAGATGTTTTGTCAATGTGGCAAGACAACATTTATTGCCCACACCTTTTCCCCTTGAAGTCGTGGTGCAGGAGAGCCACTTTCTTGAATTGCTGTAGTCACATGGTCTAAGAATAATCACAGTGCTTGACGGCAGAGGTTTCATGTCTTGGTCCAGCAAAGAAGAACAAACAGCAATATAGTTCCAAGTCAAGACAGTGCATGACTTATGCAGGAACACCACCACCTGCAACTTCCTCCCTCTCTGCTGCTGTCATCTTTCGAGATGTTCCAAGTTCAGAATGTGCACATGAAGAAACCTGGTTAAGTTGCTTTAATGCATGTTGTAAATGGCACGTATCGCAGCTGGATTGAAGCAGATGGTAGTGTGATTCAGTGTTTGTGATGATAGGGTGCTAGTCAAGCTGGTTTCTTTGTCCTTGACTGGGCTAGGCTTCCACAACTTGATTCCAAAAGGCTCCTTTCCAGACAAATTAAGATTATTCCATCATGCTCCTGACTTATGTCTTGTAAATGGTGGAAGGGCTATGGAACTGTTGACATTGGGGCTTTAGTTATTTCCTGTGATAATTTGTATGCATGAACAAACTATTTCTTCACAATTTTGGTCAACGTGTTAATTATTTGGTATAATTCAATCCATTAAAATCAACAGATGAATGGATTGTGTCAGTATTTGGACACCGACTTTCACAGAGCAACCTGAAGCCTTCAATTATTAACAACAAAAACGCAGATTGCACAATATTGTGTACATTTTCATATTTTTTGAAAAATAGGATGTGTAAGATTTAGCCCAAGTTTTACAAATCCATGAAGGCATAAGAACAACAACTTGTTTTTTGTGTACTACTTTTCAACATTGCTACTTTCCAACATTGCTACTTTCCAGTGCATTTTGCAATGTTAAGGTGGTGTCAAGGCAGCTGACCCAATGCCTAGAAAACGATGGGATGTGAACTAGTGGCTCAGGAGAAGGAGGGTGCGACAAGAGAATGAGTTGGGGGTGGTGAGAGTGACTCCAGAGCTTAGGACCCAGGCAGCTGGGAACAATAGTGGTATGATTAAAAAGGACATTGAGCAAGCTATGCAAGCACAAATGACCTGTGCAGGACTGAGGGAACAAGTGTGTGAAAGGATACTGAAGGGGGTCAGCAAGTCAGAGGGTAGAGTTGCTGATATGGAACGCTTTGTTACAGTTTGAGGCAGAAATAGAATCATGCACAAGAGGAGCAAGTTGTCCAACTCCGTGACTTGTTCCGCTTTCACCCCATACCCTCCAATCCCTTCAGTGTTGAACTCGTTCTTGAAAAGTGTGTTTTGGCTTCAGCCACTTTTCGTGGTGCAGAATTCCACATTCATTGCACTTTTCAGTGGGAAAACAGAGATAAAGTGCTACAGGGAGAGAACAAGGGCAACGGAATTTGCTTTCAGCACTGCTGTTACTGAGAACCAGTCTGTGGCTATGGGACTGAATGCTCTGCTTCTGTGCTGCAAATATTTCAAGTTCCATGATTCCAAGTGCATTAGGTCAATATACACACACAAGACAAACAAGGCTACAGGGATTCCTCCTGCACACGGCCTTCAATGGCCTCTTGATGCAAGCTATACAGACTGGAAGTCAAACCACGTATAGCAAGCGTAAAACAAAGAAAATATTGGTTTCATTTGAGTCAGAGAACCACCTCACTCAGCATCCCATATCAGAATGTAGATAGCATGCCAGTAGATCATTAATCCTCCCTCCCAAAAATAAATCTGTCCAAAGTTACTTGTGCGTGGATTCCATTTCAAATTTTCTCATTAGTTTCTTTTTACAGATTAAATACTGATGTTCACAACTGACTGCACTGAGCCGTGGCTGATGGATGTAATCAGGATGTAATGGAATTTGCTGCTGTTACTTTAGGTCTGTCCAATTTCAGGCACACAATCAAATCCTTCCCCTTTGCCCTGTCCACAAACCAGGAATTGAGGGCAACAAGACAAAATTTATCCTTGTGTAAACTTTATAAAACCAGCACTCACGAATGCTGTGGTAAAGCTCCAGAGAAGTTGTATTTACTATTTTTCCTGAAGTGTTCACTTGTACATTCATATACAATTGCGACTGATAATAAGCTATGATAATTAGCCAGCTCATTAATGGACAGAAGCATACTGTATCAAGAGTCACTACAGTTGTGACAGGGAACAGCAACATCACTGCTCTGAAGCAGTCATCTTATCTGCTGTGATTGCATACTGGTTAATATACAAATGCATTTTGTTGGCTCTTACTGACCATGTCATAGAATTAGAATTGCTCCAGTGCAGAAGGGGACCATTCGGTCCATTAGTCCACACCAACCTTTCTAAAGCCACCCACCACCCTATCCTTTGCCTATAACTGCATTTTCCTTGGCTAATCCACCTAGCCAGCTCATGCCCTGGACACTAGGAGCAACTTAGCATGGCCAATCAAGCTCACCAGCACATTTTTGGACTGTGGGAGAAAAATGGTGCACCCAGAGGGGACCCATGCAGACACACAATGTCTGTGTGGAGTTTGCACAGTCACCCCATGATGGAATCGCATCCAAGTCCCTGGTGCTGTGGGGACGTTCATCTCAGTTGAGTTTCATTTTCCAAGTTAACTTCATTTGTTTCTTTTGAGGCTCCAGGGAGAATGGCGTTCACAGTGCAGGCAAATGCAAAAAAACTTTTGTAACCTTGCTCATAGCTAGTAAACAGTGTAATTGAAGCACTTGTAAAGGGAGGGTCCCTCAACCAGCCACCAATAAAGCCTGCTTAATATACCATTTTTACCCTTTGTCCCTTAAACCAACATGCAGCAAGAGGCTGTATGATAATTAAGTCCATCAAAGTGGGCTCATTGAGCATCTTGACTGAAAGCATCTCACTTGTGTGCACTACTAACAGCTTAAGCTGCACTGTTAATTTGCCTCAGTCTTCCATTCAACTATCTATCTGCAGACGTTAATCCTCTACTACATAGTTGAGTGTGGAAACTGAGCCAAGGCTGACGGAGAATGAGACAAAATGTTGCAATGTTGTCACTGTTTTAGTTTTCTCAATGCAATTCTATGTGAATATTAACGTTTGTATATACTCAACTCACAACAACCTGGTCATTCATTTCCTTGGTCTTTATAGGAGCTTGCTCACATGAATAATGGCTATGGTTGATGTATTGGCCACTGCAACTGTTCGGTCAGGTGCTTTGGAACACCTTGAGATTTTGAATAATAAATACAAATCTCTCTGATTCATTCAATCAGTCTAGACTAGATTTGAAAACTGGTCCCAAGAGTTGAACGACTTGAGGCATTGGTTTAGACACGTGAAATCAAAAGGTAGGTGTTTAAGCTTAATTAGGACAGCTTAAGCAGGATCTTTGTATTTCTTTTTTCTCCTTTCAGTTTGTCTTGAGCTATTTACTGAATGTTGAGTCAACGCTGTTGAGATGAGAGTTGTTACCTTTCCAAGTAAGGATGTTTGCATTTACACAAGGAAAAATTGGTAGTAGTATTTTAGTTCAGTTTACATTGAGCAACAAAATGAAATTCTCATTCCATATTATCAATATGAAGTGACTATGTTGAACGGTGCCTGTGATCAGTGCATTTTGTGTGTGTGACTGTGCAAAAGCATGATGATGCTGTTGAGATGAACCCCGAAGTCACAAAGCAACGATTTATAACTTGTGTAATATCATTGACAGAATGCAATATCCAAAATTGCTTTACACAGAAGTGTCAGAAAGCTAAATGAAACACCAAACTACAGGACAAGAGGTCAGATCAGGTGACCAAACACTTGGGCAAATAGGTAGGTTTCAAGGAATATCTTGGAGAGGGGGAGAGGGGGAGAGGATGTTCAGGCAAAAAAAGAAGGAATTGCAGACATTCGTACAACAGCTGGAGGCACTGCTCACAGTGGAGGAATATTTAAAATTTGGAATGTTCAACAACTGGAGTTTGCAAAGTGCAAACCTTGGAGGTTTGTGGGGCTGAATGAAGTCATATGGTAAGGCCACAGGCAAGTTCCAAAATGAGGATGAAAATGTTCAAGTCAACTTGTTGTTTGTTGAGGAGTCATTGTAAGTCAACAATCCCTTGGGTGATTGGGCAGCACGAGTTGGTTTCAGTTAAGATGTGGCAGAAGAGTTTTGGGTGGCCTTTTGTTTGGTGAGAAATCAGTCTGGCAGATCAGTGTGGAATGTGCTGGAGCAGTCAAGTCCAGAGGTAATTTATGTTAATTTCACAAAAGCAGGAGACCTTTGCTTTTGCCAATACTTATGTTCTTGCTTGTAACATAAACTAAGACCAGAGTCACGGATTTTAAAGATTAAATAGATGTTCATTACAGCAGATGTCACAAAGCTGTTCCTTTTCTCAAGGATACGGTGCCCTTGTTTTGTTTTCCCCAGAAATGTCGTAAACAGGCCAGGCTCCGATTAAACTAGATTGGTACAGAGATGAAAGGGTGTTGAGAGGCCTTTTTGTTCATATGTAAGAGAATGAGACTTCAGGCCAACGTGGTCATGCTTTAGAAGTAACCTGTATAATGAAAGGGGAGTGGTCAACTCTCCAGCTGAGCAGTTCAGTCCTGAACTAGTTGGGAGTTCAGCAGTGAGCTGCATGGAAACAAACAAACAAAGTCTCTCTCCTTCTGCTCTTCTAACTTCAAACTATAAGCATTTGTTCCATTTTTTTAAAAACTGTTTTTTGAGGAGGTTTGCTTATTAGGACTGTGGTGTGCATTTGGAACAGCATAACGAACTCTAGTTTGGATAGACTGAGTTCTGTCGGGGTTCTTCATTCAGTTTTTGTGTTCCATTAAGTAAATTTGTGAATAAATGTTTTGTCTGTTTTAAAATTGTTGTCAACCTCGCTAACTTACTCCGGGGTAATTTTCACGATAGGAGAAAGTGAGGACTGCAGATGCTGGATATCAGAGCTGAAAGTGTGTTGCTGGAAAAGCGCAGCAGGTCAGGCAGCATCCAAGGAACGGGGAAAATCGACGTTTCGGGCATAAGCTCTTCTTCAGGAATGAGGAAAGTGTGTCCAGCAGGCTAAGATAAAAGGTAGAGAGAAGGGACTTGGGGGAGGGGTGTTGGAAATGCGATAGATGGAGGGAGTTGAAACTTTATTGCTGGAACAGCACAGCAGGTCAGATGGAGGGAGGTCAAGGTGAGGATAATAGGCCGGAGGGGGTTGGGGACGGTGTGTGGGACGCAGTGAGGGTCAGGCTGGGGGCGGTGAGTGGGACGCAGTGAGGGTCAGGCTGGTGACGGTGTGTGGGACACAGTGAGGGTCAGGCTGGGGGCGGTGTGTGG
>NC_057751.1:6825749-6955977 GCF_004010195.1 Chiloscyllium plagiosum
GATGCAATAGATGATGTGTGTGGAGGTGCAGGTGAATTTGTGGCAGATATGGAAGGATCCCTTGGGGCCTTGGAGGGAAAGTAAGGGGGGAGGTGTGGGCGCAAGTCTTGCATTTCTTGCAGTTGAAGGGGAAGGTGCCGGGAGTGGAGGTTGGATTAGTGGGGGGTGTGGACCTGACGAGGGAGTCATGGAGGGAGTGGTCTTTTTGGACCGCTGATAGGGGAGGGGAGGGAAATATATCCCTGGTGGTGGGGTCCGTTTGGAGGTGGCAGAAATGATGTGGATGATACGCTGTACATGGGAGTTGGTGGGGTGGTAGGTGAGGACCAGTGGGGTTGTGTCCTGGTGGCAGTTGGAGGGGCGGGGCTCAAGGGCGGAGGAGCGGGAAGTGGAAGAGATGCGGTGAAGGGCATCGTCGACCACGTCTGGGGGGAAATTGCGGTCCTTGAAGAAGGAGTCCCTGTCCCCCTTAGTCCAAGAACTCCCCACCTACGTTCGGGACACCACCCACGCCTTCCACCTCCATGATTTTCGCTTCCCCGGTCCCCAATGCCTTATCTTCACCATGGACATCGAGTCCCTGTACACCTCCATCCCCCATCACGAAGGATTCAAAGCCCTCCGCTTCTTCCTTTCCCGCCGTACCAACCAGTACCCTTCCACTGACACCCTCCTTCGACTGACTGAACTGGTCCTCACCCTGAACAACTTCTCTTTCCAATCCTCCCACTTCCTGCTCAGCTAGAGAGTTGACCACTCCCCTTTTATTATACAGGTCACTTCTAAAACATGGCCACTTCGGCCTGAAGTCTCCATACTCTAATCTCTGGAACAAACTAGTCTAATTGAAACAGAGTGCTTTATTACCCCTCTGAAAAAGAAACAAGGACGCAGTATCCTTGAAAAAAGGAACAGCTTTTTAGAAAAAAAAGGGACCAGCTTTGTGACACCCAGATCATGTGCAGTGTCACAAGGATGATGCTGCCATGAACCTGTCTGTTCAAGGTGCACCGATTTAATAACGGAGATGTAACATTACAGGAATGAATGTCTTAAATATGATTCAGAATCTCATGAGCTGTCAAGGGCAGTCTCCAGTCCTGAGTAGATGGTGACTTGCAACCTTTGTGATAGTGTCTGGTCAGACTGTCAGTGAGCTCAAGTGCAACGTGAGACTGACAAGTCAGACTGACAAAGGGTAGAGCCTGATCCAAGGAAAAGGAATGGAGTTGTACTCCAACTAAAGCTTCAGTCTTACCAATGTTGAATGGGAGGAGGTTTCTGCTCATTCAGTACTGGATGTTAACAGTTAACTGGATGTTCCACAAATGGAAAACTTACAAGAGCAAGCGCTGAGTTCATGTAACAAATGCTGTTGTTTTCCCATCATATCACTGAGGAGCAGGTAAAGGAGAAATAGATCCTTGGGGAAGACAAGAGGGTAATGGTGAGCTAACAGAGGCCATTGCAAGTGGTGCTCTGGATACTGTCAGGTAAATATGACTTGAACTGTTAGAGAGCAGTTGCATGCAGCTGGACAACAAAGAAGAGTACTTTTGAGGAGGATGTTGTGGTCCAATGTATCAAAAGCCACAGACGGGTTGCGAAGTTTCAGTCGAAGAATCTTTGACATGGTTACAAAGGTATATGATTCATGACTTTGACAAGTACCTTTTTAAACTCTGTAGTGGAGGTGAAACCTAA
The DNA here is from genome assembly GCF_004010195.1 of Chiloscyllium plagiosum. NCBI lineage: Eukaryota > Metazoa > Chordata > Chondrichthyes > Orectolobiformes > Hemiscylliidae > Chiloscyllium > Chiloscyllium plagiosum. Next base: position 6,827,454 of record NC_057751.1, read on the forward strand.
GTTTAGCATTCTCTGTTAGAGCTCTGGGCAAGGTGGGTATCGATGTTGGCGGTATAAATAGTGTCAAGGAGTTGAGGGGAAAACAAAGTCAGGTGGGATGATGGATTTCATGGGGAGGGGGATCAAAGGTTCTTTTTTTCCCCTAAAGAAAAGGTAAAGGATGATAATTTTAATGGAAAGGAGTCAACACAAAGAAAGAAAGGTGAACAATATTGCCTGGTCAGTAGCTGAATTGGGTATGGGTTAGGTGGAGGAAAACAGGATGAGTTTGGAGGGGATATCGAGGCAAAATAGAGAAGGATGACAAGTTGAGGGCTGTGGAATTAGGAGTCAGAGCAATCATTCTGACTTCAGAAACATACATCCTGGTGAAATGGCAGTGCAAGGTTTTTGTTTTAATGAGAAAATAGAAATAGAAGCAAAACACTTAACTTGCAGACAACAATGTTGGAACAATTCTTTCTGACTTTGAAATAACTTAATTGCAACTGAAAGAGACATAATTAGTGCAGCACATTCATTGCAGGGCATCTTGTTCATTTCAAGAAGTTATCCCCTTACAGCCTGGGGATCATGAGGAGTGTCAATACGACTGACAACTTCACAAGGAAAGATTGCAGTGGCATCTGCAGCTATGAAAGAATGTGAATTCGAAATCCTGTCATTACATGGTCACAGCAAACCTACAAAGTTCCACAGAACAGGTGGTATTTCGGGAAACGTCAACCTTGTGGGCCATGGCATTATTAACCCCACCCCTAATTCTCTAACTGGGAAACGGAGGGCAGTCATTTCTCAGTTTCATAAGATCACCAACTTCGTCAATTTATATTATGGATTAATTTGCCAACCACATGTTTTATGAATGAACCAAGGCTCCTATTTACATATTGGCTCCTTGTGTGTGCAGCAGGTGTTTAGAAGGCCTGTGGGAGTCTTGAGCGCCACATCAGCTTAATACACTAATAAGTTTAAACATTTAAATACTCATTTCCATCCCTTATCTTAAACTGTCTATATTTCTTCACCGACAACTGACTACTTTACCTTGTCCTAAATGAATAATGAAATGCACTCTATCTTGCATGTTAAATGACTACGGCAACTTTTTTTTTTAAGCGAAACCTCCACTCCGCTCAGTTCAGTCCCAGTGGTGATTATGCAGTAACAAATGGAATATTTTAACACTTGACACAATCGTGTTTATCTTGATGTAAAACTGATTTATATTACATCTCTATAAAGCTGTCAAATGCTTGTACAATTTTAATATCAGACCCAGCCTACTTGTTTCAATGAAATTCATGTTATGCAAATGGGGTCTTAATGGTGTGAAAGACAGCATTTCCTTGAGCAGCTCAAATTCTTACGTGGGCCAGTTTTCAGAGGGGGCGGGACATATCTAAATGCTAACAGGATCATCTGGAATCAGTGTTCATCTGGGAGGGTGAGACGGCTGGGGGCTGAGTGCAAGGTGCATTGCAAATGTGATCTTGCCAACTACTTGGAAGCAACATGGTACCTCATACAATTAAGCTTACTATTCAGTCTTTCCACTGCCATAATGCTGTGGCTGGAGTGAGTGCTGTGACCATGCTACCCTGCAACAACTCATGAAGGTGACCTTACCAATCCACAACACCATCATCCACAAGGACAAGGCAAGCAGACACATGGGAACTCCACCAGCTGCAAGCACTCCTCCACCGAACACACCATGGTATATGACTGTTTGTTCACTGTCATTTTGTCAAAGTCCTGAAACTCCTCCCCAACACTAAGGACTGCAACAGATTAAGGGGGCAATTCACAATTATCTTCTCAGACAAGGATGAGCATTCATTGCTGAACTTGTCACAATATCAGGTTTGTCAAACTTGTAATTGAAATTGACAGTCTTCATGGAAAGGGGTGGACTAGAATAGGGAGAGAATGGGGTACTAGGAACCTTTTTTCAGGCCTCTATTGCTCGATGATGTGAATCGAACAGTCAGGGAAGAGGCAGTCCATTGTAAGACATCAAATGACATGCAAAAATCCTATTTGGCATTACACATACCCCAGAACTTCCATCAAATGAGACTGTCCAGGAACAGTGCTTGCAGGGGGGTGGGGGGGAATGGATGATAATCTGTTGCCTCCACTTTTGCCCTTATCTCCACTGGACATGCTGTGTTAAAATCCCTTCCACCACCATTATCCTCACTGCATATACTGAGTGTTTCATCCTGATTAACATTCAGTAGGTGAGATCTTCTTTTAATATCTTACTTGAGGGATCATAAATTTATAAAAGCTGCTTCAGTAGGTATCAGCCAACAAATGCTGAGCAGCATCTCCATGGTCTGCAAGGAAATGTCATCAAAGAACCTCCCAAGACCCCAGCAATTAGCAATGACAGAACCTCATCAAGATATTGTCAGTAGCTTCAGCTGAAAATACCAATTAACAAGAGCGATCTCTTGGGCAGGCTGGTATTATTATAAGCTTCAATACCCAGTCAGGTTTTGGCATTCATGTTGTTTCGTGTTTAGCATTTGTGTCAGCTGCATAAATTTCCTACTGCAACAGAGGACGATTTCACTCAAGCAATGGCAAGGATCTGAAGTTGTTTACACCACACTTCACTCCAAGGCTTCTCTGGGGATCAGGTATGTAAAATTCTGTTTTTGGAAACTCAAATTAAATGGCACAGCTGTTGGAGAAGAAGAAAATTACTGAACTTCAAGAACCGTAAAATAAATACTTGGTTCCTAGCAATGACTACAAACCAATCTTAAAAATAAAGCCACATCGGATGGTGCATATAAATGGGGATACACTGAAATGCTTCCTTGACTGTACAGCACGTGTTACCTTCTGAAAAATTATTAGTTAATGGAGGAATTGTGAGCCTCTTGCCAGGACACATTCTGACAGGACATGTTAGGCTGAAGGCAGGATGATGATAGTGTCTCCAGATGTGATTTCAAGAGAGTTCACAGAGTGTTAAGTCTTCAAATATATTTCAAGCAGAATCATTGAGGAGGACTTCTTGTATTTAATTCACTCATGAGATGCAAGTACTGGCAAGGGTAATATTTATTGTCCATTGCTCTTGTGAGCCTAGCTGATGTTCCTGCTGAACAAGTCAGAACACAGGCTGAAAACACCCATATCACTGAATGTCTTGGAGAAGGTGGTGGTGATCCTCTATGAACTATTGCTGCCTTTGTGGTGGACGTGCTCTCAGTATTGCCTGGAGATAGTTTCCGGATTCTGACCCAACATTCCAATTTGCAGGCTGTGCAGTTCCTATGCACCTGCTGTCAACATCCCTCAAGGCAGAAGCATTTGTCGGCTTGGAACATATTGTCAAAAAAAAAAGCATGGGTGTAGGTTGTGGGGTGTGGTGTGTCTTGTAATTGGTACATATTGCAGCCATGGTATACCACTGATAGAAAGGGAGGGTGAACAAACAGCTATTGTAGTTCATAGATAAGGATGGCTTGGAGCACTTGCAGGATCAGTTTCAGGAGTAGGTTGAAAAGCAGGACCTGCAGCCCAGTAATCTCAAACATATGCCCTCATTTACTGATCCCTCGGTAAAGGGGAAAAGGTTTCCTTGCATCTCCCCTATTCATGGCCCTCAATTTTATGCATTTCATTCTCTGCACCCCAATCCCCCTCTGCCCAAGACTGCTTTGGTCCAAAGGAATTTAACCTGTCTATCCAATCTTCCTGTGATGAAAACTCTCCTATCCAGACAACATTCTGTAATATCTCATGTGACACAAGCTTCACAATTAACGGCAGATCAGGAGCATGAATGCTTGGTTTGAGTGATGGTGCAGAAGGGAGTTTAGATTTCTGGTACATTGGGATCACTTCTCAGAAAGCAGAGCTGAACCTGAGCAGAAATGAAACTTAGCTCCCAGTAGTATGAACAGATGTTGTCGTGGGGTGGATTTGAACTTTTAAGGCAGGGAGGTGGATTGATTAGTGGGTCCAGTTTTGGAAATATCGAGTGTAAAAAGGGAACATGGAGAACAAGGGAAGGCTCGATTGTTGACAAATGAACAAAGAAATTGTTGCCTGCCAATGGGCAAGAGAGATAAAAGCACAGTTAAGTTACATGTATGTCAGTCAATGCACAGAATACAGTGAACAATATTAGGGAACTGGAAGCACAAATTGTGTTAGGGGGATATGACATAGTTGTATTGACAGAAACATGGCTCAAACCAGTACAGGATTGGATCCTTAACATTCCACATTTTCAAGGTTTCTATTAGAAATAAGGTGGGTAAGAAGAGAGGACATGCAGCAGTCTTGGTCAAAGATAGCATCATAGCTCTTACTATGCAGTCCCTCAATTCGTACGTATATGGTTGGAGGTGACAAACAGGAAGGGAACGGTGTCCTCTTCAGCTATTTATTGTAGACCTCCAAACAGTGGAAAGGAAGTAAAAGATAGCATTTGAAGGTGTATAATGGAAATCTGTCAGACAAATAAGGTTGTAGTAGTTGGTCATATCAATTACCATAGGGTAGACTGGGGAAAAAAAAAAAGTGTTGGGTGCACAAGGGGAGAAATTCCTGGAGTGCGTTCAGGAGAGCTTTCTGTAACAGTGCACTTCTACTCCTCCCAGGGAGGAAGCTGTGCTGGATCTGGACTTGGATCTGACCCTAAGAAAATGAGGCAGACCAAACTGAAGAATGTCAGAGTGCAGGATCATATGGAAAATACTGATCATAATACAATTAAGTTCAACATAAAGTTAGAAAAGGATGAAAGCCAGTCAAGAATTAAGATTCCACGCTAGAAAAAAGAAGGCAGACTTTAGGGGTGTCAGAATTGTACTTGAGCAGTTTGATTAGAAACGTATTTTGGTGGATAAAACAGTGCATGAAAAAAAACAAAGAGACTTTCAAAACAGAAATGAACGGGATGCAAGATAGATACATACGCTTGAGAAATAAACCGTATCCAAAGCTAGAGTATCCTGAATACCTAAGGATGTTTGAGATAATAAGGAAGAGAAAAAGGAGGTATACAACACATTACCTAATTTCTGGTGTGATGATTATTCTGTTGAGTGTCCTAAATTCAAGAGAGAGACTAAGGCTAGAACATGGAAGACTAAGAGGAAACATGATGGAAGGATGGCAAACTGCATTGAGACAAAGAGTACAATATTTTTCAAACATCTTAGTGCTAAAAAATTAGCAAAGGATAGAGTGGGACCTTTGAGGAACAGACATGGTCAGCTGCTTACTGAAACAAGAAAAGGTATGACAGTCACTAAATCAGTACTTCACTTGTGTCGTTACCACATCAAAAAATGATGACAATGGCCCAATTGAAAAATCTGGGTATTGAGCAACAGAGCACGTTATTAAGAGATTGTCAAAGAGGAGGTGCTAAAATGGCTGGTCACATTCCACACAGAGAAGACACCAGACCTGGGATGCATCTCAGATTGCTGAGATAGTTCAGAGAGAAAATCCGGGAGCCCTTGACAGAAATGTTCAAAGCCCCTCTGAACACAGGATTAGTCCCTGCCGACTGCAGAATTGCAAATGTGATACTGTTCTTGAAAGAACGGGCCAGAGGATAACCTGGGAAACTACAGACCTGTCACCTTGACATCAATAGTGCAAAAACCGATGGAGACCATAAAATGAGACAAGATAAAGATGCAGTGAGCTAAGAATAAGCTAATACAAGAGTCAACAAGGCTGTGTCAAGGGTAGGTCATGTCCGACAAATGTTATTCATTTCTTTGAGGATCGTGCTGTGGATGTTGGTGTTTGGACTTTTAGAAAGCACCTTTTAAATGTTTTGGACTGATGGTGCTTAATTCTTAAATTAAAAGTGAGCTAAAAATAGGAAACAGAGGTAGGAGGATGCTGCTCCTTCAACAAGGTTAAGTTGTCCTTGTCTCTTTCAGAGCGGTGAGCTGCAGCTTGTGGGTTATCTGGTTTGGCTCGGTTTTTGGGGCCAATTTGATGACAGTTAACAGCTACTGCCTCAGGCTGTAAGCTTTCAAGTTAAAAAAACGACTTGTACAATGAAAGGGGAGTGACCAGTTCTCAGAGGTCAGCTTTTCTCTGGCTTGGTTTGGTTTTAGCAAGTATCGGTTTTTGATGCTACAGGTCAAAGAAACAGCTACACAGGCGAATGTGTTCCATGCTGAATCCCCCTGCCATTTCTCTCTCCAGTAAGGTCCGGTGTTTGATTTTACCTTTTTTGCCAAGGGACGTTTTTGGGGGTTGTTGAAGGAATGCAGAACAGCATCATTAAGTTGAGATAGTCTTTTGGGTTTTTGGTTTCATTCAGAAACAAAGCAGAAATGGTGTTAAAACTCAGCAGGTCCTACATGGACAAATTGGACTGAAAAGGTCTGTTTCTGTGCTCTACAACTGTATGCACAATTGTGAAAATAAAATTTCAAACCAATTTCAAGATGATGATGTCTCACTTTCGATTTTACCCTAGGTTGACAAAGTCTGCATAAGGCTTACGATTTAATTTTACCATGACATTTTTGTTGCAAAGTGCATTATTATTAGGTATCATTGAAATTAATTAAACATTTATTAGATTCCATTTCATGTTTACAGAACCTTGAAGATTTATTCAATACATTTTGTGCATTTTCATTATTTAAAGGGTAGATTTATGCAATCATGCTTGCAAGTGTGGACATTTGTAAATGTCAGATTTACATTTATTTTTTAATAAAAAGAACATCTTATTTATTGTGCATTCTTGGGTGCGAGTAGCAAAGGTAGAACATGTGCAAGGCAGCACTTTTCAGGAAATGCTTAATGAACTCTTTTTTACAGCCAGCTTTATTTTCGTGATAAAACCACTGCAATCACTGATCTCCACATGGAAATCTCAACCAATACAGGTACATTCATGGTTATCTACAGTTGTTGACAAACTCACATTGGAGCCTTTAAAGATATTATGATGCAACCATGGGACCCAACTGGTTTTGACTCAGGGACTATGGCAGATATTGCTAGATGCACTCAAACCCCTGTGAATATTGATTGAAACACGCATCAGCCACAAATTCAGTAAATTATGTCCTTTTTGAGGCTGTCATACTGCGGCCTTTTTTGCCATGAGAAAATTTGTCGTCAAATTGCAACTAAAATTGTCTGAAGCGAAGCAATCAACTAAGTTAACGTATTGGTGATTTAGGGGCTATTCTATCCGACTTCCATTGCATTTCTTTAGTTGACAGAACAATGCCATTCAAGTCAGTGTCTCAAGAATAGCACTGAATTTCCTGTACTCACTTCATGCATTGATTTGTGTTTAGCCAACATAAATTAAATTTGCATTTCACTTTGTTTGTTCACAGAAACCGAATGTTATTTTAGGGCTCAGTGAGAAGTAGAGATTGGAACTTAGGACAGGTGACTTAGCCATTGCTCAAGAATCAAAGACTCGACCCTATATACCTGCCATCGTGATCAATGCACGATAATGTGATGATGGAGATGTTGACGAAGTTTAGATGAATCACAGCAGTTAGTCAATAATAGACAAGATGTAAGACAAGGAAATCTGCAAGTGTCCAGATGTAAAGATCTGACAGCAGAATGACTGCTGAAGAGCTGATGAAGGGCTTATGCCCAAAACATTGATTCTCCTGCTCCTTGGATGCTGCCTGACGTGCTGGGCTTTTCCAGCACCACACTCTTCGACTCTGATCTCAAGCATCAGCAGTCCTGTCTTTCTCCTATAGACTGACTGCTGACTAGGGTTCATTAATCCTAAGTTATCGCAAGTCTTGGAGGAAAGTTAAAAGTTGTCTTGTTGCTTTCATTTTAGTGTTCCTTATGAAAATATCAGAACACATTGCTCATTGCAATAACCGTTAATTGTCTGAATCAGTTAAGTATCTAGGAGAAAGTGAGGACTGCAGGAGGTAGAAATGGGCAGTGTGGGATTGTGGGACTGAGGTTGGAGGCGGTGGATGGGAGATCCCCTGAGGTGATGAGGTTATGGATGATCTGGCAGATGATGGTTTGGTGGTGGGAGGTGTAAATCCACGAGCTGGCATTTACATTGCTGAGGCTAAACGCCAGCTCGTGGACACCACCTCCTACTGCCCCCTTGACCATGACCCCGCCTCCACCGCATCTGCTCCCAGGAGGACCAATTCCAATACCGAACAACCCAGATGGCCTCCTTCAAAGACCGCAAATTCCCCTCAGAAATGCAAAACCTGCGCCCACACGTTCCCCCCTCACTTCCCTCCAAGGCCCCAAGGGATCCTTCCATATCCATCACAAATTCACCTGCACCTCCACACACATTTACTGCATCCGCTGCACCCGATGTGGCCTCCTCTACATTGGGAGACAGGCCGCCTACTTGCGGAACGTTTCAGAGAACACCTCTAGGACACCCGCACCAACCAATCCAACCGCCTTGTGGCTGAGCACTAACTCTCCCTCCCACTCCAAAGACATGCAGGTCCTTTGCCTCCTCCATTGCCAGACCATGGCAACACGACACCTGGAGGAACAGCGCTTCATCTTCCGCCTAGGAACCCTCCAACCACAAGGAATGAATGCAGATTTCTCCAGCTTCATTTCCCCTCCCCCCACCTTCTCAGTCCCAACCTTCGGACTCAGCACCGCCTTCTTGACCTGCAATCTTGTTCCCGACCACTCCACCCCCACCCCCTCTCCGACCTATTACCCTCACCTTAACCTCCTTCCACCTATTCCATTCCCAACGCCCCTCCCCCAAGTCCCTCCTCCCTACCTTTTATCTTAGCCTGCTTGGCACACTCTCCTCATTCCTGAAGAAGGGCTTATGCCCGAAACGTCGATTCTCCTACTCCTTGGATGCTGCCTGACCTGCTGTGCTTTTCCAGCAACACGTTTTTCAGCTCAGTTAAGTATCTGTTCCTTTCCCGCAGTAATCTGAATGGAGACCAGTAACTTTATTACTATTTTAATTCCTAGTGTGTAACAAAAAATTCCTAGTGTGTATGCCACAAGATTGTAATCTTCCAAAAGTTGTACTGTGCATAGATGTATGAGTATTGTGAATTTAATACTATGTATTGTACAGACAAGAGTTTTAGAACATAAATCTGAGCAGACCACTTCTGTTCTACTATTTCATATCCTCAAGAGTTCCCAAATACTGGTCAGGACATTGTTCCTTCTCTTACAACCAAACCATATCATGCCACACAGTTCAGGAATATGCTCTGATTCATCTCCATGTTGTCTTTTTCTGTGGTATGATTTTTCTTGGGATTTTTATTCGCAGCTTCTCTGTGGGCAAAGCCCCAACACTCCTCCATTACCTCATGTTTGTTGACACCCCATGCTTGAAAATGAAGTTAGTTTGTTCGCGAAAGCCTGGGCCGAAGAAGCTGATAAATATCAATATCTCAACGAAGGAATTTTCAATTTAACAAGTGGAACGGAACTTTTTTTTGGATTGGTCACAGATGCTCGACGCAAATGGCCGAGTCGAACAATAAATTTAAGAATCAGTTAGTTTTCAAAAATACCAGTCCTTTGCCCAAGAAATATCAAAACTCAATCTCTCTTTCTTTAGAAATGCTGCACATTTTTAGCGATGACTGAGACACTTTCTCTATGCATAAGAACTTGCATGACATTCTAAGGATGGATATTTTATAATTCATACTTTTTAGCTCTTTAGCATTTGAACACTTTAGTGTTAAGATTAGTGTTAAGATATTTTCACAGTTGTAAGTATATTTTAATAATTTAGAATTTGTTCATTTAAATAATTAAGATTTAATTTTAGATCAGCACAATGCAAGATGGTGGGTAATGTTCGGTGTTCATTGTTAAGTTTCACCAGCTACACAGATGTTAATATCAATGGTCCATAAATTTAGCAAATAGTGCTACCCAGCTCTGTGTTTCTTCAAGCCCATTATGTCCTTAACTGCCTCTGTACCCCCAGCTGTAAGATAGCTACATTGAGGCGACGCATACATTGACGAGTGTTAAAATAGTATAGTAACAGTGTATTAAAATAGCCAAATGCCTTATCTAATTAGTGACTTGCATAAATGGATGAATGCGATTCCCACTGTCCATATCTACTATCTTGCAAAACCGTAGCCAAGGGAATGGACTTTGAGACAAAAAAACTGCAGATGCTGAAATCCGAAAGTAGACAAGCAGAGGGCTCGAAGAACACAGCAAGCTGGGCAGCATCATGAAATCAATGTTCAGTAAACAGGCTTGGCAGGATCAGTGAGGAAAGACAACCCTGTTGAGCTCGATTCTAGTCTGGCATTGGGAAGGAGAGACACGAGAGGTGTACAATGAGTGGGAGACCTTGGCTCTACTGAAATACCACTCCTCATATCTTTTATTCATTGAGGTTCAGAGTGAGGGTGGTGATGGAAAAGGCCTTTCATTTCTGGTCAGAAGTGGTCGGGCATGACTTCCTCCGGGGACAGTGGCAAGTGTGAAGTTTGACTGGGGCAGTACATTTGTCACACCCTTTATGCAGGTGTCCTCAGTTAAGCTCAGGGACGACAGAACCCTCCCGTGGAGCAGAAGGGCAAAAGTGTACTTGATGTTGAATTTCATAACACCTACAGACCAAGAAGGCAGTGCCTTGCGATCCTTTTGACCTTGGAGATTTTAAGCAGGAGGTTTCAGAGAAGTTACCACAGGGACAACTGGCTTGTGGCAGACAATAATTCATAGCAACGCCGTTTTTTTGATCCTTTGATGTCAGCTTTTCCTACCATTGTGAAGCAGAATTCACCAAGCGTTGGATTGTTCACCCACTATTAGGGAATGTGTGCTGGGTTCAGACCATTGTGCTACAGATTAGATGTACCCTACTAACAATGTGTTGTTGCAATAGTAATCCTGTTCAGTATGAGAGGAACCTCAGGTTCAGACATTTATTGTATGTGTTTGCCAAAGGAGTCAATGGTGCGAGGCCTCCAGGTCTGATTCCCACCTAAACATAATGGGGGGAGGCGGGGACACTGCGAGTGTCAGAAATGCATGGAGGTTGGATGTCTTCCAACGCTATGACTTAGCTTGCTACCTTGACACGCTGGTGTTTGTCCAGTGGAGTGCGCGTCGTGCCACCCAATGGTCAGGGTGCATGACATGCAGGAAGCTGAGTGCGGATCTCTGCCCATTCACCCTTTTTGTCCTCCCTCTCTGCCACCAAGCTTCAACATTCCTGAGTTTGCACGGAGTTTCCCACCTTCATTCTGGGAAATTATCACATTCTGTTTTTGTCAAGCTGCTTTTCAGCTCCAACCAAATATTTAAAAAAAAAAACATCATACAGATCCAAATCCAAAACAAAAAAATGATACTTCCTCCTTAAAATCTACCCCAACAGCAACCTGGGACACCTGGGATGTTCCATGTGGAGATTTAAACAATTTGGTGTTTTACACCTCAGGCATCCCTCGGATCTGGGACCCATTCCAAAAGGCCAAGTTTATCTAGCTGGAGGGGATAACTGATCTCCCACACACACTAAGAGAGAATAACCAGACCACCTATTGTTGACTTTTCCCACTGCCTGTTTTTAACTCTAACCTTATTAAATAAACAGACTACCCTTGTGATTCAGCTGTTTTCTCAGCTTCTTTACTCATCTTCCATTGTAAGTGCGTCTGAGATCTTACAATTAAAAACATCAATCCCCGTGAAAAGTTATGCTCCCACAATATAAATGTCAACAATGCAAAAAAGTGGGCACATTGGACAATTGAATGTAGATTTGGCAAAGATAGCTGGGGCAGGAGATGCCATGCAATCTCCAGAAGTCTAGATGTTCATATTTGGCAACGTTATAACTGACCTATTTCAGTCAGAATGGAGACAGAAGAGTTTTTTTTAAATAAACCTGACTAGGAGAGAACCAGAACCAGGATATTGATGGCCAAGCAACGGACCCATAACTGATTTACCTACTGTAAATGATCAGCAACCAGGTGTCAGAGATAATGGGGAAGCTACTATGTGGAGGTAAAGCAAAGATTTTACCAGTGGTAAGAGTGAACCTGGATGATTGTCTCCGGAGGTTGGTTTTTAAGCATGCAGGCATGAATTGATTGAGCAACAGTGGGATAACAAGATGTAAATATCAGCTGCAATGGCTTTGATCATACAATTGTTCATAATCCTTCCTTCCCACGTCTTGGCTGTGTTGGAATAAAACCTAATCACACACAGTCACAGGTGGATATCAAATATCCCTTGGCACGACTTCAAACATGAACAAGGGAACTCCCCCTGGTTTCTGAACCAATCTTCATCCCTCAGCCAACAGCATGAGAAAACAGATTATCTGGTCATTATCACATTACCATTTTATGCTACCTTGCTGTGCTCAAATTGGCTGCTGTGCAGCCAACATCACAAAATTTCAATGAAATTGCTACATTGACCTGTAAATCATTGAGTTGTCCAGAGGGCATTTAGGATGATGCGTAAATGCAAAATTTCTCTTTATTGTTTGTTCTGAACTGTATTTTTTTTAGGAATCCATAGCTGTGTAATATTGATGTAATTCAGTGTCTTGGCTCTTACAGCATAATATTGCAAAGAAACAGCAAGTTTACCCAGCCTCCTGAAGGGAAGTTCCAGACCTGACCATCTGGAGTACAAAGGGAATACCATTATTATTTTACAACTAAAGCAAGGTTAATTTGTAATTGCCATGTGAATATCTTGCCTTTATATTTGTGTCAAAGAACTGGCAAATTGTGTGGTATAAGTTTTGTTCTAGATTGTCTGGACCTTCAGCTGCTGTGCTCATTACAAATCTTTTAAGAGTCAGTTGTAGCCTGTTCCTCAAAAGGTATCAATAATTGTTCTCATTCTCAGAATGAGGTTCCTTGGTTGTATTGCAGTCTCCTGTTTGGTCTCAATGTTGCTGGACATTATTTCCATCTGATCAGACGAACCAAACATATCTTTGTTCAGAATGGTCAGAAACCTGGATGTATATCAATTCTATCCCTTGCAGAATTTGTCTGTATTGTTGATGTCTAAAATGTTGCGGAGGAAACCATTTCATTAGTAAGTCTCTGCTTCCCTTCCATTCAGTCTGCCGAATGAATGATTTGTCAATTGAGGAGAAAGATTTGTAAAGCTAACTTGAGGGAAATACTTGACAAGTGTGTCCATCTCACCTACCTTCCCCCCAACTCCACCCTCATCCTCTATTTATCTCAGCTCCCTTTCCCTTCCACATTCCTGAAGGGCTTATGCCTCAAATGTACTGCACCTTGGATGCTGCCTGACCTGCAGTGCTTTATCCAGCGCCACACGTTTTGACTGACTCTGCAGCATCTGCAGTCCTCACTTTCTCCTCGTGTTAAACTTGGCAATGACCATCACTGCAAGCAGACAGAGTTGAGTTTTCTATGAATGCAACAGAGTGCGTACACATGCTCAGTATTAGTAATAGATTTATTTTTCTAGTACCAGCTATTTTCTCAGGTCCTAATCGTGTGGGAATGATCTCCAGGTTTGCTCAATTGAGACTCACTGTTGCTACAACTTTATTAGACCATCCATTCCTTTGTAAAATATCTTTGTGGCTTCGGGATAACATGCATTCCAATTATGAATTTTCTCAAAGCATTTAATCTTTAATTATTATTTGGTACTCATCTCCACAAACAAATTAGTTGATTAGTTTTAAATAATGGTTTAGGGAGTGACAAAGGTCCATTAATGTTGACATTGTGGGAGATAGAAATGGACAATATGTCCCTAAAATCCCCCTGTAATTCCCAACTGCCACCATGTGTTTCCAAACTTCAAGAGCAACCTCCCAATTCTCGAATGATTCCCGATCTGCAAGTCCGACTTTTCCTCCAAAACCAAAATTTCCTTGTTCACTGATCCAAATCCTAAGAGCTAGGTACAAACCATTCTAAAACAGCTGAAACCACAACCACCTACTTTCCAGTTATCAGAATTTCTGTTCCTGCAGCTAACTGACATCTGTCACATTATCTTTTCCACCTTCCTTTTGTCAAGCAGGACTTTATGAATTATTCAAGCCATTTTGTTTTAAGTAGTGATTAATTTGAATCCAAAGTTCATTTGGTGGTGCTTTGAAGAGTTTTTGCCCCTAACTCAGTTACATGAGATGTGTGATCCTGTAACAGAGAGAAAGTTGATTGCTTGCTTTGAGTCAGCATGTGTGATTCTGCATAGGGTAGTCATTCATGTGTTCAATTCCAAAACACAAACAAACAAAGTTTGAGGTATACATGTAGGCCAAAGCACCATGAAAAGCACCCCTACCCTTGTTCAAAATGTGGCTGTGTAACTTGTCCATCCTTGTAGGAATGGCCTCTAATGTCCAATTGACAGGATTCCCTCAATACTGCAGTTGTAGTGTGAGGCTAGCTTGTTGTTCTGGAGCATGCTTTCATCCAGCAACCTTCTAATTCATAGCTCTGAATCTAACCAAGTGACAATGGTAAAGAGTTGAGGTACAGATCGAGGATCTAAGAATGGCTGAGCAAACTCTAAAGGAGACAATTAGTCTACCAATGCCATGGGAAAGCAGCAAGTTTCTGATGGTACTGATTATCGTCCATGATAATGATAATGGATACATTAAAAATCAAAATGATTTATATAGTAAGAGAGCAAAATACCAAGTTCGTGCACCAATTATTTGACTAAGCAACCACAAATTAAGCACACACTGTTCATGTTTATTGTCTGAAATTATCCTGTACTTCAGAAGTAGCTCTGGCCTTCCAGTCTGCAAATGCTTGAGGAAAAGTGGATCAGTGTTTTCCTAACACTTCTCTCCCTATCTTTCTCATCGCACATTTTCCTTCCACTTGGCAATAAAAATTGCTTCCATCTTGAGTCAAATAAACCCAGTGCAAATATAGCCACCATCCTCCCTCTACCATCCCAAAATGTGTATTGTCATACCTAGAAGGCAGGTAGAGAAATTCCAAAGACCAAAACAGTGTTTGCCAGCTTGTGTTTTAAATCTGTTTCTTCGACAAAATGGACAACTTCCCTGGACTCAAAAATGTCTCTGAATAGTAACATGATTTCCAGAAGCTTCTGAAACCCATACATTGTATGAGCATTCCAGCTGAAGTGGGCACAGAGGACTTGGAGATGACCCATCTGCTTCAAGGCAGATCTGGATGAAGGAAAACATCAAGACCCATGATGTAGAATTGAGCAAAGCTTTGATGGTTACCTCAACACTTCACAATGCAATGTGTAACAAGGGCCAACCAACCTTCCATTTAGCACACAGACGGGGCATCAACACATGAAATGTCTCCATCACATGACAGATCAGAACAGGTTGATGTCAATGTACAACTCTGAGATTCTAAGTCTGTGCTCTCCAGAGAGAGGGGGAGAGGGACAGACTCCACACCAATTCAGCAGTCTAACTCAGATCCTTAGTTTCTGTCTCCATATTTCTGGTTGCAAAAACCTCATTTGACTTGCAAGGAGAAAGAAAAACCAGACTCCTCCCCCCCACCCAGGCTCAAAGAAGAAATGACTCTTGGACACTGGACTTCCAGGAAGTTTATAACCCTGATGAACTGACCTAAAAATTGCACTCTTTGGATTTATCCAAAACTCCAAAGTTACGCCTCCTTTCCTTTGGTACTTAATTTGCAGAGTGTTTCGATGCACAAAATGCATCATGCAACAGTTCCTTTGCTTTGTTTAATGTTCTGTCAATAATCCAAATCCATAATTTCTCATTTGTTTCCACTATAGACTTATTTCACAAGTTTAAATCTAAACCTTCTGTCACATCTGACAATTAATCTGCAATCTACCTTGGAGACACACACAATATCGTCACCGTATCATAGCACATGACTTATGGGATAGAGGCCTCAGTCTGCACCTGCGGATACTTGCAACAGAACCTTTAATTTCTAATCAAATTGATCAGTGCAATTCCAGATAGAGTGGCACTACTGAGTTGTCACATTGGTTGATTATGGGAAAAGTTTGTTGCAACTTTCAGGAGGCGACTCGTGTCTAGTGTGAACATTTGGTAGCGAACATAAGTATTACCTAATCAGGCATAAATATCTTGCTGAGGATTAAAAACCCACCACTATTTCCATAACAGATCAAGAGGACAAGTGAGAAAGCCAAAAAAACCAGCATTTTGGGAACACACTTTGGCCCACATTCATAAGATACGAGAACAAAGAGCTCAAGATTCAAATCCAACAAGACTTAGCTGTTTCAGGCTTCAAGAGGTAAAAGCAGTCAATTTAAATTCACACTCAACTCCCCCCTCACATTTAAATTTGCAGCATTTGGTGTGCCAGTGATTGAAAGCAAGCACCTACTTTGCAGTTGCAATAAATAAACTATTTGATAATAAAGAAACTGGAGATAGAGAGCAAATTAATCTACATCTCCAAAGCAAAGTGGACCTTTAGCCACAATCTCAGGAACCAAACAAAGTGTGTCAGTATTGTACAGGACCTCAACATGTTTTACAATTTGCTGGGAATCACTGGAGGGAGGTTGATGTGGATCTTTGGTGTTATGACCTTGTGGTATCCTGTTGAGTGGTAATTGGAGGCTAGGATGAGATGTTCTGTCTTGGGGAAATCCAGAATTGAAGTTATTTTTCTGACCTGAGCTTGGCTGCTGAGAACACAGCATGTAAATTTGAAAGCTGTCTGCCAGATTTGGCATACCATGTTTTGCAAGGCCAAGGAGTACAAAACCAAGTTTCAAAACTTTGCTGCTTTGTTTTGAGTGAACTGAGAAGTTGGCCTTGATCGGCAGTTCCAGAAAAGTAACAAAGGAATACACAATATCACTAAAACAAGGCACCATGGAAACTTCAGGAAGTCTGGCCAGTTGTTATTAACTTCATTTATCCCTTAGCTGTCTTTCATATGAAATGGGGGCCAAAAACAAATATTTTAGGGTTAAAGCAGACATGAATTAGAGGACTATTTTGTTTCAGTTTCTCTGCTAAAGTCATGGTCTATTTCATAAGTAGTCAAGTGTGTTGTTTAAGATACAAAACTGTCTGGAAATTAATTATTTGCAAAGCCTGGAATTGGTTATTGAGCAAGGTCTGGCGAGAAGTCATGAGGGGAACCATTTAGAATTTTGCGATTTAATTCTACCATTTTGTGAATGCAGAGGTAGAAATGCTCAGGAGTATCTCAGCTGTCTGCCTCGATGGCATGCAAAGATGCCTTTCTGAATAACTTTGCCATGTCACTCATTCCCAACTTTACCTGTTGTGCATTCTTTTGCCTTCCAAAGGCTGTCTTTTCCAAGTATTTGAGACAATCTTGTCCCTGAAGTTGTAATTTCTTTTCCTTCACTTAATACTAAAGATTGAACTGATTGTAATCTGAAGTCATGAGTTTACAGTAAACTTCAGTGTGATCCATTCAGAAAAATGACATTTTGACTGACTGAGATCCCATTTCTTTGACTAAGTGTAACGCTTGGCTGAACGTCATGGATACAGCTGAGTTGTCACAGCTGCTACCAATTTCAGTTGCAGACAGAAGCAAGAACAGATGAACTCTGTGCCTTAACTGAAATCTCATTCAGAACTTGTCATTTTGATTTTTTATGTTGCGTATAAGTCCACTAAACGTCTTGCAGCCTCTGTTTATCAACTCAGCCAAGCTGTTAAGTGGAATGTGTTGGTCTAGGTTGTATTGACTTGCACAAGTCTGACCTTTTGCTGTTGGGGGCAAATGCTTTACAGGTGGGCAGTTGTGTACCGCCTGGTCCATGCTGCATCCAGAGATGCACCTCTGCTAGCATGTGTCCAATCAACGTGGAGTAGTAGCACAAAAAGAGAAGTTCACATGCAACAGTGAACAGTGAACAGTGAACAGTGTCATGAAATAGAGATTGTAACTGACATGTTTAGCATGAACAGTAGGCTGAACTGTGGGAAGACCAGGCCACTCCTTGATCACTGTGTCCACTTTTGGCCACAAAGTCAGAAGTCAAGCCCCTGAGAGTGCACAAAGAGTTTGATCTAAAGTGTTGACGAGAAAGGAAGTACTGAATACAATGGGATCCATTCACTTTGAAAGAGTGTTTTCACAGAGACAGATCAGTTAAAAATAAGTGAACCAGACAGGTTTATGTGAAGACAGCTAAAGCACAATGAGGTAGCAGAGGTTTAAACTTTGGCCATTTGTGCTAATTGTGGCCAGTATTTGGAATGCTCTTCAGGACAAGGCAAAGATGAAACCTTATTTGTATTGTAGAGACACAATTTGCCAGGACCTCATTTCTAAAGTGAGCCTGTAAAGCACTCCACAGACTACATTGGCTTATTATTTCTTTAATTTTTCTAAATTTTGTTCCCTTTAAGAGCTGAATTTGAATCTGAACCTAGGTACCTTTTTCAGGATCTTATGTTGGCTCAAGCTGTGATCTTAAACAGAACTGAAGGGTTCAAAAACATAATCCACAATCCCTTGACCCAAATTTAATCCAATGACATTTGAAATTTGGATCTTTAGGTTTTTGAGACAAAAGATTCCAGTGACACCTTGTTACTTAGCAGTTCACCTTATTTTTAAAAGGCACGATGTGTATTCATGGGAGATGTGCATTACTGTTTTGGCCTGCATTTTTATTGCCTATCCCAAATTGAATTTTCTTGCAGATTTTTGGCAATTATAATGACAAATGATTAGCTCATATCATATAGTGCTTGGAAACTGGGATAAATTGGGTAAATAAACAATTTAGATCAAGAGAACTTCGTTTCCCTCAAAATTCACCATTACCAATCCAAGATCTGAGTAAGGACAGTCTTTTTAAACACTGATGTGTGAGCCCAGTTCAAGACTGCAGTGTCAGCCTAAACGTAAATATACAATTTGCTGATAGTCAGCCAGGAGTGCTGCCAAGGTGACAAATAGCACATGAACAAATGAGGAATACGCTACAGAAAGCCAGCAATATTTCAATGAGAAAGTGGCTTAAAAGAAAAGGAACACTTGTTCCAGCTCTTTTCTTATGTTGAAGTCGTTCTTGTATCCTCTCACCAGGAGGAAATAGATTCAGGTACACACTTATCGAAATAAATAACTGAAGCTTATTGTAAATGCTGATCTTGAATAATCACCCCATTATGGGAAGGATGTGGAAGCATTGGAAAAGGTGCAGAGGAGATTTACCAGGATATTGCCTGGTCTGGAGGAAATGTCTTATGAGGAAATGCTGAGATACTTGGGTCTGTTGTCATTGGAAAGGCGGTGGCTAAGGAGGGGATTTGATAGAGACATACAAGATGATCAGAGGATTAGATAGGGTAGATAGTGAAAGTCTTTTTCGTAGGATGATGACATCAGCTTGTATGAGGGGGCATAGCTACAAATTGAGGGGTGATAGATTTAAGACAGATGTCAGAGGCAGGTTCTTTACTCAGAGTGGTAAGGGCATGGAATGCCCTGTCTGCTAATATAGTTAACTCAGCCACATTAGGGAGATTTAAAAAATCCTTGGAAAAGCACATGGATGGTGGGATAGTGTAGGAGAATGTGCTTAGTTTAGTTCACAGGTAGGTGCAACAGAGGGTCTGTTCTGCACAGTATTGTTCTATGTTTTAAGGAGCAGTGCTCAAAAAGCTAGTGCTTCCAAACAAACCAGTTGGACCATAACCTGGTGTTGAGATTTTAAAACTTTGTCCACCCTAGTCCAACATGGACACCTGGGCCAATGCATTAACTGGGCTGAACAGTGTAAATGATGTTAAAATTACTTTTACATTCACCTTTTAGGAATATGACTGATGCAAACACCTCTGTACTAAACAGTGATAAAAAGTCAGGAAATTGACTTTGGATCCTTCTGTTTATTTTCAGTGAACTCTTAGGAACTGATGAAGTCCAAGATTCACTTTTTTTTACCTAAACAGAGGAGAATCATGTAATCGAAATTCTGTGAACTAAAATAATTCACAACTGTCTGTGAAAGTTGCTAAGACCTTAATTGATCAGGAAATACCCAGTTACATAATCTTATTGTACAGATTTGAGAATTTGCAATCTCAGTTTGCAAATTATGCAGTAATAGTCTTGGAGTGGTGGTGTCACAGAGCTGGTTAATTCTCTCGAATTGTGTGTTTTGTTTTAAAAAGCACTGGTTACAGACAGATTCTCACAGGAGAAGCAAATTGCCGAGTATGTGCCTAAATCCACTCTTCATGAGACAACACCGATCTTGATAGTCAACCACTGTTCTTTGTACTGAACATTCATCCATCAAAGCAATGCAAACTCCCTTGTGCATTCGTGGTCACTGGACAGCCATCATGTTTTAATTAAAAACAGACGAATCATGGACTCTTATGTAAATTCTGCTTTCTTCCTGCTCATGCTGCCTTCCTCCAGCTATCCCTGGTTTTATTTCAGATTCAAACATCTGCAGTTCCTAGTTTTGCTTCATCTTGTTTAATTGACCTACCACTCAGCTCATTGCCAATATGCCTTGAAAGAACTCTCAATGGGGAGGACATTGCATTCTGCCCAGGGAATAGCAGTGTCTTGAAAAACACTAACCAGTTTCATGGAAACTTGTAGACGCAAGGGAACTTTTGAACACTTAAGCTTGGTTTGACCTACATTAGTTGCATGCCTCATGTCAGATCACTTCACATGGCACTGCACCCTTTGTGATAGCTTTCCTTTGGGCTCTTACTCTGGTTCCTGCACCATCCAGTCAGGATGTGACTGAATCACCCAGTGAAACAAAAGCTAATTACATGAAGACGGCGAGTTTTCTACAAAAAGAGACAAACCACATGTTGGAAATACTCAACATACCTGGCAGCACTAGAGGAGAAAAAAAAAATGCAACATTTTGACGAGTATAGGACTTCACTATGCCCTACATTTCTCCCTCCTCAGAGTTGCTGACTCACAAGGACTCAGACCCACAGTCAGTAGCAGTCTTCACCTGCATACTCGGATGTCGTATCTGAGCTTCTCCCCCATGATCACCACATGAAGAACTCAACTAACCGTAAGCCTCCCAAGTTTCACACTTGGAAATGCTTTCATGACCAAGGATCGTGTCTGATGTTTTCACTGCACCATATCTCAAGTACAGAGATCAACTGTAGAAGCCCTTACACAGATCAATGATCTTGCTGTCCTGCATGGTTCTTCATCGTGTGACATACCACTATTGCATAAAAACATTCTGGACTTGCACAAAGAACTTCCTGTTCAACTGCAGGTGGAAACTTTGCAAGAATCTAACATAAAAGGGCTACACTTTACTTGGATGTGGCAACTCAAGGTATTCCTCACAGGTTTGACTGGCACTAGTGTGTTCAAATTGACTGTCTACAAATTTGTTACACATGCAAGGGTGATAACAGCACAACAAGGATGAGAGAATATTTCAGACTCTGGTGAATAACATGGCAAACAGCACGTATCCTTGACAAGTTTTAAGGATTGAGAATTAAGCAGAGGAAGAACCGAGAATGGATGGTAGGGGGATGAATTGAGAGTTCAAAAGATAAGACAAAACAATTAAATTTGATAAAAAGATTGAATTTTAGTATTTAACACCATGTCTTCTGAAACAATTTACAATCTCAAGCAATGAGACACCATAATTGTAATTGTTCATCTTCTGGTGGCAATAATCTGAAGTTTGATAGAGACAGAGCATTGACATCCAGAGTTCGGCCGACGAATGACATTTGCGTACACAAGTTCCAAGGAATGGTCATCTCTGACAAGAGAATCTAACCATGTCCCCTTGTTATCCAGTGACATAACTGTTGTTAAATTTCCCGACTGTCAATCTGGGAGCTCCTGTGGCTTACTATTTACCAGAAAGTGAAGTCGACGAGCAATAATCAATACATTGGCGACAAAACAAATTAAGATCAAGATCATTGCAATTTTGTGGTAAGGAATTAATCTGACTCCCAGAAGCCTGTCCACCATCTTTCAGGCACAACTTAGGACTATGGTGAAAGCATCCCCACTTAGCAGCTCCAACAGCACTCACCAAGTTTGTGGGAAGCAGCACACTCGATTAGTCCACCACCCACCATCTTAGTTGTGCTCACTCCACCAAACGCTGTGGCAGCGTACGCTCTACAAGATATGCTACAACAGTTCACCAAAACTCCTTTGACAACAAATTCAAAACCTGCTAACTCCTCTACTAACTTGACGGACAAGCGCAGCACATACACAAGAACAGCAAGGACTTAAAAGTTACCCACCAGGCTATGCATCATTGCAGACTTGGAATGAAACCTCCATCACTATTTCCTTTGCTGTCACTGGATCCAAATATTGGAACCGCTTTCCGAAATGGTGGGCGAATCTACCCCATTTGGACAATAGCTGTTCAAGGTGGCAACTCATCACCACCTTCTCTAGGACAGCCAAGGATCAGCAATAAATGCTAGCCTAGACAAAAATGCCACATTCCATGAAGTAAGAGAACCATGTTATTTCTGTTTGCAGTGAATTCCAGTGCTCTTCCCATTGTTGATACTGAGTGAGCTTGGAAGATGTAAAGGCAGATAATGGTGAGTGGAGAGTATATTGATTGACAAAATTAGTGTTGAGCTTATAAAGTGAGAAGTGGATTGCATACAGGGAAAAGCTGGTGCATGAGTTAGTGAAGCAATATGGGGTGGTGGAGCAGTGGCATTGTTGTGGCCCGAGAAAACATGTGGGTTGAGTCGATGGGCAATATCAATGTTGCTGTCAAATACATAACAGCGCACCTCTTTGCCCCCCCAAGCCCACTTTCTCTTACAGCCAACTATACAACATTTCCAGGGTGAGCTGTTAGGACTCAGGAACACTCTCTTGGGTACCTCACGATTGAGCTGAGAGTTCCCCCAACTCGTGAAGCAATTTCTTCCCAAGGTCAGGTTTGCAGAGCTGGGCACTGGCACAACTACACACTGCTGACCCAGGAACAAATTTCCAGGCCAGATTTTGAGTTCAACTTAAATGAGGAGACTTCAACCTTCTGTGGTGGGAACTTAATTAATAATTTCTGTTCCCGTTATCACAAATCTCAAGGTGGTTCAGGGCAAAGTGCGGTGCGCTCAAAGTGGAGTTCAAAATAAGCACCAACAAAATGACAGTTTTACAATTGGCTGGCCAGTTACTACATTAGTCGTGGTGTTACTAATGGTTAAGAAAATGTCTCATTTATATGGCACCTTTTTCAATCCCTCAGTGTGTCAACACACTTGCCAGTTTCTCAGGTATTTCTGCAGAGTTTGTCTGCTCTTTTTGTGACAGCCAGTTTGCACTCAGCAGGCTCCGCAAACAAGCTTATAGCCAGACGATCAAGTAACCTGCTTTTGTCATGCTGGTCGATTGGCTCAGATACTACTCAGAACTCTGCTGCTTTTCTTCAAATAATGTAATGTGATTTTACGTCTCTTCCAAAGAATAGCCTGCAGTTTTGTTTTTAGCAAAATCTGGCCCTTCAGGTTAGAGGCAATGTTTAATCTGTGTGGGAGGTCTGGCTTCTAAACATTTTTTGACCATATGACTGTTGCAATATACTTTATTGGCACCATGTCATTAATCCTAATGATGTTCTCATGTGGTGATTCTGTTCATGCATCTCTCTGCTCTCGTCCATACCAGCTTCAAACTAATTATCATTGCTCAAACACAGTTTGACTACAGCAAATGCCATGTCCCATTATTGCATTTGTGTTTCTTGTTTTTGAAATGTGCTAAAATTCTTATCACCGACATCATTGTGTAGCATTAACCTGCCAGGGTTCTCAAACATGCGATCTCTGTTGCCTACAAGGCCAAGAGCACTGAGTGCATTGAGAAAGCACCATCTTCACATCGTATGCTGCTTCTTCATTGTAGTGATGTCAAATTTCAGGAGCCCCCAGCCTAACTATACTATTGGTGTCCCTTCACCGCTTTGACTGCAGTTCAAGAAAACAGCTCATCACCACTTTTTCTAAGGGAAATTGAGGTTAGGCAGAAGCTGGCTGAGCCAGCAATGCCTATGTGCCACAAAAGAAAAAGCAAGTGCATTGATAGTCTTGCTGTGTTGGGTTCACTGTCAAAACATAGTATGGGTTAAGGAACAGTCTGAGCTGGTTTGTCCTAACCAGTCATATGCATGTTGTTAAAGGCAACAGCTCACAGGAACTGGTCAAAAAGAACCGGATTTGCCTCTTGTGGTCTCAGATGCCTCAGTGAATCAAATTACTTTGAGATGCACTCACTGTGACAACATCGCATCCCATTTTTAGACCAAGCTCCCACCAACAGCAAATACAAGGTAACCTGCATTAGTGACGTTGGTTGATTGATCAACAGTGTGCACACTGGGTGAACTCAACTTCTCTTCCACAGATTGTCGTGTTACTCCTAATGGCTCATTTGGAACGCAGAATTTCAATATAGTACACTGAGGTGCCAGTCTAGATTACATGCTATGTTTTCTGTAGGGGATTTTGAATTTGTTCGTTCAGAGATAAATACAAGCCAGGATGTTGAGGAAAACTCCATTGTAATTTTGAGCAGAGCAATCATGAAAATGTTTCACATCTATATGGGTTCCTGGTTTAATATCCTCTGTGAAAGGCAGTATCTCTGCAATGCAGCATTGCCTCAGTAATGTGGTATCGAGTACTGGGCTGGAATATGCCGTCAAGTAGTTTTAAAAGGGACTTGAACTCCCTTCTGAATGGAGGAATTCATGCCCATTAATTCAGTGGATTAAGACTTCATTTTGAGTTGCACAAAAGACTCAAACAGACAGTCAGAGATTAAATCAAATAATCAGTTTCATGTACACAGCTTGCATTTCAAACAGGGACAGTGGAAATTGTTCCATTGTATACCTGATGGAACTTTTTTTTCCTATTCATTTAGAGTATACCAGGTTCAAAGTGGTTTGAAATTGCAGCAGACCTGCCCCATGTGTCAAATTTTTCCTTGTGCAGAATTTTTCCAGCAACTAAAATGTCTGCCACAATCATGTAGACACAAGTTGCCTCAGTTAGTCATTGACACTTTAACAATTATTGTCTGTGCACTGTGATTAAAGTAGCATTTTCAGTAAACATTGCTAAAACTTTGGGAAAGGGTGACACATGACAACCAGTTCTTGTATTTGCTGTATTTTCTTATTTGTTTTTGAGTTGGATAAGAGGGAGATGGAAAACGACTACATAAAAATGGAAGTAGTCCCATTTGGCACCGCGCCAACGTAAAGTGTTTGAAAACTTACTTCATTCAGAAAAACATGTTGTCCAACTGTCTTGTAACAACTTAACATGTAGAATTACATCTACTTCCTGCAGAAAAAAAAGACCATTAGACCTATGCTGGTGCTTGTGCTCCTCACGAGCATCCTGTCATCAGGCTTCATGCCATCCCATTATTTTTGCCTTATGTTTTGATTAGATTTTTTGTTTTAAGAAACAGAGACACTTCTGTACGACTAGACTTGTTAGCTTCAGTTGCAGACAGTTGTCCGATGTCATCAAGAAAATCTGCAATGCTGTGCCACTGATGGAAGTAATCCTGAAATCCCAAATGGGTCACTGAGGAAAAACATACAACACCAAATCCAACATGTTCCAATTTGAGAAGCATATCAGCCCCAATACTGAATTCATACAAATCAGGCAGCACTTATGCTCAAGGTCTTGAATGTTGGATGATCGGAGATGCCGAGGCATATCTTGAATTACATCCTCTTACATAGTCTGAAAAGGATCGTGTGAATCAAGTGGGAAGATGAGAGTCCTGCAAAACACACCAAGTACTGAGTCCAGGATAAGCACACATCAGCTACAGATTCTAGGGCATGTCATCAGAATGCTTGCTAAAAACTGCCAAACAGGATCTTTAGTCAGCGGTCCATCCAGAGGGCCATTCACATGGAAGCCGAAGCAAATGTTTTACATGTATGTCAGCTTCCACAGAAGTCTATTCTATTAACACCATCACATGGGAAGCAGATGCCCAATCTCAAACAAATCGATGATCAAAAATATTAAAGAAATGGTGTTGAGAGCTCTCAAACAAGAGCTGCGATGGAGATAGAGCAAGACAGATGGAAAAGAGTGCAGCTGCTCAAACTAATATTCTGTCTGTACCTGTCCCAGTCCCAGTCAAAAACCATTGTCCTCTACATGAGGGCCCATAAGACTAAACAAGTTGCGAAGTGAACAGTTCGATCAGACTTACAACTCTGCCATCTCCAAGGATGGATCATCCTGGTCATGAGGGACTGTCAATATTTAAAGAGAGAAACAGCACAAAATTTCCATTGGTGCATCTTTGGAGGATTATCAAACAAACTTTGGACACCCAAGAAGATCTGGAACAAAGGTTTCAAGGTAGAGCTTGAAATACCATGATTTAGCAAGAGAATATCAGAGCCCAAGGCAGAGACAGCCAAGTGCACAGTTGTTATTGCAGAATAATTTAAAACAGCACGGATGTGCTCAAAGCCAACCTTGGAAGAGTAGAAAATCTAAGTTTGAAAACTTGGAGAGTTTACAAAAAACAAGCAAGGTAAAAATCACTGAAAGATTTGCCAACTCTCAAGACACTTCTGCGTAATAGTTGAGACTCAAGAGTGCTTGGGACATTGCAATCAGGCCCTTTCACAGGGCTTTGTTTTTCCCATCTCCAGTTCCATTTCCTTGACAGAACAGTGGGTGCTAAACAGCCAAAAAAATGGAGTTCATGTAGCAGATCAGTCCTGATTTTATTGAATGGCAATAGTAGAGAGGCTGTTTCATAGGACCAACAAAATCTAGCAGTGAGCTATAGAATGAGATATTCGAGCAGTTGAGTAAAAGCTTGGCCAAATGGACAGGTTTTTCTTTAGATAAGATTAGATTACTTACAGTGTGAAAACAGGCCCTTCGGCCCAACAAGTCCACACCGACTCGCTGAAGCGCAACCCACCCAGACCCATTCCCTTACATTTACCCTTTCACCTAACACTACGGGCAATTTAGCGTAGCCAATCCACCTAACCTGCATATTTTTGGATTGTGGGAGAAAACCCACGCAGTTTTAAGGAGCATCTTCAAGGAGGAGAGCAAATTAGGAGGTGCAGAGAGCCAAGGGGAAGGAATTCCAATGCTTTGGGCTTTGGCAGTTGAGCTACAGTTGAGTGTTGGAGCAAGGAACATCAGGGATGCTCAAGTTGCCAGAATTAAATTTCTGTTTTGGGGCTGGAGAATAAATGACAGAGATAAAGAGATGGCAAGAGCACAATGACAAGTGACGTCATCTTTTGGTGAAATTTCAAATTTACTGAAAGTTCACTTTCCACTGCTTGCATTGATGGAGTGGAACACAACAGCCAGTGGGCTAATAGTTGCGTTTGCACAGGTGCAAGCTGTACCATCTGTGAAGCAATAAACCTAAAATTAGAAATGTGAATTGCAGCTCCTCGACAGTCTCATGTTCTTTGTACCTTGGTATCCTTTCCACCAGCCACTGATCATTTACATTCAAGCCATATGTACAGAAATGTCATCTACATTTACTTTAATGGACAGTTGCTGAGTTCTATAAACAGTTCTGGATGGATAGGTTTGCCTTCTAGGCATGATCCTCAACCACTGTCACTTCTGTTCCATTATCACGCAATATAAATACTTCTAATAAAAATGTTGCCTGAGGTTGTCTTTCGAAATAGCCATGGTAAAGTTAGTCAGTACATATATATTGTATCGTTTAACAAGAAATTGATCTTGTCCAAATTGGATGAACTTTTCTCGAGTTTGATTTGGTCATATAGCTCAAGCCAATTTCACATCCATTGTTGGAGTTTGTGCAGATTCTGAAAAAGAACAACAAATCTACAACAAACAGCTGATTAGATTCAATAGGTTCTGACACTTGACTGATAGACATAGCCACTCACCTTCTCTGCTACAGTGACGTGTGGACATGACTCTTGTACCAAAAGTTGCCAGTAGACTAAAAAAGTACACAGATCCACATGATGACAGAGTTTTCACTTTGGGTAGAGATAGATTTTTCCTAAATGAAGAGAGGGAGCACATTGCAGACACAAGTAAAGTAAATGGAGGTAGACTTGTGCTAAGGCAGCTCAAGCAATGGTCTCTGGTGGTGGAAGGGTCAAGGCCATGCAAAGTGTTTGAGAGCGAGGCTGAGCACTTACTAATTGGGCTGTCAGTAGAACTGACAGCCCACTGCAACCTATTGAGTACAGGAGTTTGGGATGCAATCGGATTTACAATGCAGTAATACATTGGTTGAACTGAAACTGCTACCAAAAGGAAGAGGAATCACGTTAAGGCTGGAGACCAGAATTTTTGGCAGGAATGAAAGGCAATTGTGGCTGTCTTCCCAGTAATTAGCTTGAGGAAATCTCTATTTATCAATTTATGGATGTTTGTACAACACACAGGAAGGTCCCAGCAAAAAGGTTATGGTGAGCTTTAACTGGTGGCCACTGGCCTGTATGTGGAAGCGGATGTGAAAGATAGCCTCTTCCTTGTATTGGTGTGCTGTTACTCTGTTAACCCACTTATGCATTTCCTCGTGTTCCTGAACTTGTTCTGCACATTCATCCGTGCAACATATTGCAAATATCCCTCCCTGCCTTCCCTTCTTAAACCAAAACAGAGTCAATAGAGTGGAATTTTACATACCATCACCCATCCATTGACACTTACGAGCATGGCGAAATTGAATGGATGGGATGCATTGGCCAACTTGCCTCTGCTGATATTTTAACCAGCATTGGAAGAGTTGTTGGCCAGACTCCATTGAGCTAATTGACACCCTCAAATCAATGACTAATGGCTACTTATGGTCATCTCTCTGCCACTGCTTTCATTTTACCAGCAGCTTAACGTATATAATGCAACTTCCACATTAACCTTTGCAAGTTGGTCGGGAACTAGCAATGAGGAGGTTTCCCCAGAGGTTAGGCACTCTGTGGGCAATGGAACACCATCCCCTCTCCCACGACACTGTTCTTGCATCCCAATCACGCTTCCAAATCCCTTGACTGGGGCTTGCCCAGTTGTGCCCAATTCTCATTGAAACAAAAGTAAATGCTGAGAGGAAGTTTCCCCTTCATGGAGAGTCTAGGACCAGAGGGACACGGTCTTAGAATAAAAGGGGTGCCAATTCAAGACTGGGATCAGGAGGAATTTCTTCTCTCAGGAGTGAGTGTTGTTGCAACTCCTCGCCACAGAGAATGCCTGGGTGGTGGTGGTGCGGGGGGATGGCGGGGGTGCAGAGTCTGTTATTTCAGGCTGAGATTCATTCTTATTCAGTAGGACAATCAAGGGTTGCAGGGAAAGGGTCGGAATGGGAATGTGAGCAACATCAGATCAGCATGATCCTTATTGCATGGAAGAGCAGGCTTGAGGGGCTGAACAGCAGCTCCTGATCTTAATACTTAGTATGGTGGTCGTCTGACCTGGCTCCAATATGGATGATTGATGGGACCAGCTACATTCCCAACTGTGGCAATGAATTGTGGTAGCATTACCGGGCCTAGCTGCTGGCTCTAGCAAGAGCACTAGTTGGCAGGTGTTTTGCACTGAATCAGTTAACAGCCTCATAGCAATAAAATCACATCCTCGTTTTCCAGTTACTGCCTTTGCATAATGTTCCAGCCTATGTTAATTAGTCTTGTATGATGATTTTTGAAGGAAGACTAAGCACCAGATAGCACCTGAAATGTATTGTCGCTTTCTACAGAGTTCATCTCGAGACAGATTCCAAATAGAACAGTCTGCTCCAAAATCTGCCTGCAATTATCACTATTTTCAGCAATTGGCAACTAATTAAAGTTGGCAAACTTTTCATTGTTTTTTTTTATTCCCCATGATAAAACAGTATGGCACAGAAGCCAAACATTTCGTTCAAGTGTTATTGGCTCTTGCAAAAATCAGTTCATGTTGTCCTATTTCCCCATTTCTTGACAACCCTGCAATTGTTTTTCTTCTTCACATATTTGCACAATTCCCTTTTCAAAAACTGCTCCTGAATCTATTTGTATCACCCTTTCAGGCAGCACTTGGCAAGTCTTAATGACTACTTGAAAACAAATGCCTCATGTGACCCCAAACAAAGAAAAAGTCTGTGCCCTTGAGTTGCTGATCTTGCAGCCATTGGAAAGCATCCTTTGTTGACCCTGACTAAACCCTGCATAGTTTCAAACAGCTTGTGTGCCAAGGTTAATGATCTTGCATGGTTTGTAATTCAGCCAGCCAGAGTCAGAATCAAACTGTTCCAAGGTCTAAATAACAGCTTAAAACCATTTGAAGGAAGCAAACTGTCAGAAAGACAGTGTAGAACATAAGGACATTGCCACACTGGTGGGGTGGACAGATAAGTGACAAGTGAAGTTGGTTACGATGTGGGTGTCGAACGCCTCTACTAATTAAAACTAACACTCCAGAAAAACTCGCCTCACCATGTGCTACGAGTGAAAGAAAGCCCTTGATTTCCACAAAGAAAAACACAATTTATTTTCCTCATTAACAGTGAGCAATAAACAAAATTATGAACAAACTCCAGCTTAATTTTTGTTAACTAATCACTGTCTGACCTCAACTCGATCAAAATGCTGCTCTAGTAACAAGTATCAAGCATTACATTGACAGATTAAGTTAAAGTCCAAGCAGTCTCTTATACTGTCTTCCTTCTGGTCATCTGAACCTGTTGCTTTTCTCCATCCTTCAATTCTGCCACCTTCTCCCTGGTTCATTACTTTTTTTTTTACTGGAAAAGGTACCTTTGATAGATAATGCCTTCTGACAGATTCTTTTTGAGAGCCCCTTTCAGATGATGTGTGCTCTCATGATCAATGGCAGTTGTTCTGACCCATTCTCAAAATGCCATCATTTTTATACCCCTGATTACACCTGAAATTCTTAATCTGACTGGTTTCAGGCTGTCAACATCATGAGATTTTAAATTCGATTGGTATTGAAGGGTTGAGTGTTTTGTTTAAAATCAACTGTTCTGATTTAAATAGTGGTCAAAACAGCAACCAAAACTCAGGTGTCCATTGAGCAACTAATTGTTACATGTACCCATTTTGGAACATCCTGTCTCCAAGCTGCAGTAGATACTGGCAGTATATGCTGTCCCTTAAACTCAAACACACTGTCTTAAAGTGACCTACACGGTTTCAAATTTGGAACAAGTTCAATGCAGAGAAGTGAGAAGGGATACATTTTGCTATGGCAAACATTGGAGAGAGAGCGAGAGAGAGCGAGAGAGAGAGAGCGCGCGTGCGAGAGAGTGCAAATTAATAAGGTGTGACAGAACAGAGATACCTGGATATTTTTGAACACAAGTCATTTAAAAAAAGATTCCAGGACAGGGAGAGAGCACTACAAATAAAGCATGCAGTATTGTAGCCTTCATTAACAAGAGCAGGGAGGTTATGATGGACTTATGTATGATGACATGTCAACTGCAGTCACGTGTACTGTTCTGGGCAGCACACTTGAAGAACATGCATGCATTGGAGTGCAGAAGAAATTTACAAGAGGAAAAGCCTCAGCTATGAGGAAAGATTAGAGAACTTGCAACTATTTTCCTTGACGAGGGGAAAGGGAAAGCAGCAATTTGATACAAAATTCCAAATAAACTTGTAAAATCAAGAATAGGGTGCAGTCATTACGTGTTCTGCACAAGAATGAAATAGGAGATAATGAACTGTTTCACACTGGAGTAGTTGGGAATTGAATGCACTGTTGGGAATTATAGTGGAAGCAACTACAATTGTAAGAATTCAAGAGGGCATTAAATTATTATTTAAACAAATGACATGCAGGTTTATGGGGAAGACGCAGGAGTCTGGCACTAAGCTAACATTGAGCCACTGCAGACAATGTCTGAATTGCATCCCAATAAACCAAAACAATTCTTGAATTCGGTGGAGCCCAGCACAATTTCAATACTGCACCTGGTTTCTCACATCCATTGTGTCCTGAGGAAAATAGGTGCTCGTTTTGTGACCATGCTCATTTGCTATATTTAATGTCCTGAAATCAAATTTAATTTTCTTCAACAGGGACCAGACCAACATACTCTCATTTTCCTGATCCAAATACAAAACAGCATTCAGGTGGAAGGGGGGGGGGGGGGGTGTGTGGGTGGGGGGAGATAAGGCAGTTCACTCACACCCCCAACGAAATGATATTCAATTCTTTTTGGTCTGAGTATTAAATATAAAGGTTTGCACAGTATTTGTCTAAAGACACTCTTGCATTGTATACAGTTTTTCACAGATAGCAAATGTCTTGACCAGCACTGGAGCACTTTTGAACTGCAGTTATCATTGCATTACAGAACATGCAGCAGGTAACCAGTGATCAAACTTGCAGAAACAGTGATGTGATAAGAATTGTAACTGTATTTGTGATATTGATAGAAGGATAATTATTACCCAGGACAGCAAGGATAAATAAGATGTTGTTTTTCTGTTGTTGGGACTAGATGGCTTTGTGGAGATGAGGCCATGAACAGATAAGCCATGATTAAAATTAGAATCCCTGCAGTGTGGAAACAGGCCAGTTGGCCCATCAAGTCTATGTCGACCCTCCACAGAGTAACCCACCCAGACCTATTCTTCTACATTTCCCCTGACTAATGCACTTAACCTACACATCCCTAAAGACTATGGGCAATTTAGGCTGGCCAATTCACCTAACCTGCACACCTTTGGACTGTGGGAGGAAACTGGAGCACCCGGAGGAAATCCACCCAGACATGGGGAGAATGTGCAAACTCCCCACAGTTACCCAAGGCTGGAATTGAACCCGGCCCCATGGCGCTGAGGCAGCAGTGCGAACCACTGAGCCACCATGATCTTGTTGAATGGCAAGCCAAGCTTGAGGGACTGAATAGCATGCTCCTTCTATTTTCCTAAAATAGTGCCATAATATCTTAGATTGGCTCTGAATAGGCAGATGGAGCTTACATTGAATGTAGAAAGCACCTTTTGTAACATAGCAAGAATTCACCACTGATTTGCTTCAACCTCTTAAATGCAGAATTTTGTAGCGCACTTCTGTCAATGACAAACAGACACAGCTGAACCCAATGGAGTTGCTCTGCACGCACAATGCACAAAAAGTAGATTAAGCTTGTTTCAGAACCATGTCAACAAAGTTCTGATTTGAAAAGGATAGGCATGATATATCTGCAATGACACTGGATGAACATTTCATGACTCCAGCCTAATATTCTGGGTATGACTGTTCGAATCCCGCCCTGACAGATGGTGAG
This sequence comes from Chiloscyllium plagiosum, assembly GCF_004010195.1. Classification (NCBI taxonomy): domain Eukaryota; kingdom Metazoa; phylum Chordata; class Chondrichthyes; order Orectolobiformes; family Hemiscylliidae; genus Chiloscyllium; species Chiloscyllium plagiosum. Next base: position 6,860,762 of record NC_057751.1, read on the forward strand.
ACTTAAATTCCATAGAAACCCGCAGTATCAAGTTGACCTCATGGCAACCACGTAGCTAAGGATGGTGATCATGAAGTCTACTTTAGGGAAGGAAAGCTACTGTTATGACCTGGTCTGGCTGACAAGTGACTCCAGATCCACAGTAATGTGGGTGACTCCTAACTGTGCTCCTGGTCAGTGAGGGGTGGGCAATGAAATCAATGTCCACGTCCAATGAACAAAAATTAAAAAAGGAAACACAACAAGGGATATAATGGGTCAGTGTGCACAGATGAAATTGGATTGAGAGACAAAAAAAAAAATTCCCAATTTGTATTCAGAAAGACTAAGATGCACAGGTGGCAAAGTACAGCTTGCTGGGAATAAACTAAATGGAAAGTTGAGGACTTTGAAGAAGTCCACAATGATCTGTTTAATGCATACACTATACCCTGTATCTGGAAACTAGCCATTTTATTCCAAATTAAGCAGGAAACAGATGCTGTTTAAGACTATGCAGGTAGCAGCATAACTGTCAGTGTTATGCACATGCTGTGAGAGAGCATCTGTCCCTCAATTTTTGGTGCCAGATTGGAGTTAAATACACGCCAGAAATTAACACTGGGTATAAGATGACTCAGGGGAAACGTTATCCAAGTTTTCAGGATTTCAAGGGGTAACAAATGATTGTATGCAACCACTGACTCGAACAGTGGTCACAGTTAAAGCTCGAGAAGAGGCATAAACATTGGTTCGGCGCAACTACTACACAGTGGAATGGGAAAGCGCATGTAACGCACTTCCTGAGAGACAGTGAGTGAGTGCAATTGCATTTTAAAGTGAAAATTTCAATGAATGAAATGACCGAGGAGTACTTGAGCTCATTACAGCAGCATTTGTGTTTCACGACAGTGTTACAAATCTCGAAGAATTGATTCCTGAATATGCTGGACCTCAAGATTCTCTCGTATGAAATCTTCACTCTGCTGAACAATATGAATAAATTATGCATGATTCAAATTCCCAGATGAAGTGAAGTGAACGAATCACAAGAAAGCCCCTTCACCTTAAACCATGACACTAATGATCCATATGTAACAAAGGAAAGAAGATAAACTACACACTTGTGATGAAGAGTCTTCTGTGCATAGTTGGCTGTTCTTTAAATAAATTTTCAGACACAGTTGAGTGAATGATCCATTGCAACCTTATTCCCAAGTTCCACATTCTTCGTGAAGCTTAATGCAATACATCAAGATTGCATTGGATATAGAAAAAGCTATGGGCCTCTCTCCAACAATCGCAACAATTGTGGAGAACGAGTTTAGCAAAGTGAAATGCCATGAGCCAGTGCAGCTGCAATATTGGAATCTATCCACAGTGACAAATTTTCTCTATGATCCATCCACGTAAGGCAGGATATATCTAATCTGGCCAATTAATACCTCCCCAATCTACTCAATGATCCAAAACATTGAAGACAGTGTTAGCATCGCTACCAAGTCCATTCCCAGGTTTGCCACCTTGTGGTGAAGAGGATTGTACATACTTAAGAACCCAAGAACTAAACCATCTTGGGCACAGCTCCTGGTAGAGTGACCCATGACACTAAGAGTCAAGGGAGAGGTTCCAGATAAAGCACCATCTATGAAGACGTCAGTGGCGGAGCAGGTGGAGGATGACAGCTGAACTTGATTAAGGCATCACAAATGGTTGTGAAGGCAAAAGAAAGCTGCAGAAAAGGGCAGCCAGTCATCTGTCTCCATGCCACTGGGCTTCGACCTCTATCTACCAACGGCCGTGTGGTGGCTGTCTACCAGCCTCCCCATGTTAAAAGATGTCACACACAAAGAAGTCCTCCCAAGATGTACCTGCCCTACTGATATAGCCTTGCCAAAAGTCCAATGATACTCAGTGGCAAAGGAGGCAGGCAATTGATATCTGGAGGCCCAAGTCACAAACTGACACATAAGGTAGTGGGAGTCAGACTCACTTGTCTTGCTTTTTGGGAGAGGCAGATAGAGCATTTTGGTAGCTGCACCCATGACTGAACAGGCCTGTTTAGGTTTTCTTTCTGCTCAAGCCAGTAGCAGAGGGGACTGGAAAAGATTACCTCAACGAAAAAATAGCCTGCCTCGAAACCCCTGACTGAACATGGTTGCAGGATTGAGGGTAGTAAAAGTAAAAGTCTGGCATCAGGCATGGAGATCCATTCTCAGCTCATTCATCTTTAATCTCCTTGGCAGCATCAGGTCAGAACTGGAAATGTCAGCTGCATTTGCATATTATTTCAGCTTCACTGGAAACTCCTAAGATAATAAAGTGGTCTATGGTGGCTTGCTATAACTCCTGGACAATGTTTGAAACTTGGGTTGATAACAAGATAAATATTGAGAAGCCAACTTTGCATGGCACTTCAATTTACACAATGATCATCTTCAGCAACAAACATTGCTGTGAATTTCAATTGCATTACTATTGTTAAATCCTCTGCCATAATATCCTGGCACCACCATAGGCTGGAAAGCTGTGGCAGAACTACTTCTGACAAGTTGCTGCTTCTGTTCAGTTTTCCTCATCCTCAGTTGTCTTTTAATTAATTCGCTTCCCTTCTGAGGCCTCTACACTGTGCAGTGCCGTCAGTTCCATTTTAAAGTTTGTTTGTTTTGGCTGTCACCATCTGCTACAGCCCCAGTGCCATGACTACTATAGCACATGTTTCTTAAAAACTGCCAATCATGTCAATGACAAACTTGCTGAAAAGCCCTTGCAAAGAACTACATAGTTTTGCACATTGTTCCCATCTTGTGTTTCCTTGCATGTTTGAGAGCTGTATCGTCTCTGAAAGTGCAACTGATGGGGTCCATGGAATTTTCTGCAAGCACTCTATTCACAACTTGGAGACACACATGCAGGCTCTTGACAATGTTAGAGCAGAAATAGAAGTTCTATCTAATTGGTTATTAACACCAATATCTTTTCCATATTGTGGTGCTGTTGTGAGTATTATGGTATATGATCCTGGTTCAGGAACAGTCCATTAACTGGTGGAGGTGGTTTTCATGCAGGAGATCCTGATTTTGGTAGATCAATCTTCTCAAAGACTAAAATATGGTTGACAACATATGTAGGTAGTTTTGATGGGGAAAGATTCTAGTGGTGGGTTTTGCTCTAATCAAGAAATTATCTTGAATTATTATTTCAAAGCAATGTATGGCCACATTCACACGCACAGATTTCAGATCTGTCGGTTTGCATGGATGTGTCAAAATTGCCACGTCTAAAAACATTAGTTGGCTCGGAACTAGTGTATTGAGAACAAGAACTCATGTAAGTGTGTCTGGGTCAGTTTTTCAAGGTCCCCTAGAAATCGAGAAACTGAAGTGTGGCTAAGTTTTGGATGTTGTTCATCACCAAGAGCCTTTTCATCAACTCTTAAATGTTGCCTTCTGTTAACTTGTGGTTCAAGGTGATTTCTTACCACCACTTTCTGAAAGGCAATTATGGATGGGCACCAAATGCTGACTTCCCAGTGACATCCAGAATCTGCGAATGCATGAAAATATAAGCATTACCCATTGGATTCCAGGGTTATCTTTCAAGGAACTAACCAACTGTGTGACCGTCTCCTATAAAAAGGTTGTACAATTTAGAGGAAAGGTAATTTGATAAAATCAGTAGAGCTTGAGAATTGATTGAGTTGATAGGTGAAAAGGCAAATGGATTAGATGATGTTTCATGGTGTGAACGGCACTCCATGTGGAAGATTTTGAAACATGACAAGCTAACTTAGCAAATTGTGTTTCATAGTCAAGATTGGAGAAATGGTCCTGTTCTCCAAAGACTCAACTCAGGGCCCAGTTCTTCAACTGAAACCCGATCAACCTGAAAACCAAAGGTTTTCTAATATTACTGAGCAGTTTTTAAAAAAGAAAAATGTTGACTCCTTGCTACTGATGGCACAAGTCAGAAGATTACCACACAGTGGACTTTGATCACATTGATAGAATGTCAAAGCTGGGGTTGTTCTCCTGAGAATATTACATTCAAAGGAATTTGGACAAGGGTGTTCAAAGTCATGAATGTCAAAAAGAAAAACAGTTTCCAATGGAGCAAGAAGTCAGTAATCAGAAGCTGCAGATTGAAAGCGGTTTAGCAGAAGAACTAGAGATGCAGTTGGAAATTCATTGCCTTATGGAGTGGCAACAACACATTGAAAAGAGTTGAATAACTAGTTCAAGATAAATTTTACAGGCTGCAGAAGAGGAGAATCAATTGGGACCTCTGTGTCAACAAGTTAACAGAGCACAATACATTGAACATTTTCATTCTGACCAATGAAATTTCCAGAAATGAAGACTCTATGCATGATGTTTGGCTGGGAGATCGAAAGAATTAATGCGTTGGATACTGTGGAACAACATTCATGCTTCTGGCTTTGTAAAAGCCATTCCAGGATTTCAGCACATACTCTAAATTAAGTCTCCCATGCAGGAATAAAGGAAAGGACGTTCTGTCAGAGGTATTACACACTAAAATATTTTATAACATTTCTTGAATCAGGTTTCCCAATGCCCCAATGAAGCAATTCACTCAACCAACATGAGCTTTGAATGATGACCTAGTCATGCAGCTCATTGCAGAGAGATTTTCCTTAAATGCTGCTTCTGACGTAACAGCAGTAACTGTACTGCCAAGTAGCTCATTTGTATGGAAAACGACTTGAAATGTAATGAGACAATAACCATCCTTTCCATCTATGCAGTGAGATAATACTACAAGCAAGCAATGAAAAGATGTCAGAATCCCCATATCTCTGTCACCATAAAACCAGATTGGAAGAGACTTCGCAATTAATAGGAGTACGTTGAAGTAAATTCTAACAGCTGGCACTCAGTTTTATGCTGACAGTTTGAGTGATAATTGTCTTTATTCCACCTAATGAAGTAGTCATGGAATCAAGTAAGCACCCTTGCCTCCCAATTAACCCCTTCCCGTTTGTGGCCATACTCTGGCTTTCAGAGGTGTATTTTGTCCTGATTTTTGAAATGAACAAAGGTTGTTAAAGAGATGGAGAGACATCCGTTCCAAAGCCAAATAAACAGCTTGAGAGAGGCCTATTTTCCTTTTTGCCAAGTTAGAACAACAGAAACAGCCCGAACAGGTGGCGTACAGCTCTTGCAGAACCAGGATTGTTTTTAATTTTAGCCTTCAGTAGTAATTGCTGGGGTCTCGAAGCAAGTTGTGCAAGCTCTTATTTCTCTGTAACAGCGAAATGCTGGGCTTCACCTCCTGCTGCTAGAATTGCATGGGAGACAATTTTATGAATTTGCCTTTGCCACACGTTTGATGATTTGATCAACTTTTGTTTGTCCTGTGAGGAGAATGGGTTTGCTACTATTTTGAGGTGATATGTACAACGTACTCAACTAGTCATGCATGCAATATACACAACTGAACTTACATTCCCATGGAAAAAAAAGGGCAACTAGTTTCATCTTTTTAGAACTTGAAAGGAATTGAAAACTTGGATTTTTTTTTTCCCTCTTCACTGAGCCAGCGGTCAGATCATGTGGAGGCCACCTGCGCTGGTCTACTGCTGAGCGCCTTTGAAGAGTGATGGTGATGTTTGTCTTTTTAACTTTGCTCCCGGTTTTTCTGATCTGTGGTTATACAGTGTATAGCTGTCAAGTTCATTTTTTTCCCTTCACTTCTCTATTCTGTAACCAAGGATTGTGCCTCAGTATCCTTAGACCTAAGGTGGTGCTGTCAGTGGCAATTGAGATACTTTTCACTGTACATGTCAATAAAGCTAATACAATTCAACTGAATTGATAAGCCACCTTTTTTTGAAGCTGCAATCCATGTGATGGAAGTACATATACTGTTGCTTCAAAACAGCACTGTGTGAGAGATCATTTCTCCTTCACTAAGGTATGGCTTGGAGGGGTACTTGCAGGTGGTGGTGTTTGCCTGCACATACGGTCCCTTGTTGGTCCAAAACACCGGTTTTGGCTTCTGCTTATTTTGTGTCTTTTTGTAAGGTGTGATTAAAAGTATGTAAGATGGGACATTTTTATTCAGTGTCATGATCATGTTCAAGATGGGTCAGAAAACATTGTACACTAGAGAGAAATCCCAATGTGTGTTTCAAAAAATTTGGTCTGCGAATTCAGAAGGGAGAATACTTTAGGGAGGGATTTCAGCAAGATAAATAAAGAACTGCATTATATTATGAATTAAAAGTAAACTTCAGAACATAGATAATTAAGTCAAATTGCAGATCATGATTTAATATGAGTGCAACATAAATCCAATCAAGGTATATGAAGTGCAACTTCACTCAAGGAACTATAAATGATTGCAGTAATCTCCCAGGGCAGGGGAGCGGAGATTTATTTGTCGAGTTGTGGATTTTTTTTCATGTTGGAGAGGGAGCAGCATGAGTGAGCCTAATAGTTTATTCCGATCCTTGACTTTTCTTATGTTCTTAGAAATGAAAAAGTGCTACAGACTGTGTGCTACTCAGATCTAATTTTCATGCCACATTGAACACTGTTATAGGATGGTGAAACAGTGATGTACAGGTAGTCTGATTCCTTGTCTCCACTGCAGCATAACTGTACATGGAATCTAGATCCATCTTGGAAATTGGCTTCATCCTTTATTTAATTCTACTCCACCTGACAAGGCTGATGTTGCTTTTGGTTCTTGAGAAATTTGAAACATCTTGTCCTGACTTTTGAAATCCAAGATCTATTGACCAGATTTTTTTTCTTGATCTTGCATAATGACATCCAGTGGAAACATGAAATTGATAACATTGATATCTTCTCACCCGCTGTTTGCATTTTACCTGCTTTTAAAAATCTGCCCGATGGGAGCTTGAAGATAGATTTGCAGAATTTGATGGACTCCAATCTGGTCCTTTGTCTACTTGGGAACTGTTGTATCACTATACTGTAAACCTTAATTCGTCAAAAATTTACAATCTTTCACAGGGGTGAATGGTACAAGGGGCAAAGCCTGACTATTGACTGTTTTCTTATGGGACTTGGTACCTACCCTTCCTGAGAAAGGGCAACAATTCTGTTCCATGCACTTCATTTTCAAACACGAACAGCAATAAAATCATCTAATGCTCAGGTGTTAGATGTGAGCAGAGATCGTGGGAAGCGTAAATTGTTCAGAATGGCCTAACATGAAAACAAAGGTGAGTGGGATGCTGGAAAAGAACAGTAGGTTGGACAGCATCCGAGGAGAAGGCTAATCAACATTTCAGGCATAAGACCTTCATCAGGAACGAGGCCGACTTGTTGTGCTTTTCCAGCACCCCACTCAAATCTGATCTCCAGCATTTGCAGTCCTCACTTTCTCCTGAAAAAGGAGAATCAGTCCAACCTGACAGGCTTAAATGCTTTGAGATTTGATGAGTTACTTTGCTAAACAGCACTGACGTGCTTGGTTGCAGGTTCAATCATCTCATGTGTTTGTAGTCAGCCATTCATGGGATGTGGGCCAGCACATTTTGGCCGTCCCCAACTGCCCATAACTGTCTTTCCTGACTTGTTCAGAGGAAAGTTTTGGAGTCATGTGCAAACCAACTGGGAACAGCAACTACATTTCCGTACTGAAAAGCTGCTGGCACACCAATAGAATGTGGATGATAATCTGGAAACCTGAAGGGCACTATGACCAGTATCAACTTTTCCTTCCAAATTATGGAAGAAAGTGACCAGAATCATTTTCTCTAACAGCCATCTTCATATTTTACCGTTTCTTTGGACCATGTCTGAATTATTAGTCAAGTCAGGAGAATGTGAGGACTGCAGATACTGGAGAGTGAGAATTAAAAAGTGTGGGGCCAGAACAGCGCAGGTCAGGCAGCATCTGAGGAGCAGGAGAGTCAAAATTTCAGGCATTGGCCCAACATCAGGAATTGGGGGGTGGGGTGGGGGAAGGAAGTTGGGCGGGAGCGCAGTGATAGTCATAGGCCAGTGGGGAGGGTGGAGTGGACAGGTGGGAAGGAAGGTGGACAGGTCAAGATGGCAGTGCTGAGTTGGAAGATTGGATCTGGGATTAGGTCGGAGGAGGGGAGATATGGAAACTGGCCAAGTCCATGTTGATGCTGTGTGGTTGAAGGATCCCAAGGAAGGTGTAGATTGTGGGTTGGTAGGGGAGGGGGGCATGGAGCTAGCAAGGAAGTCTCAGAAGGAATGATCTATGTGGAATGCAGAAAGGGGTGGGGAGCTACTTTGACTATATGTCCTCTCACACCCCCTCCAATAAAAACATGATCCCTTATTCCCAATTCCTCTGCCTCTGCTGTATTTGCTCCCAGCAGGAGCAATTCCACTCCGAGACATACCAGATGGCCTCCTATTCTAAGGACCGCAATTTACCCTCCCATATAATTAACAATACCCTCCAGCACATCATCTCAACTTCGCACACCTCTGCCTTTGAACCACACCAGTCCAACCGCAACAAGGATAGAATCCCCTGGTCCTCACCTTCTACCGAACTAATCTCCGGAGACAGCCCATTATGTTCTGCCAGTTCCACCACCTACAATCAGATCCCACCACCATAAATATTTCCCTCCCCACCCCTATCAGCATTCCACAGAGACCACACCTCCCCACTCACCACCATCCAAGGCCCCAAAGGAGCCTTACACATTCGGCAAAGACTATCCTGCACGTCCACTCACCTCATCTGTGTCCGTTGCTCTCAATGTGGTCTCTTCTACCCACATGTGGGAGACATGATGCCAATTCATGGACTGTTTCAGGGAATGTCTGAGACACACGCGCCAAGCAACCCCACTGCCCTGTGGCCGACAACTTCAATTCCCCCTCCCAAAGACATGCAAGTCCTGGGCCTCCTCCACTGCCAAATCCAGGGCACCTGACGCCTGGAGGACGAAAGCCTCATTTTCTGCCTTGGGACCCTTCAACCACACGGTATCAATATTGACTTCACATCTCCCCTCCCCCCCCCCCACCTCATCCCAGATCGAACCCTTCAACTCTGCTCTCTTGAACTGTCCTACACCTGTTCATCTTCCTTCCCACTTATCCTCTCCACCCTATCACTATTATCCCCCACCTGCATCCACTTAGCACCTTCACAGCTACTTTTTCCCCTCAGCCTCACCCCATATTTATCTCTCAGCCCCCTTTAAATCGCCCACATTCCTGATTAAAGGAATATGTCCCAAATGTTGACTTTGCTGCTTCTTGGATGCTGCCTGAACTGCTGTGCTCCTCCCAGTGCCACACTTTGGCTTAATGGTCGTCACCCAACCATGTGATATTTGTTATTTTTCAAGGCTTAAGGGAAGACTCCAGGAGAAGTCCCGTCACTACCATGTTATGACAACTAACACTAACCAGGAAGACATGTACAAACTATTGTCTAACTCATTCATGGATCATTGTTTTAATGTTGGGTAATGGTAAAGATTTTCCCATTATGGTATTACACACCTCAGTAGCTCTAGTTTCAGGCAGATGGCAGTCTTGAGTTAGATAAACTCTGGCATGGTCTTCTGCTGAAGACACTTTGCAAGGTGTCTTACCTTCCTCACGTCAGTACTGGTTCAAATGCTTAAGGGTTGATGCAACATGTATGTGGTCCCTTGTCTAACAAACCACCTCTTTTTGCTTAGATTTCTTACAATGTGGAAAGCAGCTATTTGGCCCAACAAGTCCACACCAACCCTCAGTTAACCCACCCAGACCCATTCCCCTATATTTCCCTGATTTAATGCACCTAACCTACACATTCCTGAAAACTATGGACAATTTAGCGTGGCCAATTCACCTCACCTGCACATCTTTGGACTGTGGGAGGAAACCGGAGCACCCAGAAAAATAAAGGCATACAGACACGGGAAAATGGGCAAACTCCACAGTCTTCTGGCACTCTGAGGCAGCAGTACTAACCAGTGAGCCACCGTGCCACCCGTTGCTGAGATTTCGCAGTGATGCGCCCGAGACCACACGACTGGAGAGACCCTTGAATGACCCCAGGAAGGATGTTTTGTGGAAGCATTCTGCCCCAGAAAAAAGTCTATAGGTAGTATCCAGACATCACTTAAGGGTGGTATGGTGGCTCAGCAGTTAGCACTACTACCTCACCATGCCAGGGACCCAGGTTTGATTCCAGCCTTGGGAAACTGTGAAGTTTGCACATTCTCAGTGTCTGCATGGGTTTCCTCCAGATGTTTTGGATTTCCTCCCACAATCTAAAGATGTTTAGGTTAGGTGGATTGGCCATACTAAATTGTCCATAGTGTTCAGGGATGTGAAGGTTAGGTGCATTAATCGGCGAGATATAGGGGAAAGGGTCTGGGTGGGTTAACTCAGTCGGTGCAGATTTGTTGGGCCAGTGGAGTGTTTCCACACTTTAGGATTTCTATGATTCTAAAAACAAATATACATGGATGGATTTTTTTTTAAAAAAAGTCATTGAGGGAAAAGCGGTCTGAAGACATGTTCCTCGGCAGGTGCACCGACTCATTATGCAAGTCAGTTCCAACCCAGAAGTTGGAACAAGAGTCAGCAGTTTCATGGTTGCAGCAACAGAACTTGGACTTCATTTGTGTGCACAAGATACACAAGAAAAGAACATTTTCTTTGTTCAGATTACATATTTGACTTCTGAGTTACTTCCAAGAAAGGCAAAGCATGAGGTTTCACTGCCCTTTGAATAATGCACATGTTTCATCTCTTGGGTGAAACTGATATCTTTGATCAACAATGTCTTCTTCCAGCCATAAAAAAATCCCCACTCAAGTGAGTAGGTACTAATTTTTTTGCGTTCCCCCCTCCTGCAAATGTCTGTCACATTCTGCTCAAGTAGCTCGGGTTTAATGACCCATAATGAATAATAATTATTGGACTCCCAAAACTCCGTTTGGCCAACTTATATTCGTTTTCTGTTTTAAAGCAAAAAGAATGATGCTTAACTGAATTAAAAACTTGGTGAAATGCACGCTCAGATTCTCATCATAAGGATTTCATTTTCTATATCTTCAATGCCACGATGATTGGCTGATCTCTGACTCAGTGCGGGGGAACTCATTAAATGTATCCCTACAGATAACGTGAGCAAAGAAGCGCTCTTGTACGATCGTGCAGATGGACTCAGAAGAAGCTGTGCCTCTGTGGGACGTGGCATCAAAAACAATATAAAAGGCAGGAAATTGAAACAGTAAGCTGTACAAGAGCGTGGCAGCGCTAGAACAAAATGGGTTGATCTGTCAGAGATAATGTCCTGAAGCTCTAATCCCCAAAGGTGTTTAAAGCATTGTTCAATTATAAATGGGATGTTTATTGCATCATAAATTAATGCTTAACAGGCAACATTCATGTAAATTAGATTTTACAGTCTGAAAATACGGAGAACTGCTGCTCCGAGCAAAAACAAGGAGGCGTGCAAGGCCACACTGTCCGGCTTGTTTCACTATCAGCAAATTTAATCTCTCCTTCCTTGCGGCACAAGGATTTGCGTATGAAATACACCAAATGGCGTGGAGTTTTGCAGGGCTTTGAGCGCACTCAGGTTGTTTCGATGAGAAGCCTGGAGCACGTTGTAAACTTCAGCAGACTCTTATGTGAGCCACGAAGTCCAACACCAGAGTTCGTGGACTGGCTCTGTTGTTATCAGTGTTTCGGCTCCCAGTAAGGAATTTTTTTTTTTTTAAAAAAGTCAGTTGGTGGGGTTGGAGAGAGGCTGCGATATCACAGTGGCACTTCATCTGCTCACAGTAGTTGGAAGGGTGCCTTCACCTAATTAGAAATGAATTGATCCACTTTCAAAACTAATAATTTGCCTATATAGTTCTGAAGGCATCCCAAGTTTCTTCATGGGAGCATTGTCAAACATTAAGGTCAAGTAGCCACTGTCTTTATCAGCCTAACCAGAGGGCCACCCACTCGGTTGAGGGGACAGGTTGAGAAAGACAGTTCTTCATGATAACCTCAGCTGGTGGCAAATTTTAACCCACACTGCTAGCTTCGCAAACCAACCGAGCACCAACTGATGCACCAATGAGCGACAGAAATAGGAAGTAGGGAAGGGACGTAGGTTTTTAAAAAAAAAGTCTTAGAAGGTGGAGAGGTTGAGAGGGGTGGGGAGAGAATGCTGGTATCATGCAAAATGAACCAGTGAGGGAGTAACGAAAGACAACCAGAGAGAGCAGGACGAAGATGGTGCAGAATGTCTTGACTGCTTCAGATCTCTTATTGGTAGAGGAATGGCTTTTATTGGTAGAGGAATTGAGTTCCGGAGTCCTGAGGTCATGATGCAGTTGTATAAGACTCTGGTGCGGCCGCATCTGGAATATTGTGTGCAGTTTTGGTCGCCATACTATAGGAAGGATGTGGAGGCACTGGAACGGGTGCAGAGGAGGTTTACCAGGATGTTGCCTGGTATGGAAGGAAGATCGTATGAGGAAAGACTGAGACACTTGGGGCTGTTTTCATTAGAGAAAAGAAGGTTTAGGGGTGACTTGATTGAGGTGTACAAGATGATTAGGGGGTTAGATAGGGTTGACAGTGTGAACCTTTTCCCACGTATGGAGTCGGGTATTACAAGGGGGCATAGCTTTAAATTAAGGGGGGGTAGATATAGGACTGAAGTTAGGGGTAGGTTCTTCACTCAGCGAGTCGTAAGTTCATGGAATGCCCTGCCAGTAGCAGTGGTGGACTCTCCCTCTTTATGGGCATTTAAGCGGGCATTGGATAGGTATATGGAGGATAGTGGGTTAGTATAGGTTAGGTGGGCTTGGATCGGCGCAACATCGAGGGCCAAAGGGCCTGTACTGCGCTGTATTCTTCTATGTTCTATCTCGTAACCCCACCTGGGGTCCCAACTCTCTGACCTAGGGAATTAAAAATAATCTGATCCTACTCCCAGCCCAATGTCCAGAAGGATGCATGGCTGCATTACTTGAGGAACTGAATTCTTAGCTCATCCTCTCCTGTGGCGGTGCTCAGGTTTCTCAGAATGACCAAAACATTTCTGCAGCAAATCAGCAATGTTACACAGACTGGACATGGCCCCACACCGGTCTCCTGTGCATGAAGCTCTGGTGATATGCTTTTACTCATGAGCTGTTAGGCCTCAAAGTGCAACTTAAGCAAATGGATCTTGCATTGAGGCTGAACAGGCTGGGGCTGTTTTCCCTGGAGCGTCAGAGGCTGAGGGATGACCTTAGAGGTTTACAAAATTGAGGGGCATGGATAGGATAAATAGGCAAAGTCTTTTCCCTGGGGTCAGACATAGGTATAGGGTGAGAGGGGAAAGATGAGAGACCTAAGGGGCAACTTTTTCATGCAGAGGGTGGTATGTGTATGGAATGAGCTGCCAGAGGATGTGGTGGAGGCTGGTACGATTGCAACATTTAAGAGGCATTTGGATGGGCATATGAATAGGAAGGGTTTGGAGGGATATGGGCCGGGTGCTGGCAGGTGGGACTAGATTGGGTTGGGATATCTGGTTGGCATGGATGGGTTGGACCGAAGGGTCTGTTTCCATGCTGTACATCTCTATGACTCTCATTACATTGAGTCAACAGCACAGGTTGATGTTTACACTGGATTTGTGTTGCTTGTAGAATAATCAAAAAAGGTGAGCAACAGTAATGTTAGTTACTCAATGTAATGCACAAGAATAATGAGCACTGAGTGAACATTTGGTGAAAACCATTTAGAATTTCATTATTGCAGTTCCCTAGGACAGTATTCATTGTCTCCATTTCACTTTTGCCTCTAATAATTCATTGTCATTTCTGCATTAATGAATCTCGATAGTTACCTCCCGTCATAATTTCCGTTCACATAGACCAAATGTGTTTGTAGTCCAGGGGAAGTCAACAATCATCTAATACCTTGTATCTAAGTGTATTTAAAAACAAATGTGGGAACGACATTCAGCTTGTATGAACAAACTAAGTCCATCAAACACAAATAGTACAGAAATGCTTTGCCGAAGGGAATCAGTTCTGAAATTAATTGAGAATACTTTCCAAAAGCTTGTGATATTAAATTTGGTTCTCAATGAATAAACTCAGCAGGAAGAGCATTCTGAACTTCAGTCGGGAGCAGAGTGGATCTTCATTAGCCAGATGAAGGAGACAATGATTAAAAACACTTATTCCTGTTCACATTGAACTGTAGTTAATTGCAACAGAAGCTCCTATTATTTTGCAACATTACCTTGTTCATGTGAAATAAACCTGTTACTAAGCACAAGTCTTGGTATTATCCAAAATAATAATGAATGCATGCTTGCAATTTATGTTGCGAAAGATGATCAGTTGCCTGCTTTGTACAATTAAAATTTAGTTCTTGTTCCTTTTAAATGGGGGATAAACATCTGAGTGCAAGTGTTGCGCAGCACAGCTTCAAAAGCTATTATGAAGAAACTCTGCCATTTCTTGAGTAGAAGTACTTCATTGATGAAGCACTTTGGGGAACATGGACAGAGTACAGTATCACTGAGTATTGTTGACATGCTGACAAGGAAGACTACTGCAGTTCATTATCCACAAAGAAAAACAAACTGTTTCTCAGCACACATCATCAGGCTGAATGGTAATTACAATGTCTCAATTTATGTGCTGTAGAAATTTGTCAAGTACAACGAAGACAATTTTCAGTCTTGAACATCGTTGCAGTATACATCCAAGGATTAGGACATCTGGCCCTTTGAGCTTGCCACACCATTCAACAAAGATTATGACTCAGCTGCCTCCAGCATCTGAGGAACAGAGAGAGCTACCAAGACTCCAACTCCCCAATTTCTCATCTAGCTTAACTCAATTACCCTCGATTTTTGAACTGTGTCCCCTGGTTCTCAATTCTCCCACAGGAGGAAACATCCTATTGATATGCACCCTGTCAAAATTGTCCATGTTTTAAAAGACCTCAATCTTCTAAACTCCAGTGGACACAAGCCCAACTTTAAAATCTTTCCTCAAAGGCAAGTACCATTTCAAGTCTAACTGCTTCCAGTTTCAGTTTAGCCATGAATGATGATTCCACCCTTGCAATTTCTCTTGGGAATCTGCCTGCTCTGTGTTCTGAAATATCCCCTTCAAATATCTGCCACAACATCTCTTGACCTATCCTGTGCCTTAATTTGACAATTCACTTCAGCTAGCTCTCCATCCACACTCTTATAAATGGCCCTCATTTAAATTTAACACACTAGGCTTGGGCCCACTTCACACAGAAGCTAAAGTTTGATCATGTTAATGATTACTGCTACCTCACAACACTTTCACGAGTTGATCCAATGTTGTTGCACAATACCAGGCCTAACCCTAGCCTGCTCACTGGATGGCTCCAAATTATCCTGTTCTTGTAACAGACTGTCTTGAAAATATTCCCAGACTCCTCATCTTGGCTATCTTTCCCCATTTGAATTTTTCAGTCCATGTTGAGTGTATGTCTCATGCTGTCTGTTTCTGACAAACTCAATTAATTTCTTGATTTATACTCCAGCCTAACAGGGGGCCTCTACACCATTCCCAGAAGTAACTTTTTGCCGTAGGTCATTTCTCACATCTTCCAAAACCAGTTAAACACCCTAGTTTTTGTCAACTTGAGTCATCCCTTTCTGTTGCACTCATGATGTAATTTATTAGCAAAGCCATTTCTCCAGCTTTCCATTCTGGTCTTTCCTACATGACCTGTATCCTTAAATTTTTTGGTTCCAATCAAAGCGATTGAGCCAGATTTTTTTTTTGTAATTCCTATCAGATAGTGCTTTTGATTTCTTCGTGCAGTTGTTTCAAGTTTTACTTCAGATGTGAATAGCTTTAGTTCCAGGCATTACGGGATGATCTCGGTGTTTTACAAAATGACGTCCAAGATTTCTGCCTTCTTTGCCCTCCCTGTAAGGCTTCTTCCACACAATGGTATGCTCAGAATGACCATCGCCGTGGCTTGGGCTGGGGTATTCGTGTGCTGCTATAATTCGGCACCATCACAGAAGTAGGGAGGTGGTGAGCAGAGGAAAAGACTAAGTCGAAGGATACAACACACCATTTGACGGAAAGACTCATAACAGTTTAAGATTTGTCTTGCTTATCCCTCATTTCTCCTCTTTGACAAACATGCCTTCTTCATATTGGGAAAGGTTATGTTGCAGGCCTCTGACTGCTCCATTGCTGCCTGATGTTATAAGTCTATTTCTCATTTAATATCAGTTAGTGCGCTTTGGTGAGTAATTTTGATCATGACAAAGTGTGGTGCTGGAAAAGCACAGCCGATCAGGCAGCATCCAAGGAGCAGGAATGCTTTGGGCAGAAGCATTTCTGATGAAATGGCTGTGGAGGCCAGGTCATTGAGTATGTTTGAGACTGAGATACACTGATCCCTTGATACTCAAGAACCTAAGGTTACAGGAAGAAAGTAGGAGAATTGGATGAGAAACTCAGCCATGATTGAATGGCAGAGCAGACTCAATTGGCTGAATGGCCTAATTTCTGCTCTTATGATTTTAGGTAAAGTTAAGAGATGAATTGCCAAAACCTCTGAACTGATCCACCCCCCCCCCCCCCCAGCTGATGGCAGCAATGTTGCCTGGAAGGTCTGGGCTGCCAAGAGGAGCACACTCTCCTGTCCATCCATTACCTACATGGGGTTTTCAACAATGCAGAGAACCTCAGTGGGACCCCTCTAACAGCCTGTCGTGACTTTGAAACTGTTGACAATGTCCGTACCATCTGCAACCAGAGTGTGCTTTTCCTTCAATATGTAATCTGCGCTAGCTGGTCCTCAGAAGTGAGAATTCCAGTTTCCTACCAATAAGTAACATGACTAACATTGGCTGTCCATAAAATGCAAAATCACGTTAACCCAGCACCAGCTACATGTGGTCTCTGCCCTGAGTTGAGGTGAGCGCAACACATCCAATATGGGCAGTGTTCCAGGTCAGCATTCCTCTGGCCTGACACAATGGCAAGCCAGTTTGGCCTGTCCCATCTTAACATGCTGAACAACTTGCCACTGCCAGAATGGACTAGCCTCCCTGGTAATAGTGCCACATTGGCATAGCCATCATATACCTGAACAAGTATAGTCACTCCAGAACTCTCCTGCACGATTCTTGACATTTGTCCCTGGAAAAGGCAGTGAAGGGAAGTTCTGTCTAATAAGGAGCTCCAGGATAAAGACCTTAAATTCAATTCAGTAATAATGAACAAAATGACAACTGATTATTGCCAAAAATAAATAAAAACACCATTGCTTAATGCATTCTGCAAAAGCTATCCAACAATTCAGTGAGGCGAGCAAAACAAAAAGGAGGAAAGCTATGAGCATGCAGTTAGGCGGAGATTCAGAATACTGTGGCAGCAAGCCAATAGGCTTGAGATGCAATGCAGTTGAGTCCATTAACTGGGGACATGTTCATGAGTGCAGAGCATGTCTGTTGCAGCAGCAAAATAACAGTTGCTGATGCAGCCTGAGCAGCAGCATTCAAGTGTTGAAGCATGTTTTCAATGGACCAGACAAGTGTCAGAGCGTTCTTAGAGGATGGCACTTGGGATGCCCATGTCTGTGGATTGTATGTGATCCATGCCCATGGACTGTGACCAGAAATGAGTCCAACATGGGAGGTCCTTAAGACCATGCACAAACTGAGGTCCCAGGATCCCTGCCAATTGCCCACTTTACTTCCAGGATGACAGAGCTTGTTTGGCGTGTTTGCTAAGACTGGAAGTTGATATCAATGCCACAACTTGCTTCATGACTTAACATGTTCAGCAAGCTGCAATCCTTCTGAATAGGCAACCTGCTGCTGCCTCGTGAAAAACTCTCCTTGCCACACAGAGTGGAGGGTTGCAGCAAGTTGTTCCTGATATTGCTGAAGGAACCCCCCAAACCACGAAAGATGAGCGGAGCACATGCATGGGGACACCTGCCAGTTGCCTACAAGCCGCATCCCCCATCCTGGACTTCAAAATATGCCCTGTTCCTTGACTGTCGCTGGGTCAAATTTGTCGAATTCCTGAACACCAGCATGGTTGCGCATCTGCGGCAAATGGATGCCAGCAATTCCAAAAACACATCACCACATTCTCAATAGCAATTTGAAAGATTGAACAAAAATGAAAGATCTGACTTCACCAGTGATGTCCCCATTCCAAGAATGAGTTAAAGTTCCTCTATTTTCTTGGTCACCGCCAAGTTTGTCTTCATTTTTTTTTAGAAAAAGTATTAACCAGCATTTGTGGTAATTGTGTAATACAGAACAACCTCAACAAAGCAAAATTAAATTTACTTCTTTTCACAGCCATTCCTGGAGAAGCTAGGGCAAATCACATTGAGTAAATGACCCATTCACAGGCTGAGGGCATCGCTGGCAAAGGCAGCATTTATTGCCAATCCTATTGCCCAGGGATAGAGGCAAGTTAAAAGTCAACCTCATTGCTGTGGGTCTGGAATCACAGCTCGACCAGACGAGATAAGGGTGGGTGACCTCCACCCCCAGCATTTCCTTGCATTTCATGAAGTCGGAGTCTATTAGTTTACTTGGACGTGATTACTACTGGCTCTGACATGTTCCCCTTTTTTTCCCCATGTGTAGTTATTATGAAGACTCTCTAATTTAACCTGTCAATCACTATCAGTGCCAGGCCAGCAACATTACAAAATCCACCTGCCCACCTACAAACCAGAAACAGTGGGTAACATTGTGCCACCCTCACCTATTCATGAAGATCACCCCTATCCCAGCTTCTGGTTCCTTCCAAGTGCCTTGGGTCCCCAAAGCTTGGGCACAGGACATTCATCCTCATTTGACCATTCTCTGAATGGCGATGGCTTAATTTCAACCAAAGCAAAGCAGTCATTGATGAAAACACCCTGCACTGCCTTCAATGTGCTAGCATTTGTGTTCAGCCACCTGAGGAAAACAAAGAGTTCAAGGACATCAGATGCAACATCAGTAACTCTGTATAAAGAGTTGTGGTGGTTCCCATCCTCCTAAATGGCTCTGAGACATGTTCTGTGTGCAGACATCTCAAGGTGCTGGAGCAGGACCACCAAACTCCCCTGTGCAAGATCCTGTGAGTCCTCTGCATCAAGGGCACTGACCACCCTTGATTGGTGATGGTGGGCTTGGTGTATTGTCTCCATATCTGACAAGACTCCCCATTGCACCCTCCACTCCCAGCTTTAAAACAGCACTTCAGTGATACCCTCAAGGCTTCAGCAGTATTCCCACCAACACCTGGGAATCACTGGCCCAAGACTGTCCAAAAAGTGGAGCTGGATGATCCGGGAAGGTGTCGTGCACTGATATCACTGTGGGGAAAATGCAGAAGCCAGTCGAAAACAGCTGCCTTACCAACGCCCAATCCACCCCTTCCACCCCCCAAGGCTGGAAGAGTGTGCAGAATCAACATCGAGCTGTACAGCCACCTACAGATGTGCCCGAGTGGAAGAGAGTCATCCTCTGGGATGGACCGCCAATGAATAGAAGTTTCATTTATTCAATGGTATCCTGCAGCATTGCTCAGCAAACAGATGCACTTTAACAAGGTTCAACAACTACTGGTTATAGCAAAGCACACCTTCAACTCTGTGACATGATATGCTGCAAACGAGACTGGGCAATGGATGCTGCTTTCCACTTCCTGGCAGTTTCCTTAATCAGCATATTCCAATCATCACTTGATACATTGAAGCATGTCACAGCTTAAGAAAGTGATATCTTATTCACCACTAAATTCATACCACACGTCAAACTGTAATTGGTCTCAACAGGAACTAGGGAAAGTAAAAAAAAAACCTGGCCTTGCCCAAACTGGGCATTGATACAATAAGAACTGCTCCTCCAACTCTCAAATCAGTGGATGATCTCGCACTAATGGACTTGTAATTCCTTTTGCCTCGCCTAAACCCATATCAATATTTCACAGGCACTGACAGAAAATATGCCAAAAATGAATGATTTTTTTTTCTTGCAACCTAAGAAAGCTCTGAGCACAGCATGATATGGAAAGAGTCAAGCATCAAGCATGGAGCCTCAGCTAAGCCACCAGAATCAATATCTGCCACAGGGAAATCAATAGCAAAAGAAAACAAACAATGGAATGATATATACATGTTCTCTTTCTGTATTTGGTGGATACATCACTTTTCACTTCAAAAGGACATCATTTGCTGTCTGCTGTTCTTTTTCCAGTTATTGAATCTAATTTGCTAATGCCTTGCAGTTAGTTTCATTGGTCTTCTGACAGCCAAGAACAAGTCTTCAAATGGAAAGAGGAAATTGTGTTGTCCAGCTGTGCTGCTTACATATTAAATTGAGAAAATGTGTCGTTATGTCTTTGAATACACACCCCTTTCATGGTCCAGGAATGAACTAGGAAGTCTCTTAAAACTAATGTTAAACTCCTAGGAATACAAAGTGTTAACTTTGGCAGAGAACCTGATGGACTTGTTTGGGCAATGTTTACAAGACAGAAGGAAACTTATGGTTTTATTAGATTGAATAAGGACATGACACATTCTGACCAGAGTTAGATAACTTCATCCATTTTGGAGACTTTAAAGGCAAAAAAATAGTAGTATTAGAAATATGATGCCCAGTCTTTCTGGGCTGAGGGAAGCAATCTGAAAAGGTCACGTTGTTCTCATCTCTCCATTTTCAGCACAAGGTAGCAGTTGCTTGCGAGAAGTAACATGGAAATGTTTCCAGCAAAAGCAGCTGAGGTGATGTATGCTGAGTGAGTTACAAATTAGACCATTTGGTTTAGAGTGACTCACATTGGAGTCACAGTAATTCTGGTTTGCTCCAGTTGCCAAAGCTGCTGAGTTCATCTGGCATTTTGATTTTGCTTCACTAGCCCTTTTGATTATTTTCTGCCTTTGTTGGTGACATTTTAATCATGTGCTTGTAGACACCCCAGCAGTGATTCTTCTCACATTCTTCCAAAAAATATACACAAATTAAGCTTGCATTTTGCAATACAAAAGTGCAAGTTTCCATGTGACAAAGCTTAAATTAATTCTATTTTCCTCAAATTAAAGCTATTAGAAATTCCAAGTTCCCAGAAATGGAAAGCTTGACACTTTATGTTGACTGGTTTTTAAAATTGGCCTGTTTTAAGTGATGATTATTATGAACTTTACAAAGGCCAACTTCTTTTCTTGAAATTACAGCCTTGATTCTTGAAAAGCAGCAGGTACCCTGTTCAAAAAGATGCCCTGTGGATAAAGTTGGAGAAGGGGAAAGCCTGGAGATTCAGATTTTTACTTAGATTGCACCTGTCATTACTGGTTTTCTTCATTAACAATTATGGCATTATATAACAATGGTTGTCAAATCCTTTGAGTTTGAGGCAAGTTATGATATAGAAGGCAAACAAGTTGCCAGTGGTGATTCAAAACGCTAGTGACCATCAAGCTACTTTCACCTGAATCATGACAAACTTCTTCTCTCCACCTGGAATGCACAGTTCAGACAACTTTTTTCATTACATTTTTGTACTGTAACAATTATTGTACCTATACAATAATTCAATTACTATCTGGAATTAGGAGTCTAATTGTGACTATGAAATCATCGATTGTTGGGGGAAGAAACCCTATCTGGTTCACCAATGTGTTTTACAGAAGCAAGCTGCAATCCTTAACTGCTCTGGCTTACACATCATTCCAGATCCACAGCTATGTGGCTGATTCTGAACTGCCAGGTGGGCAATAAATGCTGGTCTGACCAGTGATACTCTTCAGGAAAAATAAATTCCATCTTTTCAGAAAACCAAGTTCTCTTTGAAAGACTACTGGAACTAAGTTGGATATTGCAGGAGCACCTTTAATGACCTGACTTGCCAGGTAGACAGGGTCAGATTTGTCCCTCATATTGTTTGGATTGACTGACTTAATGACAGATTCTTTAAAGCCATGAATCAGACTCCAAGTGGAATAAAAGCAAAAGATTGCTGTCTCTCTCTCCCAAGGACCTCATTAGTGCTGAAATGAGATTATTTTACAGAAACCTTTACAAGTGATTACTTATCAGCTTGATGGATGAGAGTTAGTTCCTGCAGAGGCATATAAAAACTGATTGTGGTCAACCTGAGTTGTTTAAAATTGCATTCCTCAGTGACTACATATGTAGCTTTTACCTGTCATGTTCAAGTATCCGGGAATGTAACCAAGTCCAGACTCCTGTCAATGTTATCAAACACCACAAAAGGTTTTAACTTGACAAAGACTTGAACTCGCACCTCAAGTAAAAGCCACCAACAACTTTAACAAGGAAAGTTAAAACCATAATGCTTGCCAAACACAAGGCATGTATACCAGAGTTGTAGGCCAAAAGTTCTGTTTCAGCTCTTAGTTTGTACAGTTAGCTCTCAGACAAAGCTAGTTCCTCCAAATGATAAGATCATCTTGTTCATGTGCAATCAGTTTCAGTCATTTACTTGTAACAAAATCCATGTTCTTTTAATTATTGCACCACGTTTGTACTCAATAAAAAGCCGACATATATCGCAACTGCAACTGTGCAGCCAGCAATAACTGTGCTATGTGATTTGTGGCTTGAAACCTCTGGCTACTAAAGGTCACTGAGTGGGTGCCAGGGCATCCTCCTAGGCCTTGACTACTGGAGGCAATGGAAGCAAATTCGAGAGGAGTCACTCACCCGAGTATGTCCCATTGGGGCAGCTGAAATACTTCTCTCCATTTCTGTGTACAATGGCACCTTCTGGTCTCTGAGGAGAAGGGACACAGATGTACAAGTGTCCCATTTCCTCTTTCCACTGTTGTGTGGATCCTTTAGCTAGAGTGGCGAAGTGAAGTCAAAGCATATGTACGTCTTCTGATAGAATGCCATTACACCTTTCCAGGGCGAAAGCCACTGCATACACCTGAGACGTGGTAGAATTCATGGCTTGCATAGTTGTGAGATCTGTTGAACTCAAGAGGACAGTTGCCCATTAGGCTCTTGAGTCGTAGGAAGGTGAGAGCAAGAGCGCCAAAGGCAGTAAAATGTAAAAAGAAATGCAAAAACAAGAGGAGTGGAAGGCCAAGGTCGGATGACCTTCATGGAAGGAAATTGCCATCCTTGTCTGGTCTGAACTACACATGACTCCAGAGCCACAGCGATATTGTTGTCTCAACTCCCCTCTGGGCAATTAGGGATAGGCAATAAATGCTGCCTTTGCCAGCAACATCCTCATCCTATGAATGAAACAAAAGATCAAAGGCTAAGGGAGAATCCATGCCAAATAGCAGCTAGTCTTTTGACTTGGTCACACAGCATGGAAGCAGAATTTTGGTCCAACTGTTCCATGCTGATCTAGTTTTCCAAACTAAAAGAGTTTTATTTCCCATGTTTCTCCCATACTCCTCTGCACCTTTTAAAAATGTTGTAACTGTACCTGAATTAGGAGAAAGATTTTCAGAGACAAAGCAAATCTTAATGATGTGCTCAGAATCCAAAAGGTGTATGGATGAAATACATGTTTCATCCTGTGACACCAATTCTACAATGGACTTAAACTTACAGGATGAACAACGAATTACAGTTGATTATGCTCTTTCATATCTGGGATTGACAAAAATGGAGAGTGTTGAATAATCTTCTGATCAAGATGAGCATGGATACAATTTGGGTGACTGTATTCAGGAGATGGCCATGTGAGTATTTCTTGAAACATGGAAGCATGATGTAAGGGTCGAATCGATTCAAGTTGCATTGTTGCTGGACTCTTATGTTCATTTCCAGGTCTGTCTTGACTATGCCACTTTGTAACTCATGACAATGTTATCGCAATTGAACCATTATGCAGACAGTACCACAGCAAGTTCTGGAGTTCTCAGGAAATAAAGCTTGTCACAATCACAATTGTTGTTAGTGAGATGCTGTGATGTATTGTTTTCCCAATTACTTGAAAACATTCCGCAATTAGTACTGGCTCACAATTTCTAACAATAGCCCAAGGTTTTATGATGAATGACATTTTTATTTCTTGTAAGCAGTCACTTTACAAAGTACAGCATTGATCTCCAAAGACATGACCAGCTGTAATGAGGCAGTGACAAACGTACTGCTATTGCTCACCTCTGCTCTTTCTGCAGACCTACTTCAAGAGATGCTTCAAGCTGAGCTTCAAGCATGGCTTTCATCAAAATTAGCAGCACAATTTGTTTTGCCAGTCTGTCTTTTGACAAGGGGATCAAAAGGTTCTAGTAGTAAGAACAGGAAAAGCTGAGAAGATTTCCATCGTTGCAATGTCAAATAAAGATCAGAAATCCATTGAAAGAGAATTACAAATCATCATTTTCAGCTGTACAACCTCTGATGTCTTTTGTGCTCTGTCGGTTCTGGACCCTTTAGAGTTTGAGATTTTAACCAATTGGTGTTCGTCTTTCAGGAGCCTGGAACCTCATCTGTGGAATGCCCTCTCTACATTTCAATTCTTTACTTCTTTAAAAGAACTCTTCAAAACCTCTAACCACATTTTTGGTCATCTGGCTAGGTATATGAGGTGGTTCAATCTCTTAACTTTTGTGAAATGTCTTGATATATTTTGACATGAGAAATGTACGTTTGGGATGATTAACTTAGTGACACATGCTGCACCTTGGAATTCTCTGTGAACCTCGAAGAGATCAAAGAACTAAGTCAGTAGTAGACTTGCCAACTTCAAGGGCATTTAATAAGTCATTGGATAGTCATGTGGATGAAAATGGAATTGTGGAGATTTGATAGGCTTCAGATTGGTTTCACAGGTCAGCACAACAGAGGGCTGCAGGGCATTTACTGCATTGGAATGTTCTGTGTTGTAACTCTCAGGACAAGTAGTAATCAAATGGGAGTAATCAAATGGGCATAATGGGGTGAACACAGTCTTTCCTTAAAATTTGTTTTGAATTTTGTGCCTTACATGATGAACATGGTGGATGTTTCTTATGAAAACGTTTGCAGCTGAACACTTCACATGAAGACAATTTTCTCCAAACATTTTTCCCCCTCCAGAGCCCAGAGTCATTCTCTGATACACACATTGTGATCACCCTGTGATGATGTTTCTTTTTGCATTACATCCATGGCAGCCTGGACCGTGGTGGTTCAGTCTAGCTTATCTGATCAGCCCACTTACCTTGTGATGAAACACAAGTATTCAAAATGCTGAAAATACGTTTCAACTCTCCACATTCAGGCCACAAAACAACTTGCCTCTCTTTTGGTTTTTATACTGCTCTGACAAGCTGGAGGCTAAATATTTTCCCTTCAGTACATAAAGCGTTTTGGAAATCAAGGCATGCCTTGGTGGTGCAGCAACATTTAATGCGATCATTTAAAGTTCCACCGTCACAGACTTGAACCCGTCCAAACAGCAGTTTCTTTTAAATTGTTGCAAAGAGAGGAGGGGAATTTGGTGGCAATGCTTCAAGAATCTATATTTTAATGCTTTGTACCAGCTCTGATCGATTATACTTCACAACCTCTGAAAAGCATGTGATCATTCAATTCACTGATAAGGCAGCTGGTTAGGCTGTTTTGGTAAACAATTGCAGATTAAGAAACTTCCTGAAGTTTCGATTGGGAAACAGATTTGTGGAAGCCTTCACTATCTCCTCAGCCTTGTCCTCTTCTTTGGCTGCACAACACAGCTCCAATTCTGGTGAATTCAGCATCCCCTGTTTCACTGTCATTAGCGGTGTTGTTAGTTTCCGGGTCTTAAGCTTTGGAATTTCCAGTCCAAACATCTTGACCTCTCTTTCTGTCCACTTTTATAAAACCGACCTTTTTAACCGTGTTTATGTTGAGCTGTCTCGTTAGATCACTGTATGGCTGTGTGTCATTTTCTTTTTGATAATGCTCACGAGAATCACCCTATTACTCAGTTGATATAAGAGTTATTGTTGCTTAATTGCCTGTTGGTTAGCCATGATCTTCTCAATGCTATTTGACAAGTTAATGCTCTGAATTCAAGAATTACTGATGTGCAGAAAGATAAGCGCATATTTCAGGAACTAGGTGAGAATGTTTCAGTGTATGACTTGAGATTTCACCGCTTCACTGGGTGCAAAATTCAATTAGTGCAACGATCATTTTTGTCATTTGCCAGCTCAGCTATCAGTTGGGCAACGTCAGATTGTACAGAAAGTGACACCACTTCAAGTCTTCCCTCTCCAAATGAGATGTGGTGTTGAAATTTTTCCCCTGACTAATTTGCCTACAGTCCTGAGCATCTGATGGATGCAACCAGTAAGTTTTTGTGATTGTTGAAAGTCTTTATACCCAGGGGGATTTTACTTCATTGTTCCTGTGAATCCCACTTCAATTATGATTAAATAGGTTATCTTAGAAGTGGGTTTTGTTACCTTGGTAATAAAGCAGATATGCATTGTGTCACATCCCTCAGCCAACTCTTAAAACATCAGCAAAGTATGGTCGAGGGGGCACGATGGCTTGATAGGACAGGAACCAGGAAATATAAATAATGGCAGGACCCAGTTATAATTTTGTGTTTGTTTTGTTTCCCATGAGAGCTGATGGAAACAGAAACTGCAAAGTGTTGGGTCAGACTTTCACCAACTAGAGAATGGGGAATCTGCAGCTGACTTATCAGCTGAAAGATTCGAGGGCAAGAGATTGGATGAGTGGGTGGAGGGGCAAACGCGCCATCTTTAGAGCCTACAGCCATGCTAAACAAATCTCTGCAGTCACATTCCAGTCTTCCCTTTTGGCTGTCAAGTTCAAACCCTGAAGAAATCCAGGTGGCAGCCATGACATCAGGTCCAACCAACCTCACAGTCAGCTGTTGATTTTAACTATTTTCATGTGTACTTACCTTTTCAATTTAGAACACATGCATGGACCACAAGATACTTGTGCTGTATCTTCAGTAATTTATAGCTAAACATCAGTGTCACGCTATTGAACAAAGCTAGATTGCTGTTAAGTCTTTCATCTTTTAGAATGGATTGTTTACTTGACAGGAGATGGTTGCATGTCTCAGGTTCATGCTTATGATTGGGTTTTTCCAGGGTTCTTCACATCCCCCAACCTCCTCCTCCTCCTCCTCCCCCCCCTCCCTAGCATCAAGGCAACAGAGTCACTTGTAATTTTACCGATTGCTAGATTGGACAATACTGATTGCCTGCACCAACCAGTAATGAGGCAAATGAGCACTTGCTGTCATCTTGGCAACATTGGTGGAGGGAAGAATGTTGGCCTGTAACCTAAGAACCTTTTGCACAGTGTCACAGAATCATTTCAGTTACTGGGTTTCATATTACAACTAAAACATTGCACAGAGTGTATTCTTGTTTGAGATGCCATGTCCAGTGAATGAATGCACATCCTGGTAGAAAAACAAGATATCATTTAACACGTCCTACCTTTCTTTTCAGCCTTACACACTGGCAATTTAACAGTTGAAAAAGACTTGGAATGAAATCACCATGATTGTTCAAAATTGTTGGTTGGGATTCACTGACAAAATTTAGTTGGCTGTAATGTGATAATTGAAGTGTGGCGAGACAGCTAAATGACTGAGTCCATCAAGTGATTGCTGTGTGTCAGTCAAGCAGTTGTCTTGTTTCCCTTCGAATAAGCCCACCTTGTAAAGTACCAATCTGAAATGCAAAGTGTCAGAACAAAACGCAGAAGGCTCTGAAATTTAGGATTAGACATCGTACAAAAACCTTTTAGTTGCAGGGGCTTGTAATGTTTCAATGGATGTTATTTATAATTGCATGAAAGTGCATAGAATTGATAGAAATTATCCCTTGAGCTAAGCACATCCATTAATGAATGAATTAGTTTTATTGTCACATGTACTCATTTCAGTGCAATGAAGGATTTACAAATTGTAGCATCTTGGGTACCATCTTGGTACAAAGCAGAAAAAAAACTGTTCAAAGTTAGAATTTCCTATCCATTTTTACTAAAAAAAAAAGTAGAAAAACAACAAATTGCAATTAACAGTTCAGTCCAAGAACGCCTCACCATACTGGGCTCCCACTCCTCACAAGGGCTTGACATCACCCCTGCCAGATCCCCCGAGTTGGCCTGCTTCCACACTCATCGCTGGTCACCTGGGCTACATGGTCCTGGTCAAGATGACTGCCATCAACCCCAGGGACGCCTCGCTACCTCGTGGGGAGGCTGAGCCCAAAATGCCAGCTCTAATTTTCTGTGCTGCACAAACTTACCTCACACAAAAATAGATTAAACTAAGATTTAAAAAAAAAGAGGGTAGTGAAAGAAAAACAGGGCATTGGTGATTCTGTATCAGGAGTGTACAAATTTTCATGTTTAAATTCTGAATGATTCTCCTATCCATTTCTGCTCATTTTGTCTTAATCCAATATTCCCTTAAAATTCATTAGCACTATTTGTTTCAACTGCTGTTCATGTTAGTGAGTGCAACATTTGAAACATCTTGGGTTACAAAGTTCCCTCCTGAATTAGTCAGTAACTATCTTTTCCTTGTGCCATATCTTCAGTAACTTATAGCAAAAGATCACTGTCATGCAACTGAAATAATATTTAGAACAAATCTAGATTGCTGTTTAGTCTTTCATCTTTTAGAATGGGTTGCAGGTTTTGGTTCATTATTATGTAAATCCCAGAACTTCTAAGTCACATTCGAGATAACTTCAGGTTTTATAAAAAAGGTGACATCTCAGCTCAGAAAATGCATTAAACTTATGAGGTTAGATTCTGCCTGTATCCCAATCTTGAGCCAGACTGGTTTTGTTTTCAAAGTGCAAATTTATGAAATGTTATATGGACTGACTGCCTGCAGATTGTGCTCTTTTTGAAAAAGATAGCATGTATCTGCAATTAGAGCAACAGCACACACATATATGCGCACATGTGTACACAGGTGAGAGAGTGCATGTGAGTCTAATGGAGTAGAAACCTGTGAGAGGGTGTGTATGAGAGAGGGTCTGCCTGAGAGTGTGTATATAAAAAAAAAAGAGGGTGTGGGGGATGTGGGTGTGTCTGGGCACAGTGTAGTAGGGTCGCCTGTAGTGTGACAATGAACCAGAAGTCCCAGTTGAGGCCATCCTCACCAGGTACCGAACTTGGCATTCAGTCTCTGCTCGGCCACTCTGCATATCCCGAAGTCAGCCTTTGAGGATGGTCACCGAAAGATCTGAGGCCAAATGTCCCTGAGCGCTGAAGTGTTTGGCAAGAGAAGGTGCGAAACCAACTCAGTCTAATAAGAACAGGCAGGCCCAGGCTGGTGAATATCGTGGTAAGAGTGGTCTGAAGTGTGATTTTTTTCATGTAAGGGGTATAACAGATAAGGCAGGTAAGCCAAGACCCTGGTTTGGTATGTGGACTGTGATAGATATGACAGTAACTTGGGTGAAAAAGGAAAAAAAAAAAAGGAGGACTGGCAGCTTAACATTCCAAGGTTTGCTGTTTCAGCCATGTTGGAGGGCAATGTCAGTGGTTGGAGTGTTTTATTACTGATTAAGGAGAATGTCACCAAGCTGTATAAACATTAGACATCAAGGCTGTGTGTCGAGGTTCAGAATGAGCAAGGTGCAATCACAATAACAGGGTTTTACTAAAGGGCTTCCAATAACTGGCAGGAAATAGCAAGATCTTACCGCATATCGGTCTAAGTTTAACCACTGGCTTGTTCTGGGTAATTTTACTTTCCTGAACGTTCACTGGGAGTGCCTTAGGTCAGGGGCTTAGATGGGGTCAGAAGTTAGGTGGCATCTAGGAGATTTGAGGAAAATAAAAAGGTCTCGACCAATCATGGAAGGAACCATCTTGGACCTTGGCCTGGGCAATGGGTCTGGCCAGGAGATTAAAAGTTTCGGGTGTGGGGGGAAGCATTTTAGAAACAGTGATCACAAATTTCTAACTTTTAAAAGATAGTTACAGAAAAAGGATAAAGACAGGTCCTTGGGTGAAAGTGCTAAATTGGAGCAAACGTGGTCCTGGGAAAATTACAGGTCAGGCAGCATCTGTGTAGACATTCCTGATGAAGAGCTCGTGCCTGAAACATCAACTCTCCTGCTCCTCTGATGCTGCCTGACTTGCTGTGCTTTTTCAGTGCAAAGTTTTCAACTCTGACTCTCCAGCATCTGCAATCCTAACTTGCTCCTGAATTGGACTGAGGCTAATTACTGGAAAAATTGGATCAGGGCAGCAGCTTGAAGGTAAATTCACATCTGACTTGTGTGAGTCTTTTAAGAGCCAGTTGACCAGTGTTCTGAACGAGCATAGTCCTGAGGGAATGAAAGAGAAGGATACCACGATTCAGGATGGTTGGATCACAAGAGATGTTTGAAGTTTAGTTAAAATGCAAAACAAAAAAGGAGACCAATCTAAGGTTCAAGAAACAAGTCAAACCCTTTAGGAGTATTAAAAGGAGACAGGAAAAAAGTTAACAAAATCAGCAGAGATTAAATGGGAGGCAAAGACAGTGATATTATTGTTAGACTTTAAATCCAGACAGTGAAAGTGAGGACTGCAGATGCTGGAGATCAGAGTCTGGGTTAGCGTGGTGCTGGAAAAGCACAGGTGGTCAGGCAGTGTACAAGGAGCAGGAAAATACATGTTTCGGGCAAAAGCCCTTTATCAGGAATGAGATGACCAAGATGATTTTAACCCTACTATGAATCCTCTTGCAAGGATGCCTACCTTGAAGTTCTCCTCCTCTCTCTACAAGAATCTCAGTGAATCTCTTTCTTTCACTGCAACCCTCCTGAAGGGCTTTTGCCCAAAATGTCGATTTTCCTGCTCGTCAAATGCTGCCCGACCTGCTGTGCTTTTCCAGTACCACTCTAATCTAGGCCTCAGTTTTAATACAGACACCCAGGTAATGTTCTCGGGACCTCGGTTCAAATCCTGCCATTGCAGGTGATCATTGAAAAGGTGGAATTAAGACTAAGACGATGCCCATGAATCCATTGCCACTTATCTGGTTCACTAATGTCCTTTGGGGTAGGAAACTGTCATCCTTAACTGGTCTGACCAACATGTGACTCCAGACCTACAGTAATGTGGTTGACTCAACTGCTCTTTGGACAATAAATAATGATCTAGCCAGCGACACCCCCTACGATTAAAAATAAAAGTCATGAAATATCTTTGCCGAGTAGGATTACAGAGAATCCCAAGGCATTGTGTGTATATTAGGAGCATTGGGTATGTGGTAAAAGGATAGGTACACAAGGACAAAATGGGTGTGTGCATGTGAAACCAGAGGAAGTGGGAGAGATCTTCAGCGTCAGTATTCACTGTGAAGAAAGTGATATAAGGAGGTGTACTTATTTGCAAGTTGTTTTGCCACAAAAAACAGCATAAACACTTATTGCTTTGCATCTGAAATGACAGCATGAATGGCAATGTCAATTCTGAGGAGGTAGTGTTGAGTATCTTGAAAAACATGAAAGTTGGCAAGTCCACAGGGGCTCGGGATCTATCCCAGGATAGTGAAGGAGGAAAGGACAAAGATTGCTGGGGCCTTGACACAGATCTTGGTCTCCTCATCAACAGGCTTGGTCTCAGAAGACTGGAGAATAGATAATGTTGCTTCTTTTTTCAAGAAAGGGAAACAGGGATAATCCAGGACATTATAGCCAATGAGCTTTGCATTAGTGACAGGGAAATTTGTAAAGATTGTTAGGTACAGGATTTACTCACATTGAAGGAGGATTTTATTTAGGGATATTCAACGTGACTTAATGCATGGGGAGGTCTGGCCTCAAATTTGTTTGAGTTTTTTTTTGCAGGAGGTGATGACAATGTCTCAAGATGTTCAGGCACTGGATTTTGCCACCATGGACTTAAAAGCATTTGCAAGGGCCCTCATGATAGTCTGGCCAAGATGATCAAATTGCATGGGATCCAAGGGGTGTTGACAAACTGTCAACAAAAATTGGCTTGGCCATAGAAAACAGAGGGTATTTGTGAGGCATGTTTTTCTGACTCAAGGTCAGCGACCAGTGGTGTTCCACAAGGAACAGTGCTCAGACATCTGTTGTTTATAATATGCATAACAATGATTTGTATAAAAATGCCGGTTTCTAAGTTTGCAGATGACTAATATTGGTGCAGTTGTGGATATTGATGAAGGATATCAAACAAACAATGAAGCAACATCGAGATCAGCTGTTAAGTTGGGCACAGAATCAGCAAATGAAGTTTAATCTGGACAAGTGTGAAGTGATCCTTTTGGGAGGTCACATGCAAGAGTACTCTAAATGGCTGGACACAGATTGATCTGTGAAGGGATTTTGTGAGCCAAGTGCACAACTCCCTGAAAAGTAGCAACACAAATGGCTAAGATGGTAAAAGCAGCATCTCTTGCGCTTGCCTTCATTGGTTGGGGCCTTGAATGAAGATGACAAGTCACGTTGCAAGAACATGGTCAACCTCTCCCTATGTCTGCAAATTCAATGGGAATATTAAATGAGGAGACTGAGTGTTGACCTGCCAACTTTCGACTGTATCTCCCTTAGGATCCAGGCTCGTTTGAAATATTCCACCTTTATCTGGCCTATAACTAAGCAAGTGTTTCATTTCACTGGAAAAGTTCAAAGCAAATCACAACACTTCTATTACATTTCTGATTTGAAAATGTACGTAACTGATGTCAGCCTGCCACTATCTTATAGTGATTCATCATTTTGCAATTGCAATTGTTGCACGGACAAAATTGCAACAGTTTTTGAATAAAAAAAAACTCCCATTTAAGGATATGTTTTCACGAATGCCCCTCTTCCCAGACTACTCAATTTTCACTCAAAAGCCAGCATCTTTTATCCAGTAACACATTCTGTTTATTTACGTGGAGTGAAACAGACCTTGTCTGCAGCTCCAAAGTGGACAAATTGGCTAAACTTGTCAGTATAGATGCTGCACAAAATATTTTCCTGTCTGACTGACTTTCACACTGTTGATGCATCACTGATGATTTTAAAATGGAGTTATGTCATCTGAAATGTGTGTTTGTGGACTGAAATGCAGAAAGGATGTACAAAAACAAGGATTAAGAAAAGATTTGCTCTGCTCTAACCATTTGGTAACATTCAATTCTGTCAGATTTACACTGCTGCTTGGTTCAGGTCATGATAGAAGTGGTTCCTGGATGGGCCAGCACCAGGGAGCTTTGGCTTGCAACAGGTTGCTGACTATTTAGAGTTGTGACCAGATGTGGATGCAGACGACAGTGATTGGAATGGCTGGTGGTTTTGCTGACCAGTTCATGCATGTGAACAGTATTGGCAGAAGCCTTCAGGACCTCTGGAAAGGGAGATTGTCCATCTTATGTCCAGGAAAATACCTAAAGCCTAAAAAGACAGCCAGTTTATTTTTCCTCAACACTAGCTATAAGCGGTTGCTAGAACCAGTAACTGAGACTGGTCAGTTTAAATGGACCAAAAAACTTGAAGAAATTGAAGAGTAGAGTAAAAAAAACTGTCAAGCAAAGAGATTCTGTGAACCTTGTGGATTGAGGCAATTTAACTGCTTCCACAGAATCTGTGTGGGGGAGACGGTGTAATTTGAACATTAACAAGTTATGGTGGTAGATTGTAGATTCTGTCTGCAGGTTAGCAGTTATTACAAAAACATCTATGCATTGTTAACACGTCATGTTGACATGGAAAAATCATGAACTTGTGTACTTGGACATCTGAGACATGTGTAATAGCTGACAATAATGGACTTGACTTCTGACCCACGGCCCTGTGAGGCATGACAATTTTATGTACTCTGGTGAAGTGTTCCACACTCCAGGAACTCTCAGGGTGACCAAGGTTTTGTTTTTAGAAGTTTCTGTAGATTGAACTGCTGGGATTTGTTAGTGACTACATTATATCTGTGACCTTGGACTTTAGACTTACCTCGAGGTGGCAACATCTGTTGGCCAATCAGCCCATTTAGGAGCTGAAGTTCTATCAGCTTGCCCTTCAGGTCTTCCTTCAAGAGAAAAAAAAGAGGAGCCACCTGTCCAATTTAAATACCACTACAACAGTAACATTACTGGAGGAGATTAGTTTGCTTACAATCAGAATTAGGGCAGGGGACT
This sequence comes from Chiloscyllium plagiosum, assembly GCF_004010195.1. Lineage (NCBI taxonomy): Eukaryota > Metazoa > Chordata > Chondrichthyes > Orectolobiformes > Hemiscylliidae > Chiloscyllium > Chiloscyllium plagiosum. The sequence goes on from NC_057751.1 coordinate 6,894,801, forward strand.
GTGCTAAAACTCCAAAGCAAAGGATGTGTGGGCAAACTTGTTTTTTTTTGCAGGTACTCCAACACAGGCTGTTAGACTTGCCTTGTCATATTTACTCCTCCACAGCCAAGTTACAGTGACAACTTGGTTTGATGAAGTCTCAGTGTGCATTCAAATTCAGACAGTGTGCAAACATACAAGATTGAAACTCGGGAAAATTAAAGCAGCACAAATTGGAAGAGGCATGCTGTTTTGATTAATGATTCCAGAAGGGAATGGCAGCACATTTAAAAGGCATCCACAGATCAGATTTGTCCTTCGGCTAAATTTCTGGTGCCTCAAAATTTCTGCTGCAGTTTAGCTGCCTGGCAATCAACCAGTTGATATTCAGCACTGAACGTGGCTTAGTTTAAACTCACCAAAAAGCGTATCCTTTGCAAAAAAAGGATACAAGACATGAATTAAGTGCAGGCAGAGGCTATTTAGCCAAACTCCAGTTTACTCTGCTGTTCCATCTGGTTATGCCTGATATGTTTGTGTTTTGAATCCCATACACAAAATTTCTGCTGAACCATGTAATCCCCTAACAATCATCTACCTCAAATATTTCATGGACTTGGCCTCTATTTGCTTGACGTGGAGTGTTCCAAAAGTTGCACTAGTAAACGAAAAATTCCCTCATCTGTCCTAAAAACAGTGACTTAATTTTTTTTTTAAAAATACTAGTGCCTTCTAAACGTGGACTTGTCTACAAGAACCAAACAGACTTTCCTCATTCACCATTTGATACATATTTCCTCAACTGTTGGAGATTGTTGTGAAAAAAACCAAATCATTACACCCAAGGTCAAAAAAAAAAAAGTGTGGCGCGAGAAAAGCATACCCGGTCAGGCAGCAGAGGAGCAGGAGAGTCAATGTTTTGAGCATAGGCTCTTCATTAAGCGTCAACTCTCCTGCTCCTCTGATGCTGCCTGGGCTGCACTTTCCCAGCACCATGCTTTTTGACTCTGACCTCCGGCATCTAAGTCCTCACTTTCTGCTAATTGTTACACCCATTCCTTGGGAATGTGGAGATAAGCCTGGTATTCTAAATTCCATATTATTGATGGCTCTTATTGCAGAAGAGCCTTCCTGCTCTTGGGATAAAAGGAGGATTACACCCAAAACACCAATTTCTGCACCTCCTGACGCTGCCTGGCTTGTTGTGTTCCCGCCAGCCTCCTGCCTGTCTACTTTGGATTCCATCTGCAGTTTTTTGTCTCCTTTACTACGAACAGATGCATGTTTACAGTCAGCATCCAAGTAGTGGCACTTTATATTACTTGGCGGTGGGCGGAGAAAGCAATGGTGCTATCTCTGACCATATTGATTTAGCCAACTGCTGAGTGTTGGAGAAACAAACAAAGTCGGTCAGAATTGAAGTATTGGATGCTGAAATGTGAAAATAGCATATTGTGGTCCGTGCGCTATGGTCTCACTTGTCCACCATTTGCATGGCCTGGGAACTTCTCGGAGTGGTGAGCTATCCATTGACATCCAATCTGTAGCCAGCAAATCAAACCACAAATCAACCATATTCAGACCCACCATAGATTTTGTGGGTGCTCATTAAAAAGATACCAGTGATGTCGTTAGAGTGGTATGTTTTTTGGAATGAGCTGTCAACTGAAGTGATTGAGGCGGGTACATGAATAATATTTAAAAAGACATTTGGACAAATACATGGAGGGGAAAGGATTAGAAGGATATGGGCCAAGTGCAAGGAAATGGGGTTATTGTGGAAGGACATTTTGGTCGGCATGGGCCATTTTGGACCAAAGGGCCTGTCTCCGTGCTTTAGGACTTTGACATAAAAGTGAGCAAAATCCATACTGGAAATCCTAAAATATGCAAAGCTGCTGCAAGAATAACTCCATATATCAAGCAACACCTGCACAGAACTAGCATTTCAAATTAGGACCATATAAGCTATGTTTTAAGCCAATAGACACAGACGTGGTGGTAGGCAAGCACTCAAGCAACGGTCTGGATAGGCTGATATTTTGTCATTGAGTAATTTTGAAGACTCCTAGTTGTGAAATACACCAGATGTATTTTAATATTTTCTACAGCTGAAAGAACACTTTACATCAGATTCTTACTCGGCAATGTAATGATTCTGATCACAGGCACGTATGCCACTTCCTTCTATGAAGCGATTATATTTTATCCTTTATGGATCTTAGTTCAACACCATCTTTGATACTACAGGTAAAAGACAAGAGCATAAAAGGCTGCCGTTGCCAGACAAAAGCAGTGGTAAATGGTCCAAATCAAGAAATAACAGAGGTCTACAGGATCATTAAATGGTAGCAACAGAATCAATAACAGCATTCACTGGTTGTGAAAATAGAGCAGAGGTTATAATCTGAAATTATTGAATTCAGTGTTGAGTCTGGAAGACTTCAAGTGCTGAATCAAAAATGAAATGCCATTTGTCAAGCTTTTCATGAATTGACTGCCTAGTACAAGAGTGGGAGAGAATGTAAAATGCCCACAGTTATGAGACCTGGGGTTCCACGTGTTCTGCAGACCAGCATCTAATTTGGTGTGTTTGATCTCCCCACTGCAGAGGACGCTGCATCTTGCGCTGTAAATGCAGTGTACTAAATTGAAAGCATTACAATAATCCAACCGAACAGCTGCTTCACCTGGAAGGAATGTTTGGGGTCTTGAAGAAAATGCAAGAACTTCACTTTCAGTCCTCTTATGCTGGCATGGATAAAAGTGCTTTGCAATCGATGGGTAATGCAGGACTCAGCATCAACTTGAGCTTTCCCATTGTGTTTGGGTCAACTTGCCTTTGTTGATTTCGCTGGATGGGAACTGTGCAGCCTTGCAGGAGTGAATTTGTGCTGGAAGCAGATTCACAGTAATGTTTAAGGCAAAGAGGAGAGGGATACAGATCACATGCTGGCAATTGCCATTAGTTTATAACAATATCGTGGGTCACCAGATTTGATGAGCCTAAGGGCCTTTTCGTTGTGCATATGGTGCTATGTAATCATTTGTTAACTTGTTCCTTGTCATCATGTGCTCAAATTTACGTAAAGGTAATTAGATATCCACAGAAAGATGCTCAGTATATACACTTCATCCACTGACAGACTCCTGAAATCCCCACAACCTAATTATATTACTAAGTGACAGATCCTGGTTGTGTTTTTCTTCTGAACGGTTAAGCCTTGTATTCTTCATAACATCTTATCAAGTCAGCCAGATGTGTCTCACGGCAATACATACACAACATTACTTTGAAGTTCACTGGTAAAACATGACGCAAATAAGCTGAGGGCCAGTGACTCCGTTTGCAAGTTGTACGAATGAGTACCAGCCAGGACACATAGGAAAGGAATATACTTTGTATGGCGTCTCAAAATTTTCTGAAAGCTCTAATTACGAGGGTGGGAAAGAACAAGGAGGTAAGGAAATACATTCAGAAAATAGTTTGACAAATACATTTCACATGTTAGCAATTCTGTGAAAAAGGTTTGGCAATTAAAGATCTGTGCAATATTTAAAGCCTGATTATTAGCACATGATTTTGCATTTGGAAGAACAGACATTTGCTGATTTTGTTGTTTATGAAGTTTTCATATCATGACATTAAAAATGGGCTACATTTTACAGCAGCTGAGTGGTGACCTCAGCATTATGAAGTGCCAGAAGGACAAATTATACTAAGACGGAGTGCACCAATATTTGTTTGGGTCCTCAGAATTCTTAGTATTGCATGCTCTTTGCTCGGGCATAGGTGTTTGCAAGACTTCACTTGGTAAACTCTCAGTCCTTTTAAGATACAAGGAGAGGGTGCACCACTGTTTTCAGGGGAGGTATCTGACAGCCATTGTTTGCACACTGTCCCCAGGAGCGCATCAACTTTTGTAGAATGGTCCTGTAAGATTCAAGTTTTGCAGAGGACTCATGGGAGTTCTTAACATTTACAGAGCAGTGCCTAGATTGCAATTATTATGTGCAATATATTTGCATGTCTTGCAACAGTCTGAACCCCAGCACTCGTCAAAATAGAGCGCAACAGCATTATTCCTTTATCTAGGCTAAACTTTCTCTTAAAGTGCTCAATGCAGGAGCGATGTCTGAGCGACATGTCTGATCAGCTAACTTGTTTGTTTCCACTCCATTCCTTTTAGAAAACTGCAATTAAAACTGCACCTTTGCCCGTCTGTCCAGTGGATGCCTCCCAGGCAGTAAAACAGGCTCCTGAACATGATTTAAGAGTCACATCTCAATGGAATTGAAATACAGCTGTTGCTACTTCTGAATAAATAACTTCACTATCCATCTTACCACAGGCATTTACAAGTTCTAATGAGGTCATCTGTTTTCGGTGGTGTCGAAAAGCAAATCAAAATAGTCACAAATGCAGTAATGATTTGAATGTTGCAAGAAACACTCAGTGGTGCTTGGTAGAAAGCTTCAGATTAAGCCACTTAAGGAGATAATAGGATAGTTGACAGAGGTTCATTTTAAGTTGGTGGCTTCAACAAGAGGAATTGAGAGATGACAGGAATATGCCTATTTACCATTTTCACGACCAGAGGGCGAGAGGAGAAATGCTGTGGAAAAATAGTGTTCTCTTTTCACGTTTACATTGTTTGTTCCAAACATTGACATGCTTACTGGATTCAAAATAACCATGACTGATCCTATTATTGGAGTTGCCAGAAATTTCTGAACCCCTGTATTATGAAGATATTCCAGAAAAGTGACAAGGGTTTGGACATGAGGCATGGACTAGTAGCCAGCAAAAGGACAGCGAGAACCACATTTTAAAAAAGGGAATAAGAAAGTAAAGTAAACTTAAACACTTGCCTGCTGTTTAACTATTAAGGGGAACAGCAACTCCATTTAATTTAACCCCTCTTCACCTTTGTCCGAGACACTACATGTCCTGATATGAAGCAAAGCATGGGGAGAAATTGAGGACTGCAGATGCTGGAGATCAGAGAGAGAGAGAGAGAGAGAGAGAGAGAGAAAGAGAGAGAGAGAGAGAGAGAGAGAGAGAGGGAGAGAGAAAGAAAGAGAGAGAGAGAGAGAGAGAGAAAGAAAGAAAGAGAGAGAGATGCTGGAAAAGCACAGGTCAGGCAGCATCAGAGGAGCAGGGGAAAATTGATGTTTTGGGCAAAAGCCCTTCATCAGGAATGATTTGATGGGCTAATTTCCAAACATGGATTCCCCTGCTCCTCAGATGCTGCCTGACCTACTATGCTCTTCCAGGATTACACTCTCTACCATGAATCAAAGCATGATTCAGTTTGGTATTTCCATACAAAATAGGCACAAATGTGTCACAATAAAAAAAAAAGTGTTTTTTCAGTAAGAGGCATTTGCCAAGTAAATAGCACTCACAAAGTCACAAGGGCAACATGTAATTTGGAACACCATCCATTAAAGCCCCTCTCCACTTTCACAATGCTGACTGAGAAATTTAGGACCACAAGACATTGGCCAACATTCAATAAGGATCATTCACTGTCATTTCAGAAAACTCCAGCAGAACGCCATCACCCAACAAGTCTTCCCCTCACTCACTGTCTGCATTTTATAGGGATTGTTCCCTCTGGGACACTAGTTCATTTCACGGCCACCAACACCCCGGCCTGTGTCACATTTCCATGTAACCACAAAGCTAAGATACCAGCCCCTTCAACTCTTCACTCACCATCCAAGGGCCTAATCAGTGTTTCCAGGTGAAGCAGCATTTCACCTGTACCCCCTCCAATCTTGTGGCTAAAAGGTCTAAATAGGACTGCTCAAAGGGTTCACAACAAAACCTCAAGTACACTGGACAATTGAATGACAGTGAGAAGAGGGATGGTTAATACAGGACTTAAGGTGTTATATCTGAATGCATGCAGTGTAAGCAATAACATAGATGACCTTGTGTCTCAGAACGAAATTGGCAGGTATGAAGTGGTGGGCATCATGCAGTTGTGGCTGCAAGGGGATCAGGATTTGGAGCTGAATATTCAATATACATCCTATCGAAAATACAGGCAGGTGGGCAGAGGGAGTGGGGCTGCCTTTTGAGCAAGGAATGTAATTAAATCAATAGTAAGAGATTGGGTCATATGGTGTAGAATTTATGTAGGTAGAATTGAGGAACGCCAAAAAAAAGGTGAAAAATCCATAATTGGAGTTACGTACAGGCCTCCAAACAGTCATCAGGAGCAAGGGTGCAAGATACACCAGGAGATGGACAAAATTGTAGCAAAGGGAAAGTTAGTGATCATGATAGATTTCAACATGAAAGTAGACTGCAAAGGTCAGGTTGATAGTGGATCAGAGGAAAAGGAATTTGAGCAATGTCAACAAATTACACGAGATGGTTTTTTGGAGCAGCTTGAGATGGAACCCACTAGGGAACAGGCAATACTGGTTTTAGTGTCATGCAATGACGCAGAGACTTGATAAGGGAGCTTTCGGCTATCACCTGATGGAGTGTCGCTCCGAAAGCTAGTGTGCTTCCAATTAAACCTGTTGGACTTTAACCTGGTGTTGAGAGATTTTTAAACTTTGTACACCCCAGTCCAACACCGGCATCTCCAAATCAGAACTCTTAAGAGGCAGTGATCACAGTATGATTGAATACTGGTTTTAGTGTCATGCAATGATGCAGAGACTTTGCCGTATTTTACCATACATTTTAAAGACTTGGGGGGTGGAAAAGAGTTGAGGTGTGAGACAATTATGGCTGACGAGGAAAGTCAGGGATAGTGTAAAAGTCAAAGAGTAAGCATATAATGTGGCGAAGGGCAGTGAGAAACCAGAGGATTGGGAAGCTTACAAAATACGGAGGGCAAGAAGGAGAAATAAGGAGGGAGAAGATTAAGTAGGTAAGTAAAACCCACCAGTAATATAAAAGAAGACTGAGTTTCTTCAGATGTATGAAAAGGGTAAAAAGGAGAGAGAGAGACAAAAATGGATATTGGACCAGTGGAAAATGATGCTGGAGAAACAGAAGTCAGAAACAAGGAAGTGGCTGAGGAACTGAATAATTACTTGGCGTCAGTCTGCACTGTGGAAGGCAGAAGTAATAACCCAAAAATTCAAGAGAGTCAGGGAGCAGAGCTGAGTATGGTGACCATCACCAAGGCTGATGGTGCTAGAAAAACTGAATGGCCTGAAGCTGGATAAATCACCTGGACCAGATGGATTATGCCCAGGCGTTCTAAGGGAGATAGCTCAACAGATAGTGGAGACATGAGTAGTAATCTTCTAGGAATAGCTAAATCGGGAAGGTCCCAGAGGACTGGGAAATAGTTAACATGACACCCCTGTTTAAAAGTAGTAAGGCAGAAGACGGAAAATTACAAACAGATTAGCCTAATCTCAGTTGTGGCCAAGATCCTGGAATCCATTATAAAGGATGAGATTTCTGAATACTTGAAAGCGTAAGGTAAATTAGGGCAAAGTCAGCATAGTTTTATCAACCAGAGGTCATGCCTGACAAATCTTCAAGAATTCTTTCATGAACAGGCTAGACCAAGGAGACCCAATGGATGTTATCTATCTGTACTTCCAGAAGGCTTTTGACAAGGTGGAGCACAGGAGGCTACTTGAGTAAGGTTAGAGTGTTAGAGGCAAGGTACTAGCATGGATAGAAGTTTGGCTGTTTGGCAGAAAGCAGAGAGTAGGGATCAAAACAGTCTCAGGATAGCAGCTTTTGACAAGTGGTGTTCCGCAAGGCTCAGTATTGGGACAGAACTTTTCACTTAAGACGTTAATGATCTCTATGGAGGAACTGAGGGCATTCTGGCTAAGCTTGCAGATGAAACAAAGATAGATAGATGAGGTGCCAGGGAAGCTGCAGAAGGATTTGGACAGGTTAGGACAGTGGGCAAAGAAGTAGCAATGGCACATGGAAAAGTGTGAGGTCATTCACTTAAGTAGGAAGAGGCATCCAATTGGGGAGAAAAATCAGAAGTCTGAAGTACTAAGAGACCTGGGAGTTCTAGTCCATGATTTTCTCAAGGTAAACTTGCAGGTTGAGTTAGTTAGGAAGACAAATGCAATGTTGGTGTTCTGGCCTTGGAGCGAGTTCAGAGGAGGTTCATGAGAATGGTCCCAGGAATGAAAAGCTTAATATACAAGCCATGTTGGAGGACTCTGGGTCTATACACAATGCAGTCTAGAAGGAGAGGAACTAATTGAGAACAGAGTACTGAATTGCCTGGAGTGTCAATGTTGGGGAAGATGTTTCTATTAGGACTAGAGACTGGGATCAGAGGGCACAGCCTTAGAGTAAAGGGAAGACCTTCGAGAATGAACAGAGCGAAGGAAAAAATCTTCAGCCAGAGAATGGTGAATCTAAAGAATTCATTGCCCAGAAGGCTGTGGAGGCCAGGTCATTGAGTAAATCCAAGAGTGAATTGGATCAGTTCTTGAATGTCAAGGGGTTAAGGTTATTGGGAGATTGGGGTTGACAAGCTTCAGCCATGATCGAGTCTGCTCCGCCAATCAATGGGCTGAATGACCTAATTTCTGCTCCGAGGTCTTATGGTCTTATTCCTGTACCACTGCACTCAATGTGGCCTACTCTACATTGGAGAAACCCCACACAGATTGGGTGGCCACTTTGTGCACAAACAAGACCCTACCTTCCGTAGTTGGTCATTGTAACAGCATCCTGCTCGCATTCCATCATGTGTGACCTCCACACGCTGCAGTGTTCCAATCACATCACAAACCAGAAGAACAATGTTTTCTCCTCAAACTGGGCACTTTGCAGCCTTCTGGATTTAATGTTGGAGTACTAAGCCTTCAAATTGTAAACCATTTCCTCCCTTTCAGCTTGTAACATTGCTCTGTCCTCGCTCCAGTCTCCCCCATCGCAGTGGGACTGTCCTTTCACATGTGGCAGGAGACGGTCCAGTGTTCTGCCATTCTCACATTCTGATCACAATCTTAACTGTCAAGATCTTTTCTCCACCAGCATCCTACACACACACACAAACACGATTTAAGGGAGGGCTTGGACAAGCAAATAAGCTGGGCTTGTAGACTGCAATTGTCCTTAAATGGGAGGTTACTCACTTTGATCCGCAACTCAAATGCGCAATTTTTCTTGAAATGGTGCGAGGTTTACAAGTGCAGGATCCCAAAAGGATTTGAGTCCTTGTTCATAAGTCACAAGTGAGTAAATGAATTCAACTATAAAAGATTGAAAAAAGGTACCTTGACCGTCAGTGGAGTATTTGAATAAGAGTGTAATGGCAGCTTGCTCCACTTGAGAGCCATGGTGAGAGCTTACCTAGTCTCTTTATTCAAAAAAAGACTCGGCAGAGAGGAAGTACCAGTAAAGAGGGTCAACAGTGAATCTCTGAAATTGCATGATGGTCTTCATGAGGAGATATTCCACAGACTGCCCCTGTATTCCTGAAGGTTCAAACAATGAGGGGTGCTGATCTCAGGTTAGATTAAATGCTTTCCCCGTGTTTGGCAAGTCTAAAGCGAGAGCATAAAATTACTTCCCCATTGGAGATCAAGGCTGTGAAGAATTTCTACAAAAGGGGAATTCTCTAACCAAAAAAAGGGCTATGGAAACTCCATTATTGAGCATGTTCTCACAAAATCAATAAAATTCAGTCAATAAAAAAGGAATATTAAAAAAGGGATATGAAAATAGTGTGAGGCAATGGTATTTAAGGTAGTTCGTCAGCCATGACTAACTCACAGATGTAGTCTCAGTGTTGAATGCCGACTTCTGCTCCTGTGTTGTATTCTGCCCAACCTTGCCATCATAGCAAGTCAATGAGATCCACTCCCTGCTGTTACTTCACCGTTTTAGTTAGAAAGTCATTAACCATTTTCCTTCTGAAAAATGATGATCGAATCTACACCCCTGTTGACTGATGCAGTGCTTTCCACATCCAAATCATTCATTTGGAGAAAGAATTTGTCCTCAGCTGAGACCATCTTCCCAAAGCTGTCAGCCCAGCTAGGCCTTCAAAGAATTCAGCAAATCTGTGCAAATTGCATGGGTTGGCAGCTAGTTCACATGTTCAAAAGCTTGTATTGTGATCATACAATGTGCAGGAATATATAGGAACAAGAAAAAACAAAAAAAAAGTTTTTATTGAAGTGTCTTTGTTTTCAACAAAATTCAGCTAGTTCACATGTTCAAAAGCTTGTATTGTGATCATACAATGTGCAGGAATATATAGGAACAAGAAAAAACAAAAAAAAAAAGTTTTTATTGAAGTGTCTTTGTTTTCAACAAAATTTCACCATCTTCTTCAACAGGGTCAGGTAAAGGTGATAGTCAAGCCGAATCCATGCCATTGGGGACACTGCCACGCTTCCTAATTGAACCAGAGGATTCATACATAGTGAAGAGCAATCCCATTAAGCTGCGCTGCAAAGCGATACCGGCCATGCAGATCTTCTTCAAGTGCAATGGAGACTGGGTCCATCAGAAAGAACACATGCTGGAGGAACATGTGGACGAGCACACAGGTAATACAGCTTCCTAAAGTCTCTCCTGATTTTAAACAGACAGTCCATCTTCAATCATCCAAATCCCTCCCATCAAAACATTCATGTGTGCACACTAAATGTTAAATGCATAAATTATTTGTCCTCAGCCCTTATGGGTGGGGCATAGATGAATTCAATCATTTTCAACCATAGATAATTCCTGTCAACATTAAATGTGGAGTGAATGTCTTTTCTTTAAAGCACTGGGTATTTGTGGAGATCAGTCTGAACTGGAACATTGTCCAACAAGTCTCCTGAAGCAATTTGGACTTCATGGTGACTCGTTTTGGTCTCATAACAAGACAGATTGTAATTTGTAATTAATCTCTCTCCTTGGCTTTCTCTCCACTTCTCTCTAACGTGCGTGCTCTTCAGATTTTTTCCCTGGCGCTCTGTTCCTTACTCTTGCTAGTCTCTCCATTTTGCTTGGCGAAGGTCAGGATTGGAGATGCTGGAAATTAGAGTGGTGCTGGAAAAGCACAGCAGGTCAAGCAGCATCCAAAGAGCAGGAAAATAGACGTTTCAGGCAAAAGCCCTTCATCAGGAAGGGTTGGTGATTCCTGATGAATGGCTTTTGCCCAAAACATCAAAATTTTCCTGCTCCTCTCTATTTTGCTCAACTAATTTGTGCACTTGTTTTTTCCTTGCTGTCCTTCTCAGCTTTTTTGACTTTAATCTTGGGAGGAATATTTCTTCATTTCTCATTCTCTGCTTGATTTTTTTCCTCTGCATTATTCATACCTGTTGTCGTTTAGTGCTTTTGTGGTGCAATTACCCAATCAAAAACAAATTTCCAACCCCATCTCTCAACGCTCTGTCTGCTCATGAAACCCTTCTCCATCTTTCTCACCCATCTTCATCTTGCACGTTGATCATATCACAGCACCATACTATCCAGCCCTAATCCTCTTCCACCACTGAGGTGAAGAGAGTCATTTGGCTGTTGCCTACCAGCACCCATTTTGACAACCATTCATACCATTGACCACTGTGCAGAAAAAGACCAGCAGCAGCCTCACATTTTCCTCCCCTACCCCACCACTCAAATCAAACTGAAAGATCTCTCTACCAATGTCAAAAAAAAGTTAAAAAGGTAAAGCTCCCCTCAACACTACTCAAAACACTCCCAGGTCAAGTGCAGCATAGGATTAGATAGAGTAAAGCTGCCTTTACTGTTCCGGTCAGAAGGGTGTTTGATCAAGACAGTAAAACTTCCTACTCTTAAACAGCAAGTAAACGTTCCTCTTTACAGTCACCAATCATGGCAAAAGGACAGTGATAGCATGGAGCCAGATACAGAGCAAAGCTGTCTCTTCCCTGTCCACAAACACCCATCGAACAGAGACAGAACAAGGCCCTCTTGCCATGGACTGAGGCACTCAGAGCACAAGAATCCAAACAAACTTGCTTTCTGTCTCACCAGTCAGCTCATTATTTTGCACACTGATATAACAATGCAATTTTCTGACCATTAAGTGTTTGACACATGTCAAGGTGTTCATTATCTCTTGTCTTTTGGTTGTGACCTCATTGAAATGCATGGGAACAAGAGGTTGCATCTTCACCTGGTCAGGGAGAGAGTCACAGTTTGGAGATACTTCAGGTCACAGTGTCTTCGAATTCATCTGGACCCTGTCACCCAATGTGCCATGGCGATTTCTTCTGGCAGTGTTCATTTTAGATCTTTGAATTCCATCCCACGTCTCAACTTTAGACCTTTAAAACTACTGTCTCAGTAATTTGAGCAGAGAGAGAGAGGCAATGTCAAGAACTTGTCATTAATCCAGCTCACGCTGGAGGTTTGCTTAGAATGGTTGATTCTTTGAAAGACAGGTCCTCAGTTATGAAGGTTTCTTGTGAATTCTGCAAAAAAAGGAATCACATCACCATTGCAAAAAGTAAACCTAAAATTTAAGGAAGTTTCACTTCACTTGGCTAAGGGGTAGGTTGGTGGGAGGTGGGGGTGGTATTCAAAGCAACATTATTTGAATGTAAATATTTAAAGTTATGAATATCTCGGTTGGATTTGCACCAGTACTTTCAGGACTGGCCTCCTGTGCTTCGAGCAGAGGAACCTGCAAAGCAGAAGAAGAAATCAACTGGATTGGTGCTGACATGAGTTTAGAGCATTAAGCAGCAGTGTGACGTGCTTAGCCTAATAAATATCCAAAAATTAAAAAGGGAACAAGAGGCACAAGTTTAAACATTATTTATACTGTGATCATACAGTGATTGTGTCACTGGGCTGGATATGTATTCTGAAGGCATCCTGAGAGCCTACCCCAACAGCTAGAGAAATATTTTCTAATTAATGAAATTTTTTGAAAAAGTGGTCAAGTGATCATTGTGGCCAGGAGTTGGGCAGTGGGGCCAGCTGGATGCAGATTGGATGGCAAAATGCAGAGGTGCTGTTTCTAGAGATCTTACTAAACACTGGAACAAAAAAAGACAAATGAGTATGAATGTAATGGGTGACAATATGAATTGAGAGAGTCACAGTTTTGGATGGTCCAAAGTTGGTGGAGGAGAGAAAATGGGAAGCCAGGTGGAGGAGCATGAGCAGTCAAGTCTGAAGTGAAATGAATTAGCATTTCAAAAAGTAGATACATGAAGACAGGGCAGGGCTGTGTGTTATGACAGATCTGGAAATAGGTTGTCTTTGTAATTTGAGTCTAAGATGAGCTTCCATTGCACACCAAATGTTTCTTAAGAGTCTAGATGGAGTCAGGGACTAGGGGCACAATGATAATTACTTCAGTGGGAGAAACTACCTGCTCACCTACTGCTGGATGTCAACCAAAAAAAGGAGGTGGAGGCCCAAAGATGAACAAGTAAAATGCTGTGTCATGTCACACTGTTCTTGCATCTAGTATTTTAGATATGATGGAGTCAGGGACTAGGGGCACCATGATAATTACTTCAGTGGGAGAAACTACCTGCTCACCTACTGCTGGATGTCAACCAAAAAAAAGGAGGTGGAGGCCCAAAGATGAACAAGTAAAATGCTGTGTGTCATGTCACACTGTTCTTGCATCTAGTATTTTAGATATGGTAAGGCAAAAAAGTGTTCATTCAGGAAGGTGAAATGCATTTAAAAAATCAGAGTAAGTTTGATCCTGATCTTATCCTTGTTAGTGCAAAGCAGAGATGCATTTGCCTGAAATAAGGTATCTTTATCAAGGTGCTTGCATAACCAACCAGTGCAAGATTAACACAAAGCAGACATTTGGAGTTCTAAGGCTTGACAGAATTGCCAGTGTATTAGTCTTGGCTTTTGATGTGACTTCTAGAATACTTTGCAGAGCTCTGCCAAAAAACGAGCACAGTACCTGCTGATGCATATTTTGAAGAATGGATACCTGGGGAGTGGTAAGACTGGCATTTCAAGTGTAATGTCCAAACCATAAAATGTTTGAATCTAAGAGTAGAACTTTAGATCACAATTGGTATCTACATTTCCCCAATGCTGTGTATATATGCACATGTGAACACAAACCATCTGCATGCACTGGCTGCCTATACTTAGTGTTAGTTTTAAATGAATGAAGTTGTGTGCCTTTAGATTAGAAATGAAGACTGATTTTTCTTTCACCCCCCCCCCCCTCATTTTCAGCAGTGTTACAAATGATTTCATAAACAGTGAACCAGCTGGCAACATAACACTGACTGCACTGCCAGTTGCAGGAAATCAGCTCTTATCCAGCAACACCTATCTCACAAAAGGGGACTTAGGTCCTTCAGTTTAAGTGTTTACGTTGGTGGTTATTGAGAGATGATAGTTGGGGTCAATGCTGTTACTCTTCAAATAATGGCATGGCATCCCATATACCCAATTGACTGTAGATTGATCTCTCTACTTTCCATTCCATTGCAAAGACAGTTAAACAATATAGAATGCCTTCAGTACATCACGCGAGTGTCAAGCCTTATAATTAGCTCATTGGCCTCTTTCTTTACTGCACAATCAGCCCATCACTGATGCAATGTTATACATTTGTTTCATTGATTTGCAGTGGTTTCTGATGTTAAAATGCATTTCACCCAAATGCATCTTGAGTGGACATCTTTAACTACATGATGCTTGACTACCAGCTATGTATTTTTGGCCTCTTCCTGTTAATTTCCAATCCTGCACTTCAACAAGACCAGCTGAAGGTGCATTTTAGTTTTTACATATATTTAAACAGCCAGTTCATGTTCTCACCATCACCAGTGGTGATTCTACTGTTTAGATTATCAAAGTGCCTGATTAACGTTTGGTACTAAAAGGAGAAAATTTTCCTTCAATTAAGTACTGGATAAAGGTTGCACAGTGGGAGCACTCTAAAGAAATCCATTTGGTTGCTGCTCCTTCAAGCACTAAACTATTGGTTAAGGCTGAAGGGAGCTCACTGAAGTTTACTTGTTTGAAATGGCCTTCGACATCACACAGGGTGGTGGTCAATTGATTTACTGACACATTTACAGCATCTCCTCCTCTGCTGCACTGGGCTACAACTGTTGAATGAAACTACTCCACTGACCTTGTCCAGAGACAAATAATTATGTAGCCTGCAGTGAAGTTCTTTTCACTTGCATTTTAAAGGATTATCAATGTCTGAAATTTTCAGTCTTGCGTTTAATGATCTAATTTGAAACTTTATTGCCTTTTAAGCACTCCAGGGTAAGGAATGATTTAACAGCATTATCGTGTCTGCAGTAGTTTACAGGAAGCTTCTTTGTTTGAATGATGGCTTGTAAATATTTACTTTTTGCCCTGAAAAAAAAGGGTAAAAAAAAATGAATAGATCCGACAGCTGATGAGCAGAACTGGTCTCATGATTGAGCATTAAAAGTGCTATCTGTCCAGGATGCAGGTTAAAAGGGCTTGAGAAATTCGATGGCAATACTCAACCAACACCAGAGATCAGCCGATCACTAACATTAATGCTGAAGAAAACTCGCTCATTGGGCTGCTTGGTATTAAAATCCACAAACTGACAAATGGACGGAATTGCTTCGTGCTGTCTGAACCTATCAATCATTTGTCTAAATTTGCTTAGAGCCTGTGTGCAAATTAGCTGATGCACTTGCTTACCAGTCAATTGTGAAATATGACGTTCAAACACTTCAGGACATACCAAGACCACAAAGTCACTGCATTAATGCAAAATCTCACTTCTTGTAAAAAGACTTGCAATTAATCTTGATTTGGAGGCATCAACTTGTCAGAAGCTTACAGAAGCTGTTGATACTTTTGCCCAGAGAACTGTTCATTACCAGAGGCAGTAAATGGAGAGACATCAGAGCAAATGTGTGCCAGTTTTTCCACATGACATCAGTAGCCTTTTGCTTTCCTGAATGGCTAAATATTACTCTTCACTTTTGTTTGTGTCCCTTTAGGTAATTTAATGAAATATTCAGAACAAATTACAAAAGCTTTCTTCCACTCAGGATTTCATTGACTGTCAGTCAGTCTGCGGAAAAATGCAACCCCCACACCCTTAATTTAATGCAAATTGCAACCTGTGACAATTTGTTAAAAATTCTTTTTTAAACAGCAAAATGTAAGCCAAAATGCTGGAATTGGAAACAAAACTTTAAGGGGGAGGCAGAAAGAGATGGAGGTACAGTGGAAGCTGAATTATTAATAAAGTCAGGAAGGCTATTCAAAGAGTAGGTAGCATCCTTTGATTTATTAGACGCAATGAGCATAATGAAGAGGTTGAAATTAACATGAATCTTGAGAAAAATGTCAGTGAGGTTATAGAGTCATACAGCATATAAATAGACCCTTCAGTTTAACTCATCTGCACCAGACTTCCCTCTCTGAAAGGGCCACTTGGCCCATATCCATCTCAACCCTTCTTTATTCACCCATCCTTTTAAAATGTTGTACTTGTACCAGCCTCCACCACTTCCTCTGGCAACCTGTTGCCCACACACTCCCTATGAAAAAAAATTACCCCTTAGGTCCCTTTTAAATCTTTTCCCTCACTCTAACCCTATGCCCTCTAGTTCTGGACTCTTCCCTTCCACCCTGGGGAAAAAGACTTTGACTATTCACCTTATCCATGCCCCTTATAATTTTATAAACCTCTAAAAAAAAAAGGTCACCAGGGACAATAGCCACAGCTTATTTCAGCTTCTCCCTCCAACCAAATCCTCCAGTCCACAGCAGGATCCTCATTCAACTTGAAAGGGCACGGAAAAAATTTACAAGATCCTTCTTCTGCAAGACAAACGAGAATGATGAAGAACATCTTATCCAATTGAGGGCACGGCCCTTTAGGAAGGTCGTTAGTGCAGGAACAAGAGGGTCGGCCTCATATGGGCACATCTGTCAAAGGCTCAAAAGGAACGTTCTGGCAATCTGGTCTTGGATGGCAGTCCACTGTGCAACACTTAGCATAGAATGGAGCTTGGGTGGGAGGAGGAGCAAATAACTGATCTCTGCAACAGAGCCATTTCTAAGCAAATTCAGCCCAGCTGCTCTGTTGAAGAAGGAGATGGAACTTCAGTTGCTGGAGACATGGTACAAGGATTCAAGAAGCTCTGATGGATGGGAGGGAAGGGGGTTTGTTGTGGACACCTTGCCCTGGTGCTATGGTCCCTGGGTGTAGCACCTGGGAGGTGGAGGCAGCTGATTACCTACAGCTGGGCCAAATGAGAACAGGTGTGGGAGGGGAACAGGTGTGTGAGGACTGTCCTTCTCGTGGGGAGACACCTGGCTCAGACAGATCCAGCTGCAGCTGAGGAGAATGCTGTCCGGAAAAAGGGTGAGTGCTTTCCCTTTGAAAAAGAAAGATACATTTTCTTCTCAGTCAAGCTCCCCTCCACAACCAAAAGTCTCTTCCCTCCCCCCTTCAGCAATGGCCCTCGGGTTGACACCATCACCTTGATACACCTGATGTTCCCGTCCTTCCCATCCCCGCCTGAAGGACATGATTGTACACCACCCTCTTGCCTTTTTCAAAAAGAGTGGCACGTTTTCAGTGAGCTCCGAAATCGGGTAATTAAAAACAGCGCTTCACGAAAGTGCAGAGCGAAATGCTTGTGTTTTCACATGTTCTCGGGAGTCCTGTCGGCGAATGTTTCAGCATATCATTCATTCGCAAGTGTCGAGCGTCGACGCTCGGGCGTGCACGGGAGACATCACGGTTCCAGGGTCAACCAGAGAAGCAAACGTATTCGCTTGCACAGTTGTGAATGTGGGGTTCTCCAGGCTAATTGATTAGCTCCTTAGTTAAAATTTAAGACTACGCAAGATTCAGACGGTGGGGGAAGAGAAGAATAAAGAGGGCAGGAAGGAAAAAAAAAGTGTATTACAGAATGTCTATAGTGCTGGGCCATTTGTCCCATTACAAGGCTATAATAGCCTTCCCAAGAGCTCTATCCCTATTATCCCACATTCACCCGCCCAGCCTGCACATTATGGGGCAATTTAGCCTAGCCAATCCACCTAACCTGCACATCTGTGGATTGTGGGTGGGGAACCAGAGAACCCAAAACCCACTCAGTTACTGGGAGTGGGCAAACTCCACACAGACAGCGAGGGGAGAATCGAATCCAGGTCACTGGTGCAGCAGTGTTAAACACGAAACAATTCTGCTCCCATCATCCACGATGGCTGAATTGCTCTTATTGTCCGGGCTCTGAAATGGATACATTGACTCAGAAGCCAGTTTTTCATCAGAGTTTAATTTTTATTTTAGAAAATCATTAGTTCGTTGTTGACGGAAATTCAACTGCCTTGGGTAGTGCAGTGAGAAAGAAATTCAGGGCACTCAGCTCTTGAAGCAGGAACCAAAACAGCACCTGTTCTTGTTATCTTGTTTTTGGATACATATTAAATCAGGACACAGGCAATTCATCCCAGGTTATCCTTTTTAAAAAAAAAATCAGAAATGGTGTGCGTGTCTCTTAGGGAGGTGCTCTCTCTCCAATGAGATGTAACAATCAATCATATAACATATTATAGGTCATAAGGTTAGGTATCCCAAAACCTGACTGTGCTATCCACTATGCCACAGATGACAATGGATAGCCAATTTCACAGCAGTAGCTGAGATGCTCCTTCCCAACAGACACTGCCACATGTGTTGCCGTCAGTCCTTTGGTATTCATCATCAAGATTGAAATAACCCATCCCAGTTAACATGCATTATAGGAAACTGAAGGTTGTTTTATCGTGATCCTTCGGTTCATTACAGGATTTCATCTCCATTTGCTAGCCTGATGCTTCTTTATCTACCTTGGTAACAAAAGAAAGTCAAGTTCATGTTCAGGTGGGGCTTTTGAAATTTTATTCGCATTTCTATCTTGGTCTCATTTGTTTTAAAAACAATTGACTATTATAAACATGCACACAGTCACTAAGGGAGATAGAGAACATTTAAGTTTCAATAAAGGAGCTAATGTACCTCATTTCTTCATTCGGTACTTAGTGTTAGCTGCTCTTGGCCTTCCAACCCTTTATTTGACATGCCCTTTAAAATGCTATCAACTGTAAAGTAAATTTTCCACTCTTGATTAACATTACCATTTTCCTTTGTTCCTGAATTTCTTTCGAGGACTAAATATTGCTTCCATGACTCTTGCACACATTACCTTGGCTACATTTTAAAATCACGTGCTGGCAATCATTTGATGATCAAAGGTCTGTTTGTGGATTTTAGACAGAGTGCACTGTTGTCTAATCAGGGTCTCCATTTTCACAGTGTGGCTTTGATGGACCCAACTTCAACAATGAAGCTTATACAAGGAGGACTTGAATCATTTTGCTATCTTCAAGCAAAAAGCTACCATCTTAAAAGTTCTTGTATAGAAGAAGTCCAACATTATGACAAATCCAAGTATTTGTCATAATGTCTTAACAGGCACATAGGAAAAAAGGGGCTCATTTGATGGCTCAATTTCAAAGCTGAATTCCAGTGCAAGATGGAGCCTATTACATACATAAGAAATTCTTACAAGCAGTTGCAGATTCAAATATAGCGGACAGTTAGGATAAATCAGATATGGTCAGGTTAGCAAGTCATGTTGTGTTACAGACATCTCATTGAACCCAACCAATATTTTAGAAGATGCTGGTCCAGAAGGGACCTCATGGCAAGATGAGTCAGTACTGTGGTGATTTGGTGAGGTAGACTGGGCTCAGTGTATGTATCATTCAGTTCATCAGTTCAGTTAACTCATTTGGGCTTCAGGTGCCACTAACAGTTTCATGCTGAGACTATACACATACCACAAAGCAGTGTTTGCCATCAATAGCAAAGTGAAAAAGACATTTCAAATTAGTCTGGTGATACAGAAATTTCAACACCTCTATCATGCTAGGTATGACAGCCATCTGCCCCAATAACTGGTGCATCAGATCAATCCACGTGTGCTTTCAGCTGTTAGCAACAGGCAAATACTGACATGACCCAAATCACTGCGCTTGCAAAACCCTAAACAGTCTTTTTTGTGGGATCTCACACTTAGCTATTTGTTTACATGCTTTGTGTTGTGAAGCACATCTTGTCAATGACAAATCAATATTGAAGATTTGAGTTAGTTATACGACAGCACACAAATGCAAAAAAATTATCTTGAATAGACTCTATTCTTTGCAGACATAGAGGACAAACATTGCAGCAGTTTCAATTTGAACTGGATATCAAACATTCTATGGTCTGTTACTCAGGTCATTGTCTTGTTCAGTCAATTTACTTATTTTAAATATTTGAAAACAGCCCAGCCATGAACTTCAGTTTGCTGATCTTTTAGTAATCAATAACTACTTAACATTTGTTTATCCTACCTATGTGGAGTGGAGAAGAGACACAGGGATGGGTCTGGTGGTAGTGGTCACCATTGTTCTGCATCAGCAGTTAACTGCTCATGGCATGGATTTCATACATTGTTTTGGAAGTTGTGCAGTAACCACAAAGTCCACAAACAAAGAAAATCTAGGATAGCAAGATGCCAAAAAAGTTGGTGCTAGATCAATCTCATTTGAAAACAGATGCAAATGGTAAAGAGAGGGGGCAAGGAGGTGGTCCATTAAAAAAAAAGGGCACTTGAACCAGTTGGGTCAAATTAAGTTTTTGGTGAGCTTAAAATCCTCAAGCCACCTTTACACTTCTTCAGGATATTGATAAATACAACTTCTAGCAAGCAATGTAGTTCCTCCTGCACAAGTGTTCATACTTTGGTTGGACAAACTGCACTTTCCTCAGCATTTCAGAAGGCAATCAAGAGTCAACCACATTTCCATTGTTCAGCAGTCGCATCTGTCAAATAGCAAAAACAGTTTCCTTTCTTTAAAAAAGGAGATAATGTGGACCTGTGATTACTTGGTAGCTCGTGGCTTGTTCATTCTACTTCCTGTTACTGAACTGGAAGTGAAGTCCAGTTGCTTTGGTAGAATTGATCATCAAGTCTCTCCATTGTTTGCTTCAGAATTTGGTTTCCTGATCCAGCACCATTGAGATAAATGCTACTGGCTTATTATAAAACACCACTGGATGCAACATTCTGTCTATGTAGGCTTTGTCTGGGCAGTTGTACCAGGTCTAAATATAACTTGTACAAAAAGAAAAAAGATACAACTGTTACCACAACATTGTTGTGACATGCATAACTGTGGGTTTAATGTCACAAAGTGGGACTCATGTACTTAGTACTAGGTTACCACAGTCCAATTCCAGCTATTACTTGATAGATTAAAAAGGAATTGCTCAGCAATTGGGCATTCCAAAGCACCATCCACTCAGTGTAACTTCAACCCATACCAATTCAATATTTTTCTTAGAAACTAGAAAAGTATCCAGCCCATTAGCTAAACAACTTGAATAGAAGCAGGTGCTCAAATTTCACATCTGACACTTCAGAGCCCCACAACAGCCATCTCCACTTTTATAAAAGCCTGAGTTACTTGTTCACCCACTAACACTACACATACATCCTATTACCAAACAACTGCTCACTGCAGTTGATATTTTCATACTCTCCACTACACCCCCCCAAAAAAATCTCCCAGCAAGTTACATTTGACTGGAAAAAAAATCTTTCACCACCTTGAAATTATGTTTTTAAACACCTATACTTCTGGCATTTGGTATATTATCAATACTTATACCACAGCAAGCTTTTCCAACTATTCTAAGTCTCTTCCTTAAGTGAAAACGTACTGCTCCATATCTCAACCCAGGTTTCAGAATACAGCTGGGTTTTTGTATTAAATTCTTAGCTTCTTCCTTCTCCTGATGTTTGATTTTCCATACTAATCTGCCTTATCAAGAGGTTTATCCTTCCATAAAGGAAATTGATCACATCAAATGCACAGCATGAGAAAGGCTATTCAGGCCAACTCATTTGTGCCAACATGTTACATAAGTTTCCATTCAGTCCATCTGAGCTCAGGAGAATTTTTATTGCTCGGTCTGCTGTATTTTATGTAGCTAGCACTCCTCACATCACAAGCCTGTTAGTAAATGGCATAACTTGTCTCATCCAAAAACCACACTTTCAAACTGTGTCTATTTATAAGGACTCAATTGGCTTACTAGTTAATGTGCATCACCTGCATCCAATTAATATACAATTAAGTGTTCTTGTCTTGTTCCTTTGGGAAACATGAAAGCTATTTGCTTCAATCGTGTACTGATTGCAAGTTTCACATTATGACAAATCGCCAAGAAAAGAAATTCCTTCCCACTTCCTGATTCAATTCAGCAGGCATGATGAAGGGATCAGTTGGAGGAGGAGGTGAGATTGGAATTTGGGATGAGAGTGTAAGGTTCTTGGTGGATCAGGGTCTTTCAGATGAGATGCTAAATCCAGGTCACACCAAATGGATGACAGATGGCCTTTCATGACCATTGTCATTGTGTTGTTTGGAGGGAATCATGACATGTGAACCACTTGAATATTTTTCTGGGAGACATGATCAGGCACAAGTCTTCATTACACAATGTCTGCACTGAACAAGACAGAGCAAAGGGCTGACCTTATCCGGTCTCAGTTCGTTCTCATCCTGTTCCATGGTTTGTGCACCAGCAAAACGGAGGCTAATAAATTCAGATCAATTCAGAGATATTACTGGATTGAACAAAACAGCCCATTAATTTTAATTGTCTGCTCTATTGGAGCAGTTAATTATTCTGTGCATCATGAAATGAGGTAAAAACAGTTAAGGCAATTCAGTTTCAAAGAAACTTGCAAAGAATCTGCAAAACCTAACCTAATTTAAAGAAGAAATCCATGAACGAAGCGTTTTTGGTGTGAAGATCACCTCCTTGGAATACTTAAAAATCAAGATTCTTTTGTGACTCTTCTTCTGTCCTACCTCTTTCTTATAACAAAAGCTGTTTTTAACCAACCTGTTAGGTCACACTTCTGGATCAGATTTGAACAGAGGCTACATAGCCCAGAGAAAATGGAATTTGAACAGAGGCTGTAATGCCCAGAGAAAGCAACATTGCCACTGCACCACAAGACTTCTCCCTTTCCCTGCTACGCTGAACTGAATTCAAGATGCTTTGCGGGTCAGGTCACTTTGTCATTGCGGATGAAATGTGATGAGAAATAACTATTTTCATCCCTTGGCTTGAGCATGTCGTACAATTATTGACAATGCATATTTTTTTATTGGAACTGTAGTAAATGTGAGTTCAGTTTGAGACATGAAGGCCTTGAAGTGATTTTGTGGAACACTGACTTGTGTGATCTGAAAGGTGATTAGTAAACAAGAGAACTCAGATTCTGTGACAGTCAAGGAGGGGAAAGGTTGACAAATACTATATAGAAGCTGAAGTTACATTCTATGATTTTGAAAAGAAATTCCTCGGTCTTCTTTTCACTAAAGGTGTTGAAATTTAAAATCTTTGTGACAAAACTTGGGAAGTGTTTGCAGATTTGAAGCAATTAATTTGGACTAAGTGTTTACGTTCCACTCAAACTCCTTCCCACCCTCCCTCATTTAATTCCAGAAACGTATCCTTCTGTTCCTTTCTGCAAGTGTGTTTTTCCTTAGCTTCTGAGTGAACAGAGCAGCAAAAGAACTGACGACCTATGTTTATAGATGTTTTTAATCAAATGTTCAGATATGGTATGACACACCTCTGGAGCAGATGGGGCTTGACCCTAGGACCTGAACCTACTCCCTAGAAACCCACCAGTGCGCATTTATCTACGGCCTTTGAAATAGTAAAACATTCCACTGATGCGTTAAGCAAAATTTGACACCGAGTCACATAAGCTGGAAGTGCAAATGTTCACTAATTTAGTAGTTCTGTAAAGAGGTAGGTATTAGGGGGCGTCTGAAAGAAGGAAAGAGAAAGGTTTTTGAAGGGGATTTAAACGTCCAGTGTTCAGCAGCTGAAAACATGGCCACCAGCAGTGAAGTGATTAATTTTGGGGATATTTGGTAATCTTGAATTTGAAAACAGAGGTGAAACTTTAAAAATTGGTGCGCAACTGGACTGGTGCTAACTGTGGGTGACCGAGTACCAATTTGATGGGGGAACAGGAATTGGTGCGAGTTAGATATAACAGCAGAGATTTGGGTCACCTCATGTTTTGAGTTGGAGTGAACCCAAGAACATAAGGAATGGAAGCAGGGTGACACCATTTAGCTGATCACGATTGCTCACTACTGTTCAGTGCAATCATGGATGATCTTTGGCATCAGTTCCATTTCCCACTGATTGGCAGATCCCTCAATTTGCTAAAAAGCTGTCTGCCTCAACCCTCGCTACATTCAGCGATGTCGCATCCACAACACTCTATGTTAAAGTATTCCAAAGATTGAGGGAAGAAATGTTTCCATATCTCAATGCTAAACGATCAGCCCCTTATCCTGAGATTATTCTGGATTCCTCATCCATGGGAAATGGGTCCCCTCTGTTGCCCTTGGTGCAGTGCAATAGTTAATTCTAGCGATATCAAGGCATGGAAGAATAATTCAGGAACAATGCACTGAGGCAGGGGCAGATTTGATGGAGGTGGAAAGATTGTCATACTGGACATGCAGATCCCAGTGTGAAACCTGACTTGACAGAGTCTAAATTTTAATTTAATTTCTGTTTACAGCTGAGTTAGCAACTGAACATACTCACAAGACGCTAGCAATGAAATTTGAAACAAAAATACAAAAGCTTATTGCACAAAAGAAAATAAATGAACTGTATAACACCATATAAGAACCATTGTGAAATCTCATTACAAACATCAAAAACAATGATTCATCACTTTTATCCCATTAGTGCCCTTACAGATACCCAAACCTTGATGAAAAGTCTTCGAGCACTACACTGAAGTTTCCTACTCAGCTAGCAGAGCTGTAATCAGTTTCCATTCGGTGCATTTATGTTCACTGGACGCAATTTTTTTTCAGATAATGTGTCGCCCTGACACCTTTAAAATAAGTTGGCCTTTTTAAATTAAGTTCAGCTCGAGACTGTTTAATGTGGATTCTTTCAATGTATACCTTCAAAACTTGTGTTGGATGTTTCCAAGTCTGAGATCTCCACTGTCTTCTGCTTCCAGCGCTTTTTTTCCCACTGACTTCTGAACATTCCAGGACTTCTCCCATCCCTGATGGCTTGCAGACTGCTAAGGTTGTTACAGGCCTCTTTCCCCTGAATGATCCTGCTTCCGACCCCCCTTTCTCTGGTGGTCAGAAGATTCAAGACAGCAAACAACTTAGCAATTCTCACCCCAGCTGACTTGCTAGTAATCTGGCCGAAGTCAAATGACTTCTTTGAAGCGCTCTTTGGAAATCAATGTTCAAAATTCTGTTCTGACCTGAAAGATTGTCGTAACTTCTCAGAAAAGATTTTTCCTTTAATTCTGAACCCATCTCCTCAAGGAACAATGAATTCACTTTGAACCTTCATAACAGACGAGCAGGGGTATACAACTGTGACTATACAAGGCCCTGATCAGAATTCATTCCAAATTTCCCTTGAATTGAACAGCACGCTCAGACTATTTCAGTGGGCAGTTAAGAGTTAGAAGCATTGCTGTTGGTCCGGAGTCACATGATGGCCAGATTGGGTAAAGACAGCAGATTTCCTTCTCTAAACAACATCTTTGAAATAAATGGGTTTTTGCAACAAACACTAGCAGTTTCATGGGCAGTACGACTTAGACTAATTTCCAACTCCAGGTTGAATTTAATTTAAATTCCAGCAGCTTGCTGGCTTATTAGCCTCTGTCTTATTAATCCAGTGACATTACTGCTACACCACCAAGTCAGGAGGTAAAATAAACAGTTTGAGACCTCTTAAAATGAAAAATAAAGCACATACTTATTCAAAGATTTTAAGGTTTTCTGAATGGAATAATATCATTCAAAAAATTTACCTCTGGTGATATAAACAATGAGAGGAAAGTTGTGACAATTTATAGGAGGTAAAAGATGGAAATATCAGATAAGAACTGTGAGGGGGTCTCTTCAGGTTTCTGTGTATCCATGATATTGCAGAGTGGGCAGATTTCCAAGT
Organism: Chiloscyllium plagiosum; assembly: GCF_004010195.1. Taxonomy (NCBI): domain Eukaryota; kingdom Metazoa; phylum Chordata; class Chondrichthyes; order Orectolobiformes; family Hemiscylliidae; genus Chiloscyllium; species Chiloscyllium plagiosum. Next base: position 6,920,792 of record NC_057751.1, read on the forward strand.
TTGTTTTTTTCTGCTTGAATAGTAACAGCATCTCATTTCTTCCCCTGTCTCTCGCTGAGTGATTGAAGCGAATAAGGTAGATGTGCTCAGGTTCAAGCAAGAACGAAATTAGGAAGACAGTGAAGAAACATTTAAAACCTCCTGAGTAATGCAGTAGCATCATGCGTTAACACAGGATAACTGGCTAGAACAGTTTAATTCAATTCGATGGGAGTGAATCATAGGCTCTGTGCTTACCAGGGTTGAAGGTCAGTTACATCGTAAAAGCAAGACTGCATGATGAAGGGAGTCAGAAAAAGCCTCACTCAGTGTTGTCTGTGCTACTGTAAATTATGAGTGGGAAGCATCAGGAGGTACTAAAAAAGATATAAACCACCAATTTTTATGAAGCTTCAGGACAAAAGAATGTGGTTAGTACTCCTTGAGGTACATCCAACACTGTCTGATCATCATATAGAAATTCAGAAGAGAATTGATTTTCAATCTGTGGGAGAGACAGTGAAAAGAAGAAAGGGAGTCTGCTGAAAACTGAGATTGTGCTCAGTGAAACTGTTAATAATTAACCATTAACTGTTAATGTTGTATGAGCATCAGAACATTGGAATTGCAATGCATGCCTAACTTGGTGCAAAGCTGAGACTTAAACAAAGAGGTTGGAGGAGAAAAGTATTTAGTGAGAGCAACTAATATGAGAGCTCTGAAATTACACAGTGCTTTACTGAATTCATATGTGAGTGAAGTGTCCATCCATTTACTTGCTCTCTTCACTGAACAAGTTGAAGAATTTCATGTCAAGTTATCAAACGCTCCTACAAAGCACTTTAAGAGCTAAAGTGTTTGTGTGCAAGAAGCTCAAGGATCTTAAATCACCTGAGCTTCATTGAAACCGCACAGGTTCTTGTGTTTTCCTCAACTTCTCTCTCCTCTTGCTTCTTGCATAGATGCACCAAAAGATGAATCATTTTCCTAAAGAGTGCAACCAGCAATTTTTGGCGAATTACCACGCAATGAAAACTTACATTTGCGGGTGTGTAGTGATTGGAAGGAGGGCCAGGTGCATCTCGTCGAGTATGAGTTCCCTAATTGGGAAGCCAGTCAGGGAGGCCTGGCTGACAAATATAACAAGAGATTCAGAGACTGGCTCTGAGCAAGTGAGTCAGAACCCATGTACTGTGCACAGGTAAGTAAAGGGTGACTTAGTGACGGGATACCAGCCTCTGTGCAGTTTTTTTGAGGATGATAGAATTACTGTGATACTATGACTAAGCTTGTATTCGGAGGACCAGGCTCATTCTCTGGGGACATGGATTCTCAACATGATGAGCGAGCTCAGAGCCAGTCCCTAGAATGAGGAGACTTTCTGAATTTCCTGTCCATATCTGTCAGCTGGTACGATACAAACTCAATTTTTTGAAAAATCTGGAACTGCAAGGTGTCCTCCATAATGGTTGCCAAGAAATACCATCACAAAAGAATTCATCTTATTTGCAAATGTTCTTTTGGAGAGAATATTTGTTTTAGCATGTTTGTGACTCCGGACCCACAACAACATGGTTGATTCTCCAACCTGTGAAGTGGTCTCCTGATGAAGGACTCCAGCCTGAAACATCGATTTTCTTGCTCCTCTGATCATCGATTTTCTTGCTCCTGACCTGCTGTGCTTTTCCAGCAACACACTTTCAACTCTGATCTCCAGCACCTGCAGACCTCACTGTCTCCAAGTGGTCTCACAAGCCTCTTGTTCAAAGGCAATGAGGGACAGGCAACAAATGCAAAGGCACATTTATCTGAAAAATCTTGAATTTGTCCCTGTTGAGACTAACTGTAAGCTTAATGTGCTATTTTGAAAATGTTGTTCTTGATTGGACATGGCTGCCAAGCATAGCAATTATTTCCATTTGTTCTTGCACTTGAGCATGTGGTCACTTTTCAGAACTGCTACAGTCAGTATGCTGAAGTTTGTTGTCATAATGCTTCTCCGTAGAGAGTTCTAGAATTTAGGCCACATAGCACTGCAAGAACAACAATATATTTTCAAGTTAGAATGATATGCAGCACAAATGGGAATTTAGAAGCGTTGTTGTTCTCAAGTGCTTGCTGCCCTAGTTTTTCTAGCCAGTGGCTGTCTTTGATTTGGCTGGTGCTGTTGAACCTATTGAGTTACTGCAGTTCATCTTGTAGACAGTACACACTGAAGCCACTGTGCGCTGGTATTTCTGAGATTAATTGTTCTAAGTTGGTGGATGGACTGCTCATGCAGTGAACTTGGGAATTAGAAATGAGAATGTCTATTCAACCAATCTTAATGCATCTAGCCGGTTATCTCCATGGTAACATCCCAAGTGTTCTATCCACGATTCCAGGACAGATTTGTTTTCTGAGAAAACAAGTTTTTCAGGTTTGTTGTGTGAATAAATTGCTGCAGTAACTTCTGAGGAACAGAACATGATACCATGTAATATTTCATGTGGGCCTGAAATGGGACATAACTCAATAATATATTTCGTACCTTTCAGAGTCATAGAATCAAACAGCACAGAAACAGACCCATCAGTCCAACCAGTCTATGCCGAACACAATCTCAAACCAAACTAGTCCCACCTGCCTCTCTGTGCCCCACATCCCTCCAAACCTTTCCTATGCGTGCACTTGTTCAGATTTCTTCCAAACATTGTCATTGTGCCCACATCCACTGCTTTCTCAGGAGGTTAATTCCAAAAGCAAACTGCCATCTTGTGTGAAATATTTGCCCCTCGTGTCTTTTTTAAAACTTTCTCCTGAAAAATGTGTTCCCTAATCTTGAAATCCCCATTCTAGGGAAAAGACACTTACCATGAACTCTAGCTATACCCCTCATGATCTTACATAAGGTCACCTCTCAACCTCCTAGCTCCAGTGAAAAAAAATCCCAGTCTATCAGGTCATTCCTTATAAACCTTCTATACCAGGCAGCATCCTGGTAAATCTCTTTTGAGCCCTGTCCAGCTTAATATCCTTCCTATTACTAGGTGACCAGAACTGGACACAGTATTCCAGAAGAGGCCCCACCAATGTCCTGTACAACCTAACTCCTCACCTTCCCAACTCCTACACTCAAGGACTGAGCAAGAAACATCTTTTTAACCATCCTGTCTATATGTGTCGCAAACTTCAAAGAATGATGCACCTGAACCCCTTGGTCCCTCTATTCTACAACACTACTCAAGGCCCTGCTATTAATTGTTTAAGTCCTACTCTTGTTTGTTGTATCAAAATGCAATACCTAGTGTGCCAAGTATATAACGCAGAAAGAATGTCCATCAAAGAAATGAGGTTAGAGGATAAAATGACAATTTTGATGTTCTCAATGGGCTCCTGAAAGCAATGTGATGGGCTGTTCATGGCTTAAGAAGTTTCCAAGACATCAAGCATTTGCACTGTTTTTTGCTGATATGAGGAGGGGAAAGCAGAATGTTTTCGATAACAGATGGTTCCAAGTTGTGTCGGGCAACAGAGGAATATGTAAACACTTGGTAAGTCATTGAACTCATGGTTTCTTCAGCTGTTTAGAGGGGAAGCTGTTGTGTCCAAGGTGAGAGAGCAGATGAAAACAAGGAATGAAACAACCCAAGAGTGAAGAATGCCAAGTAGACCAAATATTATGATTGCAACCAGACCGAATTGGATGTGGGTATGGATTAATAGTGTGTGGAAAATCTTTCAAAATTACTGAAGGACAGGACTGGAAATTAAGTATATATATTGTTCGAGATGGATTGGAATCCTGATAATTATGGGCTCTTAGCATAATAAATTTCGATAAATAGCACTTGGAGACTAGATTAGGCCATTCAATCCTTTGATTCTGTTCCATAATTCAATCAAATCATGGTTGATGTTGTTGTGCTCTCAGCCCCAATTTCCTGTCCAACCTCTGTATCCCTTGATTCCCTTTTCTTTCAAAAAATCTATATTATGCTGCCTTAAATAAATTCAATCAAGGAGTTTCCATTCTCTCAGCAGAGAATTCTATAGACTAATGACCTTCAACGTCACTATCGTCCTGATGGAGAAAGTTTTATCTGTCATTATAACAGATGCATGTCTGACTCCACCCTGGAAGAATCTCTGTTTTTCTGAGAAACCTCAATCTCCCTCCTGTTTAATACATCCAAATAAATTGCACGCACGGACAGCCTGCAGCAGAATTACTTGTCTCTTTCCACCCTTGTTCACATCACTAATTGTGAAGCAGTAACAAGGAGAAAGGCACAAATTGAACAGCAGCACGAACCAAACTGAACTGAGGAGGTGTTACAAAGTGGATAGTTAAGCAGCATTTGATGAGGCGTCACAAGAGACATCTGCAGCTGCAGTGAAAGGTCTCAGAATAAAGAAAGATGTTCCTCATTGGAAGAAAAATAATCTTGTAAAGTAAGAAAGGAAAGATTATAATTTGTGATGAGTTTTAATTAAATGTGCATTACCTGTCAAGTTGCAAAAGGCCCAAGTCTCCTTGGCTTCAGCTAATCATGCGTGAATTATATCGTGAAAGTGTTTTGGATTGCAGATGATTTCAACCAACATGAGGCAGAAGCAAGTTCAGGGAAAAGGGTAAACAATTTATAAATGCAAAGGAACTTGGGAACTGAGTGGAATATTCAGAAGTATTGAACTGGATGGGGAGCTTATCTTAGATGAAGGAGTGTTAGCAAAATGGTAGTCTTTAAAATTGTGAAGCAAGTTCACTGGGAAGATTTCATCATTTGTCAAGGAATACAAAACATCAGGCCGTTATGACAGTGTAGTTACGAACACATCTAATGTTTGTCATGGTTACTGCATGTGGGAGCTCCTAGATGCCAGTGTGCACCAGGGCATAGACATCTGCACAAAGTGTTTGTGGTTTGATGAACTTAGCCTCCAGCTCAATGAGTCTAAGCCAAAGCTACAGACAATGCGACTCTTCCCAGAAAATTTACCTGGAATTGCAGTACTGGGATGTGGTCCCACCATTTTGGATAGGGTCCTCTGATTTGGTGAATGGTCATGGACAGGGGAGTGTGACTGCAGCTGGGTTCAGGGAAGGAGACTCCGAGAGCAGGAAAGGTGTCTAGACATGGTCCAGTGAGGTCTGAGGTTCCTTCAGCTTTTTTGGTGGAGAGAAAGGAATGCAGGGTGGCCTTTTACAGGAAACCATCCAAACGACAGGTGTCATAAGAGATGCGGTGGTACGATGGAAGCAGTATATTGAAGGAATTGGCACTGTTCCGTGCAGCAATGACCAAGAATCCAGAAAGTTGTGTTGCCTGGTGGGGACAAAGGTTCAAGACAGAACTGGAGAGAAACTAGGATTGGGAGGGGCAGGATCCACGTGGTTCATTTCAGTACCAAAGACATCGACAGGTCAAAGAAAGAGGTTTTACTCATTGCAGTTAGGCACCAAGTGATGATGCAGAGTCTCAAAAGGAATAATCTCTATTGTTATCCAAGCCACGTCCAAATTAGCACAGGGCTAGGAGGATCATCGAAATGAATAAGTGGCAGAAACACTAGTGAGCTTGAAGAGGATTCCAATTTAAGGGGCATGAGTACCTGGATTGGAGCAAGTGTGGGATAGACCTTTGGGGTGATCCAAACCTGAATTATGCACAGACCAGAGTTTTATTATGCATCAGCTTTTTAAAGCATTGGTGACACTATATTTGGAGCCCTTTATGTAGTACTGGTCTCCTTTTCCAACCAGCGATATTATGCATTGAGATATTCATGGAACAAATGGCTGGAATGGGGAAAGGTTGGACAAGCCTGGCTTTTTATCAGCTGAAGTTCAGTGATGCATCTTGAATGAAATGTATCCCGTCAGAAATTGTCGAGGTGAATGTGGAACAGTGATTCCCTTTTGTGGGAAATTCTAGGCCATAGGTCCATTGTTCTACTTAATGACAGAAATAAGGATGAATTATATTCTTGCAGAGTGGTATGAGTCTTAGCAACTCTCGAATTGGAAAGTTAGCAGAAGCTGAGCTTGTCCATATTTTTAAGGCAGAGGTCGTGAGGTTCCTGATGAGCATGAGCTGAAGGTGGAGTAATTAGATTGGCCATGATCTGGTGGAGTGGTAGAACATGTCTCAGGAATTTACTCCTGGTCTGTGTTCATATGATCATTACAGACAACTCAGCAGATGCCTGTCTTTCCGAGACTGATTATTATACAGAGAAACCTCGATTATCCAAACCAGATGGGCGGGCAGTATTTTGTTCGGATAATTGATTATTTGGATGACTGATCCAATGCCTCTCCTCTGGGACTCGGAGTTCCCTCTTTCCTCTCTCTGCCTGCCTTGCTCCTGCTCTCTGTCTCAGTGTCTGTTTCTGAGCAGACACACATTTGTGTTTAATGGACCTGCAGCCTTTGCTGAAGCCTCTCCCTGCTTCTGCTTTACTTCAATAGGATTGACAGAGGGAGCACCCTGAGTCCTCTCCCTGTTCAGGAGACGAGGCAGTAGCACAGTGGGTCAGTAAACTCCTCCCTTCCCCCAAAGCTATATGCCTTCAACTCTCCACATTTCCAGCCAGTGGATGAGGAGTGAAGCTGCCAGATACCTCTTACCTCTTCATCCCAATGTGACTCTGGAACAAAATGAAGTAACGGAATGGAGTCGGTAGCCGGACTGGACACCAACAGCAAGACTGCTGCTGCCTTTGAGTCTCAAAGTAGTCTACACACACAAAACTTACTACTTATCTGCAGCTTGTAGATAAGTTCCCACTCTGTACAGGACAATGCTGGAGGGATTATCTGGGGTCTTTACAGGTATTTGAGAATATTCAGCACTCTGAATTTGCCCAGATTGTCATTCTGCCCGTCCTCGTTGGAAGGGGAGAGAGAGAGAGAGTGAGATAGAGAGAGAGGCCAGTCTTTTGGAGACGGTGCTTGGGCTCTTATCGATGTCCAGAACTGTTCTTGGCAGCATTTCAATCAGCCGATTTCACTTTTAATCAATGTGAACAAAAGACACGATCATGTTGGTAACACCTCTTTGATGTAATGTTTGCACAGGACCTTGAGATCTTCTTCGGATAATCCGAAATTTGGATAATCAAGGTTCCTCTGTATACAAATTGCATGGTGCAGTTGAAATGAAGAGCAGAGCTCTGGTGGATACTTGTAAGGCGGAAGTAAGTCAAATAACTGAGAAAGGAGAGAGGACCACTGTCTCTTCTCAACTGAGATGTCACAGAATGACAAGTTCTGCTTGGAGCATGAGTACCAGTACATCTGGGCTGAATGGCCTCCTTCTATGCTGGAAATTATGTCCACACAGTTAAATTTTAGCACTAGTATATTGTCAATACGATTGCCAAATCAGCAAAGAAAGCATGACACTTACACAAGCCTCTTCCACAGTGTCAAAGTGTCTCAAATTTCTTCATGGCCAGTGAAATGCTTTTCGAATTGCAGTCAACGTTGTTGTGTTGGAAACATAACAGCCTGTTTGTGCACAGCAAACTCCTGATCATATTCAGTAGGTTCTGTTCATACATATTAAACATCTTGTTGATGAAGACAACATGGGAAACAGATTGTCAACATTGAGTTGGAAATGATACCTCGATTATGGATTTGCTGTTGTGGCTCAGTGGTAGCGTCCCTGGTTCTGATCCAGGAGGCCTGGGTGTTTTCCAGAGGCATATAATATCATCGTGGAATAGGTTGATGAGAAAATAGGTTAAGACTGTTGCGCACAGTAGTAATGTCTCTGTCTCTTGCCCAGAACACCCAGGTTTAAGTCCCATCTGCTCCAGATGTGTGTTAAAATATCTCGAAACAGGTTGATTAGAAAATATTGACATGCTGTCTGAACTCTCAATCCTTGTTCCCTATTTAATCTGAACAAAGCTAAATCCTGAAAAATTACAGAAGTTTCAGGGCTCTTGTGACATAGTGGCAGTGTCCCTGACTCTGGACTAGTGTGTCTGCTTTTAGGTCCCATCCTCTCCAGAGTTGTGTCATGCCATGACTGAGTATATTGATTAAAAATATCTGCCTAGATGCAAGTATATATATAAAGAAAAATCACCCAACACTACAAGAAGTGTTTGGCGGAGGAGATGTAAGCTCTGGGGAGAGCAACAAACAGTCGCTACAAAAGTATTCTCTTTGTCTTTCTCTTCTCAAATAAGTCTTGAGGTCCTCCGAACAACTAACTCTCTTCTGTCCGACTAACTACCATTACACTCAGTTATTTTGTCCCTTAATGGGGGAAACAGCCCTACTGAGAGCCAATTAATTGTCTGCTGCTCGCAAGTTGCATTCCCAGGTTCTGCTGAGCACTGTACAGTTTTGGCCTTGCAACAGGAGAGTTGGCAGTACCACAGACTGCAGCCCAGGCATTTGCTACAGTTATTTTATACAAATCAATCTTCCACAAATTTGTTAAAACCTTTCTCATCTATATTTTCTTTTTGCTTCTTTGAAGTATGTTTTGTCTTTCTTGCTTTTATCCCATGTATTCAGCACCTCCAGATTCTAAACTCTAGAGCTGGTAAGATTGCTTAGTTTGCGTCAATTTAAGATTGACTTTCAGCCTCTCTCTGTTAGTCTCCTGGCTCTGTCCAAGCATGAAGTCATCCATACTAGCTGACCAGCTGTCTCTGATCTTGACTCTTTGATGAACAACGCAATTCCACTCAAACCATTTCACTCATTCTTTTCTGACTGCTTTTCGTTTCTTCAGCTCTGAGGTTCAAACAATAATTGATAAATTACGTTGAGAGGTTCAGAAAGGAATTGTGTTGTTATCAAGGGAAAAACTGGATAATAGAACAGTAGCACTTATAGACAGTGAAAGTGACTTCAGAAGAGCAAAATCAGCTCACTTTTTGTCTGTTAATTACATGGTTTCAGTTTGACAATGGCACAAAAGTGAGGGCCTGACTTGTCAATATGGAGTTCAGTATCCAAAGCGCAGCATCGTGAAATTAACATGAGAATGTTGTCCCCAGTAACTCCAGTGCATTTCACATATTTAGTTAAACCATACAGATGATGCTTAATTTCTCTTAATGTGGCATATGTTAAGATGTTTATCTCTTGGCACCAGTGCTACCCACTGCTGACCTTACCTGGTCTGGCTAACGTGTGATGACAAATCCATAGTAAGTGGGTTGATTCTTAACTGCTTTCTGGGCAATAAGGATGGGAAATAAATGTTGGTCTAGCAAGTGACAGACGCATCCTCTTCAAGAATAAAATAAAGGGACTAGTCCTCACTGCTATTCCATATGAACTTGCAAATGAGGGACAGAATTAGGCCATTCAGCCCCATGACCTTGTACTTACATTGAATATAATCAAGGCTGATCTGTGTATGTTTTGAATTCCTCATTCTCATGTATCCATGGTAACCTTTGATTTTCCTTGCCAACCAACAATCTACGTACCTCATCCTTCAAAGTGTTTAATAGTCCCACGTCCACCGCCTTGGAAAGCAGAGGATGCCAAAGTGGAAAGGAAGATTTCCATTCACACGAGCGAATGTGTGACCATTAAATCTAAATATAAACTGGTAGTGCAGAGAAATGGACAGACTAGTGAGCTGATTGAAATCAGAGGCTGAATAATGTTATATAGGATTTACTGTGAACATTGAAGCTCCAATAATGATGAGAAAATAAGTTACACAAAGATAGCAAAGTGGCCAGTTCGCTGCAAGCGATCTGGTTAATTAGCTGACCTGACAGGAGAGGCTTCTTTTTCAGGGCAGACAGTTCCACTTTTGGTTGCAACGATAAAATCATCATTGTCTCATTCGAGAGAGATGATGTGGAGATGCCGAAGTAGTAGGACTGGGGTGGACAAGGTCAAAAATCAAACAACACCAGGTTATAGTCCAGCAGGCTTATTTGGCACCAGGTTATAGTCCAACAGGTTTAATTGGAAGCATTAGTTTTTGGATTTTCCACAGCCACCTGATGAAGGAGCAGTGTTCCGAAAGCTAGTGCTTCCAGTTAAACCTGTTGGACTATAACCTGGTATTGTGTGATTTTTAACTTCGTACACCCCAGTCCAACACCAGCATCTCCAAATAAGGTTTATTTGAAATTGCAAGCTTTTGGAGCTCCATTGCTTCCGCAGACGTGGTATCCCCTATCACTGGAACTCTGAAAGCTTGGAATTTCAAATAAACCTGTTGGACTATAACATGATGTCATTTGATTTTTGACATTAGAGAGAAAGAGGGAACTGGTGGTGAGTTTAACCTGAGGGTCAACAGACCTCAGGTGAGGGTGAGAACGTAGGATCTTCAGCATAACCTCAGGCATTTCAGGAACTGAAGCCAAGCTGTTGCTGTCACTGTGCATAGCAAGATCAGCCGGCAAGCTGACTGAGCAAACTAACCCTGAATAAAATAAATCATGTTCCCAGAAAAACCAAAGGATTGTTCTCTCATTAGAAAGAGACAAGTAATGTGTTCAACTTGAGGCAAATGGTGAGGGCGATAAGGCAGGATCTTCCTGGTGTTCTCATCCAGCTTGGGAATTGATTCCCTTTTATTTGGGGTTGTTTAATCAAGGACCTTATGTCATTCCCACCCTTTCTTGAGTTAGTGTACTTTTGAGTGTGCAATTATTTCTGATCAGGCGAAAGTGGCTATTGCAGATGCTGGAGATTAGAGTCAAGATTAGAATAGTGCTGGAAAAGTATAGCGGGTCAGGCAGCATCCGAGGAGCAGGAAAATCAACGTTTCGGGCAAAAGCCCTTCATCCAGCTGTATTCTTTGAAACATCCCACTGCAAAAATCGCGTCACCACATTGACTGTTGTTCAGTGGATAACCTCACTGTGTTGATTGTAACGATGCCAGCCAACGAGACCTCAGAATCTGAAACAGAAACAGACATTGCTGAAAAAGCTTAGCTGGTGGGCCAGCCCTGAGTTCTAAGGGAGGATCAATGGACCCGAAACATTAACTCTGATTTCTTTCCTCAAATGCTGCTCGACCTGCTGAGCTTATCAAGAGATTTCTGACATTGAAAGACTGCGTATGTGTAGCACTGTGCACACGATGTGGGCGGCACGGTGGCACAGTGGTTAGCACTGCTGCCTCACAGCACCAGAGACCCGGGTTCAATTCCCGCCTCCGGCGACTGACTGTGTGGAGTTTGCACGTTCTCCCCGTGTCTGCGTGCGTTTACTCCGGGTGCTCCGGTTTCCTCCCACAGTCCAAAGATGTGCAGGTCAGGTGAATTGGCTATGCTAAATTGCCCATAGTGTTAGGTAAGGGGTAAATGTAGGGGTATGGGTGGGTTGCGCTTTGGCAGGGCGGTGTGGACTTGTTGGGCCGAAGGGCCTGTTTCCACACTGTAAGTAATCTAATCTAATCTAATCTAACACATCCCAGCCACTGAGGTACAATAAGGGTCATCACAGTTGTAACATAGGAAAAATAGCAGCCAGTTTCTGCGCAAAGAATAATGTGTTAATGCCAAAATAGTGTCAGAGGGTCATTAATCTGGAGTTCTCTCCCCTGGAGAGGGGTGCAGACTGGATGTTTGAAATTATTTTAAAAAATTAATATCAATAAATTCAGTTCTGAGGAAGGGTCACTGAACCTGAAACATTAACTCTGATTTCACTTCGCAGACGCTGCCAGACCTGCTGAGCTTTGCCAGCCATTTTCATGTCCGTATCTGATTTCCAGCATCCACAGCTCTTCCAATTTTTATTTCACAGAATCTGAATTTCCTCATTGGGGCAGTTGCTTTGTCAGCCCCAGCTGACATTTAAAATGGGTGACTGTCAGAGATATGTCACTCTGTTGCCTGACTCTGAATGAGGCAGTACTAAAGTCAATGACCGTTCATGTGTCAAGACTTTTCAATCTTTCAGTCAGATCATGTATGACCTGTATCTTAACTCTATCTTGGTCTTCTAATTCTTACCATGTAAACGAACAATACAGAAGAAGACTGTCAACCCATCTTGCTATTTACCTGGCAGAGCTATCTAGTTAATCTCTCTGTCTTTTCACATCACTCTGTATTTTCTTCCTATCAACCAATTGCTTAACTCCCCTTTGAATGCAGTCATTGAATCTGTTTCCACCCCTCTTTCCAACAAAGCGTTCTTGATTGTAACCATTCAACGTCTAAAATTGGTTTCACAGTTTTGCCTCTGATTCATTTAAAAGAGCATCTGAAATTTATATCTTCTTGTTACCAATCCAATATCCATTCAGAATAGTATTATCTTATTTACTCTCCTCAGAATGATCCATTATAATGATCCATCCCAAATCCACTGTTAATCTCTGTTTTGAGAACAACCTGGGATTCATAAATCTCTCTACAATACTAAAGACATTCACCTGCAGTACCATATCAGTCAATTTTCTCTGGACCCCATCCTAGATGTTGATGTCCTTCCTGAAATGAAGGACTTAGAATTGAACACAGTCCTGCAGCTGAGATCCAACTAGGGTGTTCAGCACAACTCCCTTAGCTTTGAATTCTATTCTGCTGGCTCATAGGTCTGATGATCCCAAAAGGATTTGTTTTGGAATATTCAATTGCCTGATGGTCAACAGCTTTTAGCAGAGAAGAGAGTTTGAGGTGACCACTGCTTTTTGTCTGAAGAGATACTTCCTTCTGGTGACCATCGATGGAAAATAATCATGAATGAGAATGTGGACTTCGCTTCCTTGGATGAAAAATGCTCAGGTTGTCCACAGTATCCCTTGCTGCTTCAGAGACCTCTCCATATTCTGGGATTGAGGATCAGGCTTTGCTGATTTCAGCAGCTCAATAATACAAGCTTTACCGAGTGACCAACTCTGCATGCCTGAGTGATGAGATGAAAATAAGGCTCACCGTTGTATGAGTCGCTTCCTACAATCTCTTTGAACAAAAATTGAAAGATCTTGGATCTAATTCACTAAAGTACTGACACGACTTTCAATTCAGGCAAAATTTTTGTCTCATTTATTTAATTTTCACGATTGCTAGGCAACACCATGTCTTAGCATGAATTTAAATGTCCTTAATATCTCAGAAAAGAAACTTAATCGAGAAGAAGCTACAAATGACATGCTTTGAAAAATGAGCATTTCTCCAGCTTGAACACCTAATTGATTTTTTTTAAAAATCTAATTTTAGCAACATGATGATTCAGAGGTTATCAGATGGATTATTAAAATTTCACATTATTGAAGCAAAGTCCCAGCTCCTAACTTGTCTGATAAACACACCCACCCACTCCACCTGGCACAGTGCCAGTTTCAGGTGAGTTATGGTGATAGTGTTGCTTTTGCACTTCACCACAGAAAGAAAATTTTTTTTTGGGTTGTGACCATCTCTGACAAGGCTGTGCTTTTTTCACCTTTCTCCACTGACCACTGGTTCACAGTTTGGTAAAACCGAGTGGCTTGTCAGTCCATATCAGAGGGCAGTAAATGGCCACCTCTGTTGATGTTGACTGCTAGTTTGAGGATAGGCAAAAATGAGGACTGCAGAGGATGACTAAATACTGTAAATTGTCTGTATTACTTTTCCCTTACTTGGTCTGGCCTACGTTATTAATCCAAACCTACAGCAATGACCCAGCATGATTTCCAGCTCAAGGGGCATTAAGGATTGGCAACAAATATTGGCCAAATGTGATGACCATATCCCATGTCAGAATTATTAGAAAAGATATTGTCCAAAACCAGGTAAAGATAGCCTATTTCTGTTTCTGAAGGACATGAAAAATGTGTACCTTATGAAAGGTGCTTTTAACAACAGGGTTGAAACACATCAGCTTCATCTGACTTCACTCATTCTTAGTTTCCACTCTTTCCATTCATCAAGTCACATTATTGACTTTATTTTATTCTGCGCTCATTATTTCCTTGTGGTTTTACTTCCAGAAAATCTAAAGGTGCATTATCAGGAAATATAAAATTCTCATCCATGTTTTCAGATTTCTCTACGAACTCCGCCCCACCTTATTGCTATCTATAATGTCCCTTTAGAGGTCTTTACAATGCTGTTCTAATTCTGACCTCTTGACCAACCGTTCTTGACTTGCTTCATCGTTGGTGGCCATAGCGTCACCTGATGAAGGTGCAACACTCCAAAAGCTTGTGATTTCAAATAAACCTGTTGGACAATAACCTGTTGTTATGTAACTTCTGACCTTGTCCACCCGAATCGAACATTGGCATCTCCACCTCAAACCTTCAGCTGTTTAGGCCCTGAGCTTTGGACTTCCAGTGTTCAATTCCTCCACCTCTTTGTCTCCTGTCTCTTCTATTTGGATGCACCTAAGGTCCCACTTTTGTTTTTGCTCAGCTGTCTCAAGATCACTTTTAATATGGCTAGTTAGAATGCTTCATGAGAAACTTTACAGTATTACAGGTTTTATACAAAGGTAGGTATATCGTGTTGATGGTGGAGTTGTAAGTGTGTCACATACATCAATTGCTTTGCTTCTGAGGTGGATTTGCTTCTCAAGGTAGTTAGCTTTATTGCAACTTGGCATACTTGCATGTCAAGTCAAGATCAGTGGCTCGAGGTGAGGCAGGTTAACCTGTTAATCATGAAGTTCCCAGCTGCAGGTCAGATGAAAACAACTTGTAAGTCTGCCGCTATGTGTGTTGAATGTCTATTATGGACAGGGTGTAAAAAGTTTTATTTTCCCCATGATACAATGAAATCAAATAAAGAATTAGAGATGACCAATATAATGCGTTTAGCATCAATGCATTTGTGTGAGCTGCTCAAATTAAATAAAGGAAGGCAGCTTAATTTTCTTTTGAACTAACAATCACACAGGATGATGACTTCTGTCACACATTCAGTTGACTGATTACACAGGAAACAAGTCAATGAGTTGAATCTGCAAAACCTCTCGGGGTTGGCCTGAGGCTTACAGAATATATTAACAAGGCTGTGGTGTTCCCAGCATGAATGTGAAATGGGAGAATGCTGAGCAGCTGGTCTGCACAGTTTGGAGACTTCAAGATTTTGAACTTTGCCACACAAGCAAGATGATGAAAGGAAGGTGGACAGTGTGAATTATAGATTAAGGGATGCAGTAAAGTAATAGAGTGTTACTCTGAAGCTCACTCAGAAACTTCAGCAACATTGATAACAGTAGTTAGTCAGTGTAGAATATAAGTGCTTGTTCGTTTTTAATGGCAGAAATAGGTTACTGGTGTAGACTGACAGAAAATTATTTGAGTAATCCAAATACAATGGCTACCCTGCCTTTTCTTGCAAATTGCTTTGAAAGCATAATTCACTGCTGGCAAATTTACAACCACCAACTCACTTTCTTCAATTTTTAACATAATGTATATTTCCCATTAATTAGCATAACCTTTCATAGGGCAAAAAAATTCTCAGCACATCCCAAAGGGCAAATGTTCCCTGTCACTTCAAAGTGCATTTAAACTTACTTTAAATGGGTTTGAACATTAATCAAACAACAGAGAGGAACTTAATCCAAATGCAGATACATTTGTACTTCACATCCACACTCCTTGAAGTGACCCCATCTGGCTCGCTTCTAATCCGTCAGCAAATTTGACAAGTGATCAGAAAGAGGTGTAGCTAGCTGATTCATTTCTACACCGGTAAGGGTGAGGTCTTGTATTTTGGTGAGAAAAATAAGGAAATTGTTTATTTTGAGGAAAAAAGGGGTGAAACTTCATAGGGCTCTCTGCCACATGGGCTTACGGTGACATTGGTGATGAAGTCAGAGGAGAAGTTAATCAAAACTCATCTTGATGTCTTCTGTGGTTTTGACAAGTGGTACATTGAGTTCCTCACGAGGCAGCAGCAACTTCCCAATTAAGGGGGATTATAGCTTGCTGAACACCTTGTTAACAGCAAGGCTTGCTTCATTAATATTCAGATTTCTATTTTACTAAAGCTGCCAAGCAAGAAAATAAAGAACTGCGGATGCTGGATACCTGAAACAAACAGAATCCAAAATTGCTGGAGAAACTCGGCAGCATCTGTGGAGAGAAAACAGGATGAACGTTTCAACTTCTGTGACCCTTCTTCGGAACTTCAAAGAAGTTGTTGTTGAATGGTGTCTGCCTTCCACATGTCATGTTACTCTTGTTCTAGGTGATGCAGCAAGCTCTCAACACAGACTTACATCCATGTACATCATGTGAAACCATGAACTTATGCCTGATGTTGGAACAATGGAATTCAGGGCTGCACAGTGTGACAAACAAGTTGAAAGTAGTGTCTCTGACATAAAAGCAAAGGCGCAAAATGACATACAGTAGTTTGTCACCAAAGTGCCCTTAATATATTTCCACTTCCCCTCCCTCCCACTACGTCTTCCTCTCCTCCCACTTGCTGGTTCCTCAGCTGGGATGGAGTGAGCCGGAGGTTTAATTGGGCAACCCTGGGGGTGTTTGTGTTTGAATGGGCCAAACATGCCAAGGATCTTCTTGCCACGTACCCATTGACTCTCTTCGGCCTGAACTGCCAAAGATCAAAGTGGGGCAGGCAGGGGGTAAGGGAGGTCTTGGCCATCTCTCCTGAGTGTCCTGAATGGAGAGTTCTGAGGCCGCTGTGTTTGATTTCTCCTGCTCATGACTGCGCTGTCTCCTTGTTTCTGCCCTGTGTGTGTAAGGGGCATCTGGAGTTTATGCCAGGTTCCCCATCCTTTGGCCCTGAAGACCGCTGGCTGGGGTGATGGAGTGCGTATGTGTGCAACTCTGTGGCAGATCCTGAGAGAGTGTTGAACCGGGCTGTCCACGGCAGCCAGCACACTGTCCATGGGGGCAATGGGTTGTCTCATGATTTGCGACATAACCTTTGGATAATAAAGGCCACTACTTTCTACATACCCTTCTGATGTTTCTGTTCTTCTCTGTGCCTGTGGATAAAGTACCTGACTGCTGACACCACAGACTCCTGACCTGCCTGGGGCTGAGTAAGCAGATGCCTGATTTCTGGTCGTTGTCTTGAGTACTTGTGACCCAGGACGCTTCTTCGTTGGCCAGCTGCAGAGGTGTTGCAGTGCTGTGCTCGTCCAGGTTGTGGACTTGCATTGTTTAAGCTTCACGTTCCCTCTGCGGGTAGCCCAGCTTCTTGTATTTCAGCGGGTCTTTCTGAGAATTTCATATGGTAAGGTTGGGCTGGAGTCGGACAGGGACGGATCATCAGATCATTTGGCCGTAAGAATTAGGCCATTTAGCCAATTGAGTCTGCTCCATCTTTTGACCATGGCTGATATGTTTCTCAACTCCATTCTCCTCCCTTCTCCCTGTAACCCTTATCGTTTTAGCAATCAATAACCTATCTATCTCCGTCTTAAATACGATGTGATGGGTGAGGTAATTAATGAGGTAAGTTTGATATGATTTGGCAAGGAAACCCCCTTTGCCTTGCAGCAGGAATCTCTACAAAACAAAAAATTGACCACTCTGACTTAGGCAAAGAAAACCCATGATCCAGTCCTAAGAATCTAAATTAGTGATGGTGAAGATATCTGTGAGGATAGTATGCAAATTATGAAAGGAGTGCTACAGATTCATTCAAAAGCAAACTGAGCATCAATGTTCAGAAGTGTTGAATTAAAATGCAGAAAAGTTATCTGAAAAACTTGTTGGATTTTGGTTCAGCAAATTCTGGAATACTGTGTGCAGTTCCAGCCAATGCTGTTGAAAGTAGTACCTGAAAGGGTTTCATGGAGAAACTAACCAGTTTCTAACTGCCAAACTATCAATTTCTATGTTGTGCGTTGAATGTTTAGTTCTGTTGACAGTAAGGAACAGGAATTCTGAAGTTTCAACTGAGACCTCACTCGAGTCTCTCAACTGAGACCTCACTAACTATTTCATACTATGTTGCACACATTCTGTTCAACAAGACTGAACTATTCTGAGCCATTAACTTCTTCTGGGCATCCTCTACTTGGTATCAGTAAGTGCAGCCGAGATCAATAAGAAGGATTGGTTGTAATTGATCTACCACCAGACCGGATCACAACATTTACCATTCACTGAGCCATTCATCTACGGCTCAGCTGGTAGTGGCTTTGCCTGTAAATCTCAACGTTCTGGGTTCCAGTCCTTTTGTAGATCTTCAGCTCAAAAGTTAAGGTTGACACTCCAGTGCAGGATTCAAGGAGCATTGTCTTGTCTGAGGTGCTGGTTTTCACATCAGGTTAAAACTGAGACTCCTTCTGCTCACTTTGAGTAACAGTGGGGCAGCTATCCATGGAGTCTCAATTGGTATTTATCTCTTAATCAATGTTGCTAATAAAACACACTGTTATGACAGGGGGTAAACCCCTCTTCTAATGTAAACCAGCAGCACAGAAAATATTCAACCTGCACTGTAATCTGTTAAAATCTGAGAGGCAAAGAACTACCCCAAAAGTCGCTATTTAAAATAAAAATTAATAACGTTTTTAAGTCTAACAGAGAATAAGTAACTAACAATTATTTACAACTCCTTCCTTGAAACCTATCTTTTACCTTCCACTCTACAATACTGGTCCGATTTTTAAAAAAAAGTATCCCGATTATGATTCACAAAGAAAAACAATCAAGTTTCAAAACCAGTCAGCTTAGCCGAGGGTCCTCTGAAGATTTTTCTGTTTTTTTTTCTTCTTCTTAGGGATTCTGCTTCACAGGTCTTTGACAGATAAAGGTACCTTTAGAAGAGCAGTTCTGCAGACAATCTGTTTTGTTCTGTTTTTATTGATGCTCTTTGCCGCTCTGGGTAACTGTTCAAAATGTTGGATATTTATACCCCAAAGCAGCAGTTCGTTTAATTGGTTTTAACATTGTCACAATACTAAATTCAAACTTGATTGGAGTTTGATATCTTGGGGCATAATTTAAACAGATTGGCTGAGTTTGAATATGTTTTTGTATCCAGGCAGCACGCCTCTTAGCTAGTTGTTTGACCAAATGTTACATCGTTACCTTGTTCAGAACACTGTGCTAGCCAGAAATTTCAACTCCTTAAAGGTACAGTACACCCACATTTTCAAAACAACAGCTTAACTGTATTGCTGTTTAGGAGGGTTTGCAGTGTGCATTTCAGCTGTTGCACATGAGAACGGTGACTAAACTTGAAAAATATGTATTATAATTGAGAAGTTTGCTAATTTCAGACTCCTAGTGGTCAACTGAAGTGCTATGTAAATGCAAATCTTCCTTTTCACATAATGGAAAGAATATCGAGCTCGTCAAGAGGTTGCAGAAAGAATTGGCAAAGGTGATAGCAGATGTGCAGCATGATACGTATCAGGAAAGTATTGAACAGCGAGGATTTTTTTTTGTTTTCAAATTCAGAAGCAGGAACCTTCCTAAATAGAACCGTGGTGAAAATGTGGAGCAGGTGAACAGAAGAAATAGATGAAATGAATAACATGGATCATTCAAGGGAATTCTAGATATTCAGTTAAAGCAGAAAGTGACAGAGGATTATACTGATAAAGTTACTTGTGTAATGAGGAAGGCTAAGAGGAGGCTATGGTGGAGCAAATATGTTGGCATGGATTGGATGGATCAAATGGCCTTTTTCTGTGCTGTAGCTCTGTCAACCTTGCAAAATTATTTTTAAGAAAGAAATCTTTGTTGTTTGAATTTCTCACCTGGTCTCTCTGCATGGAAATGCCACAATCTGAGCTGCCAACAGACAACATTGGGCCCTTTGGCAGTGGGGACTCTGAGAATTGCTTCCAAACTGTATATTTCATTGGATTTGTGCTATTTTACTCAGAGTCAACATTTCAGCATTGCATGATCCATCATTTACTTGTCTTGCCACATTTTTGAAGTGCAGGTTATTAATGAGCTCTTTATCCTGGAGCTCACTCATTTCAGAAGATTACAAGATGGACATGCATGAGAAAATACCGTTAGCTATTCTGCCTCATCCATTTGGAAACAGGCTGCAGTTCATCCATCATGGCACCTGCTACTTGTTAAAATATTTTAGGATTTTCTTTGATCACCTTAAATGCTGCTTAAACTTGTCTCTGTTTTCTTCCCGAGTCAATTTGTCGAGTTTTGCTTAGGTCATGCTGCTCAAATAAAATTGAGAGCCAAAGTCAAAACTATTAAAAAAAAGCTCATCATCATATCTTAATTGTGCCAACAATCCACGTGCATCCGATTATGAAATCCATGACTTAGATTAGATTACTTACGGTGTGAAAACAGGCCCTTCGGCCCAATAAGTCCACACTGACCCGCCGAAGAGCAACCCACCCAGACCCATTCCCTTACATTTACACCTTCACCTAACACTACGGGCAATTTAGCATGGCCAATTCACCTAACCGGCACATCTTTGGATTGTGGGAGGAAACCGGAGCACCCGGAGGAAACCCATGCAGACATGGGGAGAACGTGCAAACTCCACACAGTCGCCTGAGGTGGGAATTGAACTCGGGTCTCTGGCGCTGTGAGGCAGCAGTGCTAACCACTGAGCTACCGTCCCGCCCAACTTCAACAAAAAGGTTTCTCAATGAGATGCAATGACCAGGAGTGCACACCTTGTAGCCTCTGGAGTCCAGTGCCAAATGGAGTCAGAGTAAATCATCACTCATGACTTTCACATCCACTGAATTCCATCAACATGGAAGTGGGAGAAAGATGAGAAAAGGGAATGCTGACTCATTCATGCCCAGCATAAAGTATGGTCCACAGTCAAAATTAACCATTTGGTGCAAACATTTTTCACTCGTATTCGAATACTTCTCTGTTGAAAATGGTCCAAAATTTGGCTTTTCCCAAGCCAGAAGCAAAGGTTTTTTTTCCCTCATTGACACGGTTTAATTCAGGGCATCTCAAACTGTGGACCATGACCATGGTGGAATCAGCAGCCAAGATTTTGGAGTCATTCGCTTTGATACACAATGGCTGCCCTGTGGAGCTCCAATCAAGTTCCAAAAACTACACGGACCCCTTTCACTCGGGCCATTTATCAAATATGGGTGACATGGCCTAACTGCCCAATCTTGTTGGCCTGAATGCTGTCCTCAAATTCCAGGTGGGTGCTTTTAACTCAAAATCCCTATGGATGAAATAACTTTACCTCTTGCTGCCCTCACAGCCTTCTCCCCCTCCCTCACCTGTCTGGGGTCTCGTTAACTCTCAAACAGCATGTGGACGTGATGGGAAAAGGTTTGGGAAGCACTGATTTAATTGGAGTAGCAGTTCATAGAAACCCTTTATTATCTGATGGTGTAGTGCCCTCTCATTTCATTGCTTACTCCTCAGCAGAATCAAGTTATAAGTATAAAACATTTTCTGGACTGTAGTAGTCACAGCTGCAATGACAAACTAAGCAGCCATTGAAAGAAATTGCATCACTATTGGGTCTAAACTACCCAACAGGCAAATCATCATTCAAAATAATCTTTCAGGATATCTTTCAGATGCTACCTAGAATCAAGCTAAAGTGACAATATTTTCTATGTGGGTCTTATTATTGGTTCCAGAGAAACTTGCAGTGGGTGCAAGGTTTAATCCCCAGCTGTAGGTGGATTGGCTTTGGATGGTTGAAGACAAAAAGTTTAATTTTTAGAGTAGTGCTGCAACTTGGCTCCAACATGCCCAGTTCTGGGTTAATGGAGATGAATTTGGGTACCAACCTACATATTACAGTCAGATACTTGGAGGCACAAGTTGTGACGAGGTGTTTTGAAGTCGTTCCACGTTGATATTTTTACTCCAGCAGCATGTCTTGGGAAACTGGCCAGGGAAATGAAAGTGACTCTGAGCAGCATGTCAGGTCGGTACTTAAACTTGTCAGTGCCCCTTCTGAATAAGACCTCCGTTGTTGCAGCTGCTGCCTCACTTCCCTTGGTAAATGTTTGGCAGAAGATGCCTGCACAGCTGGCGTTTTGATTTCCACCTTTGAGGATTGCACATTGACATGCTGAGGTCAAGAGGTACCTTGGTTGTGTTTGACAACACAATAGAAGTGAAAGGTATTTGTCATTCAAGACAGTGACAAAGTTCACAACCTGAGGGCATCCCAAAGTGCTTTACCGCCAATATAATACTTTCCAAAGTGCAGACATTGTTTTAACGTTGGGTGTGTGTTAGGAGTGCGAACAATATTAGGAGCCACCAGGAACTCGAAACTGAACGAAAGGCTAACACAAACATTTAATACTTGTGCCTGTCAAGTATGTTTCTGAGTATGGTTAAGCCAGACTTTGCTTGTGCCTTCATCTGTCAGGTTTTTGTCCCATAGTTTCTGACACACATGCTGTGTAGAAGTCTCAGAGTAACAGTTTGTTAACCCTTTATGCTATAATGCGATCATCAATTTACAAATGGCAGGCTCCCAAGACAGCAATGACTAAATAGTCTGTTCCTCATTGATGATTGCTGATTAAATATTGGCCAGGACAACCAGAGAAAAAGTACTCTGCTCTTTTTCGAGCCATACTTGTTTAAATCCACCTCTTGTGAGAAATGGTTTCTCCAACCTTGCAGTGTCCCCTCATACTGAAGTATCAAACTGTACTCTGTTCTCAAATCTCTGGGCTACACGTGTTCCGCAATTCAATTAACTCCTGGCTGATCTGCATATCAACTCATATCCCTAAATTTATTAGACTAATAAAAATGAACCAGTCTCAGCCTTGAAAATTTCAATTAACCCAGCATCTACAGCATTTTGAAGATCTGAGTTCCAGCTGCATGAGCCTTTGCATGAAGAACAATTTCCTGATGATGTTTCCAAATTGCTTTGTTCTAATTTTAAAGTAATGCCTTCTTATTCTGCCTTTACACCATCAGGAGAAATAGGTTGTTCATCCATTGAATGCAATCTGTTAATCATTTAAAGTGCCTTGATTAGATTGTCCCTGCACCTCCTCATTGGCAGGAATCTTCTTTCCAAGCTATGTGATGCAGGGCTGTGCCAGCAGAGTTGGTCTTGTGGCAATGGACAATACAAGACCTTATCTTGAGTGGTTTCCCCTGTCGATCCACTTATGGCATTTATGAACGTATGAATTAGGAGCAGAAATAGATCCTTCAAGCCTGCTCCACCATTCACTGAGATCATGGCTGATCTGTTTGCATTTTGAACTTAATCAAACATCCGCAGTTTAGTGTTTTGTCTGAAATGCTTCAATTGATAGATCAGCAGGATTCAGTTGCATTTTATTATGGCCATGAACTGGCCTCATCAGTTTGGCCTAGTTTGTGGCAGCAACACTTCAGAGTGAACACGAGGTCATCAATAATGTTGAATTAGATGGGCACAGAGGGAATAAATTGGAGGACACCACTATCGGATATCATTTGGATCGACCGCTTTCAAGTTTTATGTATTGCACACTGCCAGAAACAAATTGTCAAAACATAACGAAAGAGATGAAGCAGAATGTGTTTGCCACTGAGCACTTGCTCCCACTCACAACACAACAAACATTTTGAGATTACAAATGGACCTTGCCATCTAAGAAAATGTTTGGAAACTGATTATTGTGTGGGTTGGGAGGAGAACTGTATCAGGTTCACAAATAACTTCTGCAGCGATGCGTTTTGACATGTTTGCTTTTACTGTGCTGTGCAGTTCACCAACCATTCCTCCAATACTTGACTCACTGCCTTCCCAGCTGAATCTCCCGTAGCCTTCATTTCATTCGCATTCTGTTACCTCAATCTTTTCTCAAGGAATGTTTTGTTCACTTTTGATATTGTTGTGTCAACTTCCACTGGGCTCCCTGGCCTCTAATGTTATGGTTTCCGAGTTCTTATTCTCGCTCAAAAACCATAACATGGCATTTTGTTGTTGCATTTTGACAGTTTCCATCCATAGCTCTGCAAATTAGTTTCTGGCCCAACTTCAAACAGTGACCTGGATCTTCTCGATAGGATAGCAACGCCTTACCTCTCCACATGTAGTATCTGAACGATCTTCTTAGACACCTGGCAGGGATGTGCCTGTGAAGAGGACAGCTGTCGTATCTGCACTGATGACACCCAGTTTTCCTGCAACTTGGGAATGTTAACAAGATTACCAGGTCACTTATGAGATGTCACAGAGTCCTGGATGACCCTCAAGCTATCCACAACTCTGTGTCACCAAAGTCAAGTTGCTCCATCTCTGACTTGTGTCATTGGTGGCCTTGTTTCGAGAGTGTGCACTGGTAAAGCACAGCTGGTCAGGCAACATCTGTGGAGCAGATGAATTGATATTTCGAGCATAAGCTTTTCATCAAGAATGAGCTTAAGCTCGAAACGTCGATTCTCCTGCTCCTCGGATGCTGTCTGACTGGTTATGCTTATCCAGCACCACAATCTCGACTCTGATCTCCAGGATCTGCAGCCCTCACTTTTTCCATTAGCCTTGTTGACTAGTTATAATGTTCAATGTGTTGCATTTGACCCTCATCAATTTATTCATTCGAATGAAACCCACAAAAATATGTGCTGAATGCAGCTACAGGATGCAGAAATATCAAAATGAAACCTGAGGAGGTTTGGCAAACAAGCCACAATCTAAATGTCGGTGGAATGATAAGAGGCAGCTCCAGACAATTGCACGTTTATTTTAGAAAACAAAACAACATCTATTTGTGAAATGCTAATGAATATATTTTCTGAATGTTCCAAGTACAATGCAACTTGAGACAGTGCCTGCATGAGTAATGAGCATTAATGAACACACAGGTGTCGAGAATGATGATGTCAGGTTTTCACTGTGAAAATAAGTCATCTCTTCTGGGAGTTGCACAGAACATTGGTTATCTGCACGAACAAACTTTTTAAAAGGCCCACTGACTTTCAGATAAGTTCTCCCAGGAATCTTCTCCAGCTCCGTCATGCAGTGGTAGCAGTGTGGGCCATTTGTAAGATGGCTCAGCAGCAACTCATGAACACCTGTTCTCCAAGCCTCCTTCACAAGCACCCACAGCAGTGGACTATACCAATACAGTGGTGATGTTGCTGGACAAGTAATCCAGAGGCCCAGGTTAATGTTGTAGGGATTCAGGTTCAATCCCACTGGAGCAGTTGGTGGCATTTAAACTCAGTTGGCAAATTTGGAAAACAAATCCAATGTCATCACCGAATGTTGTAAAAACTTTGGATTGACTAACATCCTTTCGGGAAGGAAGTACATTACCTTTATGTGGTTTGGCCTGTGTATGGCTGATCCATTGTGCTGTGGGATGCCTACCTTACTTAAAAGAAAAGAAGCTCTATCACATCCAAGGACAAGAGTAGAACAAGGGCAAGAGAACAGTACCAGGTCAATTTCATTCCAAGCCACACATCATCCAGGCTTGGAGCTATACAGGTTGTTCTGCTATCACTTGACAATTGTGTTCCTCTGCAACTTCGTGCTATAGAAAATCACACTGTGGAAAACTGCATTAAAATGTCGCACTTTAGAAGATCATTAATAGAAAATCACTATACCTGTTTAGTGAAATTTCGTGTAATCCAAACAGTGTCCAGATCAGGCAGCATCCAAGGAGCAGGAGAATCAAAGTTTCGGGCAGAAGCCCTTCATCGAGAATGTCGGGGCAGCAAAGGAGGCTGAGAGGTAAATGGGCGGGTGGGGGTGAGGGTGAGGTAGCTGCGAAGGTGATGGGTAGATGCAGGTGGGAGGTGATGGTGATAGGTCAGAGGGGAGGGTGGAGGGAATAGGTGGGAAGGAGGATGGACAGGTAGGACAGTTCAAGAGTTTGGTGCTGAGTTGGAGGGTTGGATCTGAGATGAGGTGGGAGGGAGAGGAGATGAGCAAACCGGTAAGGTCAATGTTAATGCCGTGTGAATGGAGTGTTCAGGCATCAGGTGGGTTGGATTTGGTGGTAGAGGAGGCCCAGGACTTGCATGTCCCGGACAGAGTGGGAGGGGGAGTTGAAGTGTTTGTTCACAGGGCGGTGGGGTTTGTTTGATGCGTGTGTCTCAAAGATGTTCTGCGAATTGGCATCCTGTCTCCCCAGTGTAGAGGAGACCACATCAAGAGCAATAGACACAGTAGATGAGATGTTTGGATGTGCAGGAAATTCTTTGCCGGGTGTGGAAGGGTTCTTTGGAGCTTTGGACGCAGGTGAGGGCGGAAGTGTCGGCACAGGTTTTGCACCACTTGCAGTGACAAGGGAAGGTGCTAGGAGTGGAAGGTGGGTTGGTGGGGGGACATGGACCTAACGAGGGAGTCATAGAGGGAGTGGTCTCTGTGGAATGCTGAAAGGGGTGGGGAGGAAAATATATCTCTGGTGTTGGGGTCTGATTGTAGGTGGTGGAATAGTGGAGAATAATGCGCTGTATCCAGAGATTAGTAGGGTGGGAAGGTGAGGACCGGGTGGGGTTTCTAGCCTTGTTGCAGTTGGAGGGGTGGAGATCGAGAGGGAAGGTGTGTAAGTGGAGGAGATGCGCTGGAGGGTGTTGTCAATCGTTTTATATCCAATTCGTGCTGATAATACACACGTTATAGCAGAATGACCTGTATGGCACTTGCCTCAGCATCACTGGATCAAAATCTTGGAACTCCATCTCTCGCAGAGTCTTGGACTGACATGAGATGGACTGCAGTTGTTCAAGAGATTAAGCTCACCACCACCTTTAACATTTCAGAGAAAGTTCGTCAGGCTGATTTCTGGGATGAAACAGCTATCTTAACAAGGAAATGTTAAACAGTTTGGGCCTGAACCTACTGAAATTTTGAAGATGGTGGGGGACTTTATTGAAACAGATAAAATTCTGAGGGTTCTTGGCAGGGTCGATGCTGAGAAGTTGTTGCCATTTGTGGGACAATGCAGAATTCAAAGAATATAAGGATCTCCCGTTTCAGACAGAACTTAGCAGAAATTTCTTCCTGCACAGGACCGTTCACCTTTGGAATTCTCTTCCCCAGCAGGCAGTGGGAGCTGTGTCTTTCAATATATCCCAAGACTGAACTGCAAAGATTTTTGAACGAGAGTGGGTGCAGGGTTTCTGGACACCAGAGAAGAATCAGCCATGAACATCAGCAAATCAGAATTTGCTGGAAAAATATCAGCAGGTCTGGCAGCATCTGTGGAGATAAAGCAAAGTTCATGTTTCGGGTCCCTTCTTCAGGACTGATTGCAGCTTGGAAATGGTTGGTATATGTGCTGGAGAAGGGTTAGGGAGTGGGCAAGGAGTAAATGATGGAGCCAAGGGAGATTAAAAACAGTTGGGCAGACAAAGGGATGAGTAAAGGTCAGCCTGGGAGAATGAATAGCTGCGACTGGGGACTGTTAGTGGTTGATCATGGATTGTTTGTGGGAGCAGCTCCTGTGATGACAAGGGCTGATGTGTGGGGATTGGGGAAGGACATGGGATATGGTGCCCAGGACCTGAAATAATTGAAATCGACATTGAGTTGATAAGATTGCGGGGTTCCCAAGTGGAAAATGAGGTGTTGTTCTTCAAATCAGCCAAGACCTTACAGAATGGCAAAGCAGACTCGAGGGCTCAAATGACGGACTGCTATCCTGTTTTGAATGGTTAATGTTATCAGGCTCAATTCAGGATAGACAATAAATGCTCATCTTGCCAAAGGCAGTCACATACTATGATTGATTGAAATTGTTGGATTGCATTAAAGGTATTGCACTCTGAACCCGAACACAAGTTCTTTCTCAGGTGCTGATGAACTTCTTCTGTTTGGATGAGCTAGGCTGGAATTGATCAAACTCAGAGCAGATGTCTTGGGGTGGGATTGACTTTGCTGGCAGCAGCAGTGGATCCTTCGAGGAGTTGACACAACTCTAAAGAGATACACAGTCACTTTATGCACTACCCCTTTGGTGGGTAAGTATTCCATACCAGCACAATGCTTTCAGTTTGCTTCTCGGCCTTGACCACCATCTCTTCATTCACTCACCAGGTTGAGCAGCAGAAGATCTCCTTCGATATCGCTTAAAATACTGCCTCCAGTCTTCTATCCTCCTTGAGGGTGAGGCTAGGACGCTTGGAATAATAATGTGAGTGACAGTCAAAGTGACGTGTGGATAGTGCACACATTATACATTTCCAGTTTGCACATAATCCCGGTTTGCAAAGGTACATCATATATCTGCCTGCTTTGATCAGGCGCATTGTTTGCCTTCATGGAGACTTGCTTAAAATGACATTGTGTGGATTGCAAATGGAAGCGAACAGGAGGTTTTTAAAACATTATTTTGATATCATTCTGCTTATGCATAGCTGGGAAACAGGTCGTCATCAGGTGAAAATCCTTTCCACCCATGCTAAAACCATAATTGAGGCGTGTGTTTTCAGTCCTATCATTAACCATCCCTGCTGCCAATCATATGGATTTTACCATTTATTATCAAGCTCCCATTGCTGCCATTTGTCCCAAAATGTCCTACTTTTCAGCAGTGACCAGTACCTGCGATCTATTTACCCAACTCCACTTTAACAATTCTAGTCTACGGAAGAAAGTTCATTTTTGTTCGTGTAGCTTGCTCCAAAGCATCATGTTTGAGTTGGATTTTGAAAAGCAAGCCGAGGAGTCCCACACTTCTTCCCTTCTGCAATTTTTTACTTTTGGGTACATATCAGTTTTTTGAATGTAATGATTCAAAGTCTTTGTACCCCATTTTAATAAATTGCTTCTCGTAGCTTGCTATGTACAAAAAAAACATCAACTTTTCCCATTTCTTCTGTCAATTATCTTAAATTTGTGCCGTCTGCCTTTTGACCTTGCTTCCAATGGATATATTTTCTTCTGACATACTCTATTAAAGTCTTCGATGTCTGACTTTTCCTCTAATTTTGCAGAAACCTTGGAACCATTCTTACCATTGGAAGTATGCAATGCATCATCCCCTATTAAATGCTTCATACTCATCCAGAAACAGCTGACGTTCACTAAGTTAAAACATAGAATGGGAAAGAACAAGCACCAGAACTGGTGATGTCAGTGTGAACATCTGTTCCTTTCACAGAAATCCGACCAGCATTCTGTTGCCAATGAGTTACTGGGGAAGGGTTGTGTTCCAATGCATTTTTAAAGTGGACAGCACTGTCTCTGCACAGGTGGCATACACAGAAAGGACAGAATCTCTTGTCGTGCCATGGCAGATTTTCAATTGTTAGTCATGGGCAAGATCTATTCTCAATTTAAAAGTAGGAAAACATGTCCCTAATGTGGGCACCGTAGAAAATGTAGCAGAGCAGGTATTTTGACAACTCTTCCCTCCTCCCACCTGCAGTCAGAGCGAGGCATGTGAAAATTTAGTATTTTCTAAGGTAAAGTCTTAGCATGAAGATCTGTGAATAGGGAGTACACACTATCTCCCACTCAACTCATATTAACAGCATGAATGCATAAGTAATTTAAACAAGGACATTGGTCTCTTAATAATGCAGCAGATTCAAATTCAAAAGATGTAGAGATTTTTGTCAAGGTTTGTGCAAAAAGATAATTCTCCAAGGACAGGAAGATGAGGCACTCTGTGCTCCAGCCTTAGGTAATGTATTAATTAACAACTAACGATATTCATCGATCTCAGTGGAATCTTCAGGATATATTTGTTATTGCAAAATGAAAGAATTATTTCTGTGTACTTCCTGGCATATGAACTTCACACTTCTCAGCATCAGTTTTGACTCATGTGGAGAGAAAATGAGGCATAATTGATGGGCAGAATGCTGACAAATGTAGGGGCAGAGCCAAACGCAGGCAAGTGAAACTAGTTCAGAATTGAACTAGTGTGGCATTGTCAATTTGTGTCAAAGGGCCTGTTTCTATGCTGTAGACCTCTGACTATATGCTGAGGTAGCATGTCATTTAAATGGACAGAGAAGTTGGCATTGTTACTCATTTACTTTCAGCTCACCAGCTTGAGTTCAGCCCAAAACTAGCTAACCTGGAGATCAAGATTGCAATATTGAGAGAGGTGGACCAGTGAATCAGAGGTAATCTGATATTAGGTCATCAGGAGATCCTGCAGTGTCCTGTGGCTTGGAGACCGAAGAGTTTGTCCATTATTGGGCTGTCGAAAGATTGGAGATTGTTCACTGTTCACCGCACCAACACATTATTTCAGAGTATGAATGGACTAGGAGATCATCCAGCATGAAGTTCAGGAGATCTTGCTACTGAAGATAGTACAGGTAGTTCTGCTATAATGCAACAGTTGTGTTCTTCTGCAACCTCGTGCTCTAGAAAATCACACTGTAGAAGATCGCTAATAGAAAGTCACTATACCCGTTCAGTAGAAAATTCACATTATCCAAACAGTGTCTACAATTGGTTAATCCGTTATAGCCAATTCATGCTGATGAAATGCGCGTTATAGCAGAATGACCTGTACAATAATAAGCAGTCTGGTTACCGTCTCAGGTGATCCAGAAGATAGATAAAGCCCAGCTGCTTATGCACCAAAGCAGGAACAGCCCGAAAGGCCCTTCCAGCCTGTTCTGCCAGTCCATCAGATCTTGTCTGATCCTCTACTTCAACTCCACTTCCGTACCCTGTCTCCGTACCAGCATCTCCAATTAGCCTTGTCTCAGTATAACATTTTACCAAATTTTGTTGATTCATGGAGAATTTGCTCTCTGCTAAAAGTTGGCACATCACAGATAGAATTATTTGTCCAGTTCTTGGGTTTTGTACACGAGGCTGTCAGAATGTTCAAAGCCATATTGTGCGATCTGAAATCCTGCGAGTTATTATGAGGATTCCTGGCAGCCACATTTTTATTTTCAGTTCGTATCGTACTGTGTTTTTATCTGCTGAATGAAGTTTGCAGGAAAAGAAACACAGATTCCATTCATTTTGCACAGACATTAATACCACAGACCAGGATTTTTATCTTGGCAGAAGCTGATTCGGTATTTATTCTGAAATGATTCCTTCAGTTGCTTAAGATCTCTGTGCCAACGAGCTTGACACAGTTTGCAGCCGCTCAGTAAGCCTCCAGAATGGAATTCAGAAACATTTGAGGTGCAGGGTAATGATTTCAGATTTGCAGACATTTTTCATGATGGGTGATGGGGAGAGGGGCCGCATAATGTGACTGTGGGAGAGGGTTCAAATAATTCTGAAGAAGTGAGACTGCAGGAAAAGCTGTCTTAAATCTTGGTTACACTGTGTTCTAATTTCCAAACAGCAATTTAAACAGTTGGGAAAATCATACAAAGGGTGCGCTGTTCCAACTTTCTGATTCATTGCCTGGAATAGGAATGAAATAGGAATAAAAGGTTAAGTAACTGATTGGAAAAAACCTGTCAATTCTTGTTTAGCACACATGGAAATACAGGAGGTTTTATTGCCTCTTGGTAGCAATAAGCCAGGCCTCACAATTCATTTGGAATCCCTTGAAGAGTGGACTGCTCAGGTTTCCAGTTAAAACATGTCTGTGTTATGAATGGATTAGAAAGGAATCCTGATGTACATTGTTGTGCAGGATGTGCAGACCCTTAATGCTCCCAGCATTCCAGACCCCATTCCAGTTTGTTTTCACAATCCTTTTTTAGTCTTGCACCTCTGAAGGCATGTCTTTTCCATTAAGAGAAGCTGATAATTGGGTCATTATTGTGTGCCCTCCACATTTGTGCACCACATTGTCATTCTTCCTGACGAAGATGAAGTTTTTTGGAACCTTTCCATTTTAGCATTTTTCATTGATCTCCTCCCTCTGCAATTCCTTGCCTCAGATGATTAGCTTTTGCACAGCTCTTTATGAGGCGTATATGTAAGAAGAGCTGTTCACAAATTCAGACTTATGTGATTGTAATTGCAATGAACAATGGTCACACAGTGCGAGTCATGTTTATTGAGCTCACAGTGAGTGTGGTAAAGGCTCAGATTCTGCAGAAGGTAAGTTAGAATTCTGTGGCTTATGTGGTAGCATCCTCCAGTGTTTGTGTCCCCACTTTAGAGACTGCAATCAAAACTCAAGACTAGTGCTCCATTCCAGTTGCTGGGCATTGTTTTTAAACCTCTCCACAGTTTCACCCCTCTCTGAAATTAGCACCAGCCCCACACAAGATTGAGATCTCAGTCTTCCTCTAATCCTGGTTTCATTTGCATTTTAAATGCGCCACCATTGAAGACTGTTTGTTTCGTTTCTCTGGTGTAAACTCTGGAATTCTTTCCCTTTGTCTTTTTTTAACCTCTTTGCCTCACTTTCTGCTTTGTCGATTGTTATGGACCAGACCAGACTCGCTCAAAATATTTTAAAGGCAGGTGTTTAGTGGATATTTCAGGAGTGATGCAGCTGGTCAAACCATGTGGTTATGGTAGGGGATTTTAACTTTCCAAATGTAGACTGGTACTGCCATAGTATTAAGGGTTTAGGTGGAGAGGAATTTGTTAAGTGTGTATAATAAAGTTTTCTGATTCAGTATATGAATGTACCTACTAGACAAGGTCCAAAGATGTGCAGGTCAGGTGAATTGGTCATGCTAAATTGCCCACAGCATTAGGTACATTAGTCAGAGGGAAATGGGTCTCGGTGGGTTACTCTTAGAGGGTCGGTGTGGACTTGTTGGGCTGAAGGGTCAGTTTCCACACTGTAGGGAATCTAATCTAAAAAAAAACTTGACCTACTCTTGGGAAATAGGGCAGGGCAGATGACTGAGGAGTCAGTGGCGGAGCACTTTGGGGCCAGTGACCATAATTTTATTAGTTTTAAAATAGTGATGGAAAAGGATAGACCAGATCTAAAAGTTGAAGTTCTAAATTGGAGAAAGGCCAATTTTGATGGTATTAGGCAAGAACTTTCAAAAGCTGATTGGGAGTAAATGTTCACAGGTAAAGGGACAGCTGGAAAATAGGAATCTTTCAGAAATGAGGTAATGAGAGTCCAGAGAATTATATTCCTGTTTGGGTGAAAGGAAAGGCTAGTAAGTATAGGGAATGCTGGATGACTAAAGAAATTGAGGGTTTGGTTAAGAAAACAAAGGAAGCATATGTCAGGTATAGACAGGATAGATTGAGTGAATCCTTCAAAGAGTATAAAGAAAGTAGGAGTATACTTAAGAATACAGAATGTAGGGAAATAGATGATGACATCTTGAAAAATGTCCATATTACAGAGGAGCAAGTGCTGGATGTCTTGAAGCGCATGAAAGTGAATAAATCCCCCAGACCTGATCAGGTGTACCTTAGAACACCATGGGAAGCTAGAGAAGTGATTGCTGGACCTCTTACTGAAATATTTGTGTCATCAATAGTCACAGGTGAGGTGCCAGAAGACTGGAAGTTGGCTAACGTGGTTCCACTGTTTAAGAAAGGTGGTAAGGTCAAGCCAGGAAACTGTAGACCAGTGAGCCTGACATC
Organism: Chiloscyllium plagiosum; assembly: GCF_004010195.1. NCBI lineage: Eukaryota > Metazoa > Chordata > Chondrichthyes > Orectolobiformes > Hemiscylliidae > Chiloscyllium > Chiloscyllium plagiosum. Next base: position 6,954,037 of record NC_057751.1, read on the forward strand.
AGTGGTGGGCAAGTTGTTGGAGGGAATTCTGAGGGACAGGATGTACATGTATTTGGAAAAGCAAGGACTGATTCGAGATCGTCACCATGGCTTTGTGTGGGGGAAATCATGTCTCACGAACGTGATTGTGTTTTTTGAAGAAGTAAAAGAGGATTGATGAGGGCAGAATGGTTGATGTGATCTATATGGACTGCAGTGAGGCATTCAACAAGGTTCCCCATGGGAGACTGATTAGCAAGGTTAGATCTCATGGAATACAGGGAGAACCAACAATTTGGTTACAGAACTGGCTCAAAGCTAGAAAACAGAGGGTGGTGCTGGAGGGTTGTTTTTCAGACTGGAGGCCTGTGACCAGTGGAGTGCCTTAATGATCGGTGGTGGGTCGTCTATTTTTCATCATCTATATAAATGATTTGGATGTGAACATAAGAGGTATAGTTAGTAAGTTTGCAGATGACACCAAAATTGGAGGTATCGTGGATAGTGAGTCATAGATGTGGCCTGGTCATTGTGTGTCAAGGTTCAAAGTATTCAGCTACATAGCAATTCCAGGCACACAATTTGTGAGGTTCCACAATTAATCTCTGTGTGGATGTGAAGCTGGGTGAGGGTGGAATCCCACATAGGACTCGATTTGCTTCCAGTGACACTTCCGTCTCAAAGGTACTATCATATAAGGGATGAAATCAGTCCACGGTAAACAGTAGACTAACTGATTCATTCTGGACGTAGGTTTGCTCGCTGAGCTGGAAGGGGCATTTTCAGACGTTTCGTCACTATACTAGGTAACATCTTCAGTGAGCCTCCCGACAAAACCTCCGTCCAGAGGCTCACTGAAGATGTTACCTAGTATGGTGATGAAACATCTGAAAATGAACCTTCCAGCTCAGCGTGCAAACCTACATCCAGAACCTCAACCTGAGCTACAAATCTTCTCAAAACTCATTGAGTGATTCATTGTTACAAAACACAAAAGATAGTATTCACCTTCAATTTGCAAAGATGGACCCCAAACGGAAATCAGGGCAAGCAGGACAGAGAGAATAAGTTCATTGCACTCCTTAGACAGTGAACAACCTTCAATAGGTTAATATTTGGACAAAATTATTTTAAGCATGCAATCCTTTCACTGAAGAGAGTGGAATTATAATAAGAGAATTATATTTTTCTAACAAAGATGCACATTGTGCAATTTTATACAGAATTCATGACATTGTTCAAATTCTTCCCTGCATAATTAATGATTATGTTTTGACAAATTGTAGTTTTGCACTAATTATGTGGCAGATGTTTCTTCACTGCTACATCTAGAGGAAGATGTGGAGGCCACTGACAGTAACACTAATTGTAATTTTATGCTAAAACATTGAAACACAATTTAACTTTCATGTTAAATTACCTCTGTTACTATGAATAACTGGACAGTGAAGTGAGTTGTGTGTACCACACTAAATAGGAGTGCCAATTAGAATTGTATGATGAAATGCCGTATTTCTTTTCAAGATGATAAATTATTGCCATCAGTTACTTTATCCCAGGCTTCAGCATGTAGGAGAAAAGAATAGAAATTCTCTGCATTTCTTTGTTACTCTGCATACCTCTGATTCACTTTTATTCAGGTTTTGCAATATGAGACTTTGACTCACTTTGGATAGAATTTCGGTTTCTTGACCTGGTGTTGGTAATGTTGACCAAAACAGGTTCAGAGTTGAAAAATGTGGTGCTGGAAAAACACAGCAGGCTAGGCGGCATCCGAGGAACAGGAGAATCGACGTTTCGGGCATAAGCCCTTCTTCAGGAATGAGGCTGGTGTGCCAAGCGGGCTGAGATAAAAGGTGGACGGGGAGGGAATTTGGGGTAGGGGCACTGGGAATACGATAGGTGGAAAGAGGTGAGGGTGAGGGTGATAGGCCGGAGAGGGGGTGGGGGTGGAGAGGTCAG